>NC_061118.1:51121772-51377852 GCF_002878395.1 Capsicum annuum
TGTGGAATTATAAAGTAGAAAAAGCTATGTGGGAAGCGAAAAAGGACATGAAGTCCAAGTATCCGTTTTTGTTTTCTACTCCTGGTATTCGTACGAAATGTATGTGTTCTTGAACAAATGTTTATTTTCTAAGTATGTTAAAGGAAATATTAATATCTTTGCCTCTTTGTTTTTGAACTTTGATGAAGGTTAGGAATATGTTTGATAATGCAAATGACTCTGTGTGAGGTTACCCCTACCTTATCAAAGATTCGGGGAAGAATATTCCTAGTAGGGGAGAATGTCATATCCTGGGTTTTATCCTTTGTAATTTTCCTTGAAATCTGTTCTTCAGACCCAATACGACTCCTGGGTATGATCCGTATGTTGGGGTATAAGCGGTATGGACCTGTCGTAAGCTGACCAGTATTAGTTGGTACGATGGTTTTGATCACTGGAATGGTCACGACTTAGGGGTGTGAGTCATAAGGTTTGATACGAGTATTGGTTACTCGTAATGTGTCCAATGTTTGATCCTCCTGGTATTTCATTCTACAAGGTGATGTTGGGCGTCTTTATACGTCTAAGCACCATAACTTACCCATGTTTTAGCTATGTTTTGAGGATAAAATACATAATTCTTGAACTTTGTCTATTTTTAGTTAAGTGAGCTGACCTATGTGATTAGCATACTTTTCAGGTACTAATGAGGAAGATTACTACACTTTGGGGACCTGTGGATAGCAAAGGAAACTTCACACAAAAGGAAAGCAGCTTTTGGACTGAATGTGATATATGGGAACTTTTTCCCGGGCAAACTCAATATTTTTAAATAGTTAAGGATGTAGTAGAAATTTATTAGAGAAAGATGTTATTAAAAGCCTTATGGCTGAATTTTTAGGGATTCATTATTCTGTATTATTTCAAAAAGGAGAAAAAGTGGCTTAGCTTGAGGATAAGGAGAGAGAAACGTTTTTCTCTCTTATTTTCGCTATTCATCTTCTCCACCAAGATCGTTCTACGTTTTGGTATGATGAATATTTCTATTGTGATTTCCATTTTATTCATGAGTAGCTAAGTTTATTTTTTAGGGTTATGGAAACCTTGTAGTATACTATCTATTGCTATGGATTTTTGAATTTATGATGTGTTAATTTACTTATATTATTACTCTCTTTGTTATGATTGAATTCTCGTGGTTGCAAACATAGTGAATGTGCCATTATAGCAATAACTTGTTTCATAGAAAAGTTACTGTTTGGAAAAGAGAGTAGTGACAAGAAAATAGGGTTTCCAACCTCTATTTTACACATTAATGCCTTAGCAGGATTAACTACTTGGATAGTTCGTATGATTGGATGAACACTTTTGATTCAAGAGAACTAAGGTGAATAAATCCTTGATGGTTGAGAAACACTTGGATTTAGAATTAGAATACATCTCTCTATAAGTGCATGCATGTATAAATCCTTATTACTCATAGTTAATAGAGAAGTAAAAGCAACAAGATAGTCATAAGCCTAACTTGTCATTCTTTGTGATCAAACATTAATACACATATTGCTTCATTGTTATATTGTAACTATCATTTCAAATTTAAACCAAAACCCCCCATTCAGAAACCTCTAACTAACAGTCCAGTGACAACTACAATACTTAGTAACACAGTATTCCCTGTGGGATTCGACACCCAGCCTGGTTGGGTTCTATATTTTACAGCGACCGCTTACTCTCTCGTAAGAGAGGTGTAATTTGGGCGTAACACAAGGGATATGGATCATGGATAAAGATCGTATGCTTAGGTTATGACTTGATTGGATGAGTCGTATGCTGGACAACTTCTGATCCAAAGGTTAAGGCCTAGGTACTACTAGTGGAGACCAATAATAAGGAAGGGTACTACTCATAAAAGGGTCTGTCATATCCCTGTGATCGGATTTTAAGGAACATAAGTGGGGGTATTCTTGACATTTCCCTATATACCTAAATTATTACAAACTCTTCTAATACAGTTAGGAGTTTATTTACAGTAATGACCCGGGACTACCCCCTAGTCATCACATGATGCTTACGATCCTGAAGGACCATAAGCTAACCCATTAATGATATTTGCTGTGAGCATTGAATAATAATACTAAAATTAATACGAAAAATGGGTTTAAATGCCATAAGGTTCAAAATAACTGAAATATTGATAAAATATAACATCTATAAAACTGATTACTGTCTGAAAATCTAGCCAGAAAAGCCTCTAACTAAATTTGTCTGAAAATTTGAGTTGATGGGATAAGCCCCCAACTTACTCGATCTACTAAAATACTTAGTCTACTGAGATAATGAAATAAAAGAATATCCATAAATGATAAGGACTCACTGCTAAATATGTTGTTGTTGGCTGAATCTGAATATACTACGCGTGGTCGGGAACCTGAGCATCCATACCTAGGATATAAAATATCATAGCACAATAAATGGGTATGCGATCAGTACGTGGGAATGTACTGGTATGCTAAATGAGGTGAGGCTGAATACAAGGTTTCATATGCATGAACAATAAATGACTAAATGATATAAAGTAATTGAATATAAAAGTACGTGTATAGTATACCTGAGCTTTTCTGAAGCTAAGTACTAAGTTCTGATAATTGTATAACTAATAGCTGAAATTACTGATACTGATTGAGTGTGTCTGACTGTTCCGATTCTATAAAACTTAGCTAAGTTCTAAACTAAATACTAAAACAGAAACTGTGGGAGGTATTCATCTAATGGATATGCCCTAAATAAGATAATGTAACTAAGTTGGGGTCCAATATGTAACCCCAATTGGAAAGGTGTCAGTACCATGCCACGAGTAAAGACAACTACTGTGGAGTCAGTCCTAACTAATGGGTGACCCTTGAGATTAATCCTAAACTAGTGGGTAAACCCTGAGTATGTCAGTCCTATGTAATGGGCAACATCTTACATCTTATAACCTACACTGGCTGCGGAGTTCTAGAACTTAGGAATTTCTTCTACGGACCTAGTCTTAGTAAATGGGTGAGACCCCATCCCTAGGCTCGCTCGATGCGGAATCTAACTCCCAACCCAAAGACATTGATCTGATCATACTAAATTGGACTAGAGTAATATACAGTTTACCAAGTTTTCCCAAGTTCTATAACTGATTGAGTTCTACTTTGTTCTGTAATTGACTGAGAGTACTACTGATCGTGACATAACTGATACAATTCTATCACTGACACTGGCTCTAGATAAACAACTAAATTATCGGGTATTAAATATCCCCAGGACTCGATAGAATGGAAAGTAAATCAAACCATCATCTTGAATAACATAACAATTGTTATTTCATCAAACACTTGTAATACATTAACTTGTACATGGATGGGGAATACATGTTAGCATGTTATAATGGCATTATTTCATTCTCATAGATGATTTATCAAACACATAAGAAGCATACTTGTTCACTAAATCATAAAAACTTAGGGTTAACATAGTTACAATAATCAACTTGCAAACTAATGGGTTTATCAGGAATATCATGTAATTCAACACATACTAGAATCAATTCTTGGAACTTGTAATCTAAATCATGGATTTAAAACTCAAACAACATCATCAACATAAATTAACTCTAATGCAAACATGGAAATCATAAATCATAAATCTTGTATTTTGAAAAGGGATTCTTGGGCTCCATGGAAGGTAAGGATCCTTGGATGAACATCTAACATACCTTAATTTGATGAGTTCTTGGAGAAATTCTTGGGATTGACCTTGATTCTTAAGATCTAGGGTTTGTTTTCTTGAGAGAGAAATACCTTTTGATTTTGCAGAACAAGTGAAAAATAAAGAGTTTAATCATTTTTAGGGCGTAAATACCACATCTGGGCAGATTAAAATCATGGGGAAAAACTTTTTTAACCCCGAGCAAAATTTTAGTTTTCGTTAAATTTTTTCGACCTGGACCATTGGCGCAACGTGCTACTATTGCACCAAGTCACCAAAAAATGACAACTGGGAAATTGTACGGTGCGGTGGAATCGCATTGCCACCTTGGTTATGACCTGGAAGCTCATCGCGATGTGGTGGTATCGCATTGGAACTCTGGAATAGGATAATTCCGAAATTAGGCTTTGGCGCGAAGCGCCAATATCGCTGAGGATAACTATTTTTTGACAATTACCATTTTGACTGGCTCGGCGACGTGTTGATGGCTCAGGTGGTACACTATCTTACTAAAATGGCCATAACTCTTTGCCCCAAGTATCGAATTTGGGCGAATTTTATATAGATGGAAAACTTATTCAATTTCCCACTGAATGAAAAGTTAAAATCTTGAAAATTCCACATATGTAAAGGTGTATTCATCTTTAAAGCAAGTCTTTGATATTTTTTGGGACGAATATAAGCTAGGTTAAAGAATGGGGTGTTACATTTACGCCTATTATTCTATTCATTAACCCTTAGAAAACTATTTCAAAATACATCATAAAGATCTCAACAGATTTTGTGGCAAGAAAGCTAGGGTTTCTACTTAGGGATTTCTTTGGGTCTTGCTTTGGTGATTTGCTTCCATCATCTTTCCCTATTTAAGGCTTGTGTCTCTTTCCTACTTCTTACTTCTAGAAAGGCATGGATTTTATGGTTGTTTTCATTATTTTAATGTTGCATAGTTTATGGTTTTCAAGTATTAATTGGGGTTTTTTATTTATAATGGCTTGGTTATGGTTTCCTATGATTTAATTATGCTTTTATATGCATCAATGATGATTTTGGGTAAGTGGATTGCATGGTAAGGGTTTAATGGTCTTTGGAATTAGCTTTGGTTATATTATGCCCCCAAGGTATTTGATAAAATGCTTATAAAGATATGTTCATTGCATTAACTTCTTTAAATAGAACTCTTGCTTGTTTTCAACTTATATATGAAACTATAAATGGTTTAAATAGTTTACAAAGGTTAAAGGTTAATTGGTTATGCTTGTGGAGAACATGGTAGTCTCCTAAGAGGTTAATATGGTAAACATAAAGGGTACTAGTGAGACACTTTAACCTAAATGGTTTGGCTATGAACAAATTTTGCAAGTATGATTGGTATGATGATCACTAATAATTGGCCTTGGATAATAAATGATAACTTAATTGTTTGGACATGGTTTTTAATTTTGGAATTAATGGCAGGATGTTTAACTAAGTTATGGAAGGTGGAGGTTCTGAGGGAACCGAAACTTGAAACTCATATTTGCCGATATGAGGGGTCTTCGATGACCACTTGCGAGTGTCATGTATTATATTGAAGGGATGTACTAGTCATCCCATGGGATATTTTTTGGTCGTGTAGCGACACTTACTCTAACTATTTTAGCAGGGGGATATGAACCCATATGACCTATAGGTGTGGTTAGACGACAAGGTTGCATAGCCCAGGTAAAGGTTTTAATTACATGCCAAACACGGGTGCCCTTTCCTGAAAATTATATATATATATATATGTATATGGTTGTATGCATCATGGATAGTTTACTTGGTTATTTAAATAGAATTACCTTATCCTTATATTGAGATACATGCTAGTGATCATTTTCTAACCCATCTACTGGCGGTTGTATACCCACACTATGAAGGAATAGGCCGTTCGACTCCTCCTACATAGTGATTGACTCAGGGATAACATTTGGATTGAAGTGGTGAGCTTCCATCTTTTTGGAAGCCTCCATTATATGATATGGACATTCTTAGATATATTTATTTTGTTTTGGATATTGGTTTTGGCCATGGTTAGGGGCATATACCAACGGGATATTTGTATTCTTTTAGATAGAGGCTTTATGGTACTTTTGGGGGTTTATATGTGTAGGATCGATATTGTTGTTTGCCTTATCATTGGCATTGGTGTTTGGTCTGTCATCATTGGATGATATTTTTGGTTGTTGCATCATATTAAATTTGGGGTTTGATTTTCATATTATGTTTTGATATTCATTTTTTTTATGTATGGTATGGATGGTTTTTTCGGTGTGGGTAGACTCAATTGGGTCGGTCACTATTTTTACCCCATCCCAGAGTTTTTATGAGAACATTTACGCAATCTTTTTATATGCTCAAAATTCAGTTCATCTAAGGTGGTGAAAGGAGGTTAGGTTTGGTTAAAGGGGTGGACCCCAATCCTGGTTGGACTTATGATGCCCATTAAGTCTAGGCCCTGGTTTGGGTCGTGACAACTTTGAAAAATCATACTATGCTAAAGAACTTTATTCTCTAATTCTCTTATCTTGATTGTTGATTCGTAGGGTTTATCATATAATCATGGTCTCCCAACTCTAATCGTCTACCTAACTTGGACATTACAACTACATTGTTGAGTGGGGATGTAATAATCCAATTAAGTACATAAATCTGTCATCCTACATGTGAACAAAGCAAGGATTCTAGGTATATCCTTGTCCTAGATGCTAATTTAAATTCCTTATTTCACAAAGGTATAAGAACCTTACTTTGTTTATCCCCATGGTCTATCTTTATATTTCCCCTCACGAGATCACAAGGCCGACAATATGTGTATTCTAAGGTTTGATACTCCTTAAAATAATTAAAACAAGGATAAACAAACAACTAACTATGATAAGCAAATTAAATGAAATCCATTCAAAATGATCGTAGTCATGTTCTTAGCTTTAACCCCGAAAAGTGGGCGTTTAGCCACTAATTGAAATAACATGATCCAAATAATTGAATACATAATCAAATCTATGAAGAGCTAAAGTTGAAAAATAAAAACCCTAAATAAAGCGTTTAACATCCTCCTTTAATCCTCCTAGGCTTCAAAAGGTAATCAATTACAAAACGTATAAAGTCCTATTTATAGTTGAAGCCTCCAAGCCGAGTAGGGAATTACCAACAGGTAGCATTGATTTTTATGTCAAGGGATTGGTGTGCCACATTTCTCATCACATTAAGGGAGTGACACATTGTGGCTTAACGCATTAGCTCTATGAAATTTGCATCTCGAAATTCAACGAAGTCTTTTGCTTTCCTCTTCCATTCCTTGCCTTTTAGTATTGTTTTCCATTTGTTTGGAGCTTTTATTTCATCAAAATGTCATCAAAATAAACTCACCAATCATCCTACATGATCAAATACCAAATATTAGATCTCAAAATGACACAATATCCACAATGATGGACTAAAAACACGAGGTAGGACTACGTTAGTCCACACTAATCTTCAACTTATTGTTATGAATCTTGACTTAATACAATTGAACTTTTTACATCAAAAATAAGTTTTTAGATATATAAATACATAATAATAAACTTTTGAACTTATTATACACATTAGAATCCATCGAAAAAAACTATAACAACATCTAGCTCAAGCTAGTCAAACTTGTTTTCTTGGCTAAACTCTAAATGATCTATTTGAACATACACTTGTTTGAAAACATCTTTAATCATTGTAATTACATCCCTAAAAACTTAGATGCATATTTATATGGTCAACAATACCTAAAGAACACGAATTATCCTCAAAACAAAACTAAATAAGTTAGAATAGCAACACTTGAGTGTATAAATACACCTAACATCATTTTCTGGGCCCAAAACTAAGGAGGATCCACAGAAGTTTCTGGATGTAGTGCAAAAAGTGACTAACATCATGGGGTGTCATTTAGAGTGTGAGTGCAGAATTGGTTGCATATCACTTGCACAGAGTACCTCATAACTGGTTCAAGAAATGGAAGGAGAACAGAGGTGATAAAGCAGGGCCTATAGAGTTGAAGAAGTTTCCCATGACTTTATTAGATAGGTTCTTACCACTAGAGTTGAGGGAAACTAAGGTTCAGGAGTTCATAAACTTAAAGAAGGGAAGCATGAACATGATGGAGTACTTGCTCAAGTTTGCTCAGCTGGCGAGGTAAGCTCTTACTATGGTGGCCGAGAATAGGTCTAGAATTATTAAGTTTGTTTATGGTGCAGTTGATAGTGTTGTCAAAGATGTAGGAATGCCATGTTGATTAAGGAGATAGACCTATCTAGACTTATGGTTCATGCTTAGTATATTTAGGAAAAGAAGCTTAAGGAGAAAGAGTGAAAGAATAAAAGAGCATGAATAGGTAGTTTCAACTTTTCTGAGCCATGGTCGGAAGGCAATAACCATTCTTAGTTCTGCCAGAAATTCTTTGCCCCATCTCCATCTTCAGCCAGTGCGCTAGTGCCTACATTTAGAAAGCATAATTGGTATAAAGCACCAAGCTGTAAGTCCTAGGGTAGTTTGGGCAGTGGTCAAACCAATCCACGATGCAAAAAGTATGGTAAGTATCATTAGGGTGTGTGTAGACCTGAAAGTGATAGGTATTTTGAGTGTGGCAAGTTAGGCGACAGGATCCGAGAGTTTCCATTGGTTTCTCAAAGGGGAAAGGATTTGCACCAATAGAGCCAGTCCAATTTTTCATCAGCTCCAAAAGGTCACCCAACTCAGCAGGGCGCCACTTCTAGTGCCACCAATGTGCAGCGCTAGAATAGGAAATATGCTCTCTAAACTCGGCATAATTAGTAAAGTTCTTGTGATGTGGTTACGAGTATGTTACAAGTCTTCCATCTTCCTATTTATGCATTGATAGATCCTAGATCTTCTTTTTCTTTACTGACTCCTTACATAGTTGTAGACTTGGGTGTCAGTCCAGAAAAGTTAGTAGAGCCTTTCTTAGTGTCTACCCTAGTGGGTAAGTCCATTATATCCAGATGGGTGTATAGAATTGCCCTATTATAGTGCCTTAGAAAGTTACTTTAGTTAATTTTGTAGAGTTAGAGATAACTAATTTTGATGTCATTCTTGGCATGGGTTGGCTTCACTCATGCTATGCATCATTTGACTATAGAAACAAAGTAGTTCAGTTTTACTTTCCTAATGAACCTGTTATTTAATTGAGGGGTAGTACTTGAATACCTAAATGTCACATTTTTCCTATCTTAGAGCAAGAAAAATAATATCCAAGAGATGTATTTACCATCTCATCTATGTTAGATACTCAAGTTCAGAAACTTCGATATTGAGATAGTTTCAATGGTAAATGAATTCCTTGATGTATTCCCTGAGGATCTTCCCAGAGTTCTTCTTGAAAGAGAGATAGACTTTGGAATAGATATCCTTCCTGATCCCCATCCTATCTCTATTCAACCTTGCAGAATGGCTCCAGCTGAACTTAAGAAATTGAAAGAACAGTTGAAGAATCTGTTAGATAAGGGTTTGTTCAGACCTAGTGTTTACCCATGGGGTTCTCTAGTTCTTTCTTTAAACAAGAAAAAAGGTTCTCTCAGAATGTGGATCGACTACCATCAGTAGAAAAAAGTCATAATCAAGAATAAGTATCCTCACCCCAGAATTGATGACTTGTTTGACCAACTTCAAGGTTCTAGTCATTTCTCTAAGATAGACCCCAGATCTTGCTATATTCATCTTAGAGCCAGAGAATATGACATCCCTAAGACAGCCTTCAGAACTCAGTATGGTTATTTCGAATTCCTTGTTATGTCCTTTGGACTAACAAATGCCCTTACAACTTTTATGGACGTGATGAATAGGGTGTTCAAGTAGTACTTGGACATGTTTGTCTTAATCTTCATTGATGATAACATTGTTTATTCTCATAATGATAACGATCATGTAAATTATCTGAGGGTTGTATTGCAGACCCTTAGAAACCACCAGTTATTTGCTAAGTTTAGTAAGTGCTAATTATTGTTGAGATCAATAGCTTTCCTTGGCCATATAGTTTTCGGTAATAGCATTCAAGTTGACCCTTAAAATACTGAAGCAGTGAGAAACTATCCTAGAGCTATCTCTCTATTAGATATTAATTTCTTAGGTTTGGATGGCTATTATAGATAGTTTGTCGAAGGTTTTTTTTCAATTGCTTACACTTTGTCTTGATTGACTCAGATTAAGGTCAAATTTTAGTGGTCACATTCATGGGAGAAGAGTTTTCAGGAGTTGAAGACTCGACTTACTTTTCCCCCAGTCTTGACTTTACCAAATGGTATAGATGGGTTTGTAGTTTATTGTGATGCTTCTAGAGTTGGTCTAGGTTTAGTTTTGATGCAAAGAGGTAAGGTCATAGCCTATGCCTCTAGACTGCTTAAACCCCATAAAAAGAGTTATCTAACCCATGATATTGAGTTGGCAGCTCTTGTATTTGCCTTAAATATTTTGAGACATTACCTTTATGGGGTTCATGTTGATGTGTTCACAGATCACAAGAGTTTACAATATGTGTTCACACAAAAAGACCTAAATTTTTGTCAGAGAAGGTGGCTTGGATTATTAAAAGACTATGATAAGAGTATGTTGTATCATCCAGACAAGGACAATGTAGTGGAGGATGCCCTTAATAGATTGTCTATCATTAGTGTTTCTCATATTGAGGATGATAAGAAGGAGTTAGTTTGTGAGATTTACTATTTTACTAGGGTAGGAGTTCGGTTGGTTGATTCGACCAAAGGTAGTGTATGGGTTCAAAATGGTTTGGAATCTTTATTAATTGTCGAAGTAAAAGAAAAACAAAATAGGGATCAGATTTTGGTGAAGTTAAGGAAGGCAGTTAGAGATCAGAAGGTGAAGGTTTTCGCTCAAGGAGAGATGGTGTACTTCATTGTTAAGGGAGGTTATATGTTCCATGTGTTAATGGTTTGAGGCAATGAATATTATAAGAAGCGCATGGTGCACGAAATTCTATTCATCCCAGAGCCACTAAGATGTACTATTACTTATGGGAAATCTATTGGTGGAATAGTATGAAGAAAGATATTGAGAGTATATTGCTAAGTGTTCAAACTATCAACCAGTTAAGGTTGAACATGAAAGGCCTAGTGGTACACTTCCGAAGTTCAACATCCCTACTTGGAAGTGGGAGGTTGTGAATATGGATTTTGTTATATGATTGCCTCGTATGCATCATCAGTATAATTTAATTTGGGTTATTGTAGATAGAATTACCAAATTAGTGCATTTCTTACCAGTTCATACTATGTATTCTGCTAAGGATTATGCTAGACTCTATCTCATAGAGTTGGTGAAGTTGCATGGGATTCCATTGTCTATCATTTCAGATAGGGTTACTTAGTTTACCTCTCACTTTTAGAAGTTTTCCAGAAGGTTCTTGGTACCCAAGTCCATATCAGTATAACTTTTCATCCTTAGATAGATGGTCAGGCAAAACGGACCATTCAGAATTTAGAGGACATGTTGAGGGCTTGTGTTATTAACTTTTAAGGTAGTTAGGATGACCACCTACATTTGATTGAGTTTTCTTACAATTATAATTATCACTCCAGTATTTAGATGGATCCTTTTGAGGCTCTTTATGAGAGGAGATATAGATATCCTATTAGTTTTTTTGAAGTGGGTGAGGCTACTTTGATAGGGCCAGATTCACTATTTGAGGCGATGGAGAAAGTTTAGTTAATTCGAGAGAGACCGAAGACAACCCAAAGTCATTAGAAATCTTATGCAGATGTAAGAAGAAGATATCATGAGTATGATGTTGGTAACTTGGTTTATTTGAAGATTTTACCAATAAAAAGGGTGAAAATATTTTGCAAGAAAGGAAATTCTGTCCTTGCTATGTTGGCCCATATAAAAGTTTGAGTCATTTAAGGAAGGTAGATTATGAGTTGGAGTTGCTTGCAGATTTGGCATCAATACATCTAGTGTTTCATATCTCTTTGTTAAAGAAAGGTATTATTGATCCGTCTTCAGTCATTCTCTTAGAGAGTCTGGAGGTGAAATATAGTCTCTCCTATGAAGAAATTCCAGTAGAGATTCTTGACCGTCAGATTCGTAGGTTAAGGAATAAAGTAATTCCCTTGGTTAAGGTTCTATGAAGAAATAAGTCCATTGAGGGAGCTACTTGGGAAGAAAAATCAGATATGTGATCTAAGTTTCCTCACTTTTTCTCTGCGAATTTAGATTCAACTCGAGGTAATGTTCTCTCTTGAATTGACTCGCTTATTCCTATCTTAGCTATATAGCCATCCTCATGTAATAGAATGTATTCATGAATTCAGTTCAATCCATACATCATGTTTTTGAATTAAGTCATTTATTCATGGTTCATTTTGTAAGTGTTTAGTGCAAATTTTTTTTATAGCTTTTCCCCTAGTACATCAGCTGAGTCATTTTCATTCAGGGTCGAATGATTCCAAGAGGAAGATATTGTAACAACCCTAAAATCCAAACAAATATTAGAACCATTCTTCAAGATAAAGCATAATCAAATATAGCGCTTTTGTAGTTTTATAGTGATTTGGATGTATATTAAGGCCTCAAAAAACTCGTTGCTTTTAGACAAGTCAAAATATCCTTTACCGATTGAGTTCTTAGGAAGAATATTGCTAAAGTCAACTTCAAATGGGAATAACTTTTGTGTTACTTACATTTTCTTATATCAAGACCAACCAACAGATAGATAATTGAATTATTTTTCTAACGCCACCAGTTTTTCCTTAATTCAATATCAGAGTAAAATATTATACCTATTTTACCATAAAGGTATCTATCTGCCATGGCGTGATGGCCAAGGTGACCGACCGTCGCATCTGTGATGACCCATCAAGATAAAACATCACCCTTAAGTAGAAAGACTAAAAGTTTTTCATTTTGTGACGGTTGGAGTAATGGTCAACCGTCGGGCGGGATAGTTCTGCAATGTCATAACGTTTTTAAAAGGTTGTTTTGGTATTTTCCACTCTTTTAATCCCAAAACTACCTCGTTTCACCCTCCAAAGAAAAACTATCAAGCATAAGTACTACCCTAACCTATCATAGCTCAGAATTCATCAATCACAAAGCAAAAAGGGGCAATTTTTTACTCCCTAAAACCAACTACGATTCATAAAATTCAAGTTTAATACCGAGAAATTTATCCAAGGCTTCACCATTCAGGTATGTGAGGTATGAATCAGTAGGTTCCTTCCACCCATTGAGTCCCAAAAAATCCTCTTTTTTATTAAAGTATGAAATTCTCCTTCTTTTACGAAATTACCCATGTTAGCAACGAATTTAATCCATGTAATTTCTTATTAATTTGTATTCAAGCTATGTCAACATGTGTCTCCATGTGAATTAAGTTATTTTATATTCTGAATATCAATTTACCATGTCGTACTCCATTGATTTCATGTTAAATCATTAATTTAAGAATTGAACCATGAGAAATTGTTATCCTCCCAAGTTTATGTCATTCCCATCATCAAAATTCATGTATTTCCTTTATGTTTAGAAATTTAATATGCATCGGGTCTCTTAATTACTACTTTCTACCAGTGTTCCAAGTTTTGTTATCATATTTTAGTAATCATTTAGTGCTGCTGGGTTATGAACACCCATGACCTATGTGATTACTTATGTTACAGACCTTGCAAGTAATAAGTTAGTTAAACCATGAATCTTATCATGTAGTCAGTTGTTATGATCATTTTGAGCACTATTAGTTGTTATGTCTAGTTAAACTTACTTTAATTTAATACCAGTGTCAGGTCATATGGGAGTAGGATTTAGCACCGAGCAAACCCAGGGATGGGGGCTGACCTTCCAGTAGACGGTGTGACATTTAGTAGCAGTGTTTGAGTTCTATAACTATTTAGCCAATGTAGTTTTGAGATGTCTTCCTACCAATTGAGGGTTGACGCATATCTCATGAGGGCACCTGCCAGTAGAGGATGACTCCATAGTCCATTGGGACACTAGTTAGTGGATCCACAAAGCCATGTGTTAGTACCCGTGGCAAGGTACTGATGCCCTACCAACTGGGGTTACAGGTTAGACCCCAATTAGCTTAGATTAGGGCATATCTGTTACATGATAGCTCCCACAATCTTAGTTAGTATTTAGTATGTGTCATCTCAGGTTTGCTTGACCAAAGCATACGAACTTTTAGTTATTAAGTTATACAGAATTCAATCTTTCAGATTACAAATGATCTCCGAAATATGTGTATGCTTGGTCTTACATTCTCAAGTATTATATGTTCGTTCAATCATAGTCAGTTATCTCATGATTTTAGTCAGTCCTTATCTCATATACAAGTATATTCAAAGTATTGATCAAATACTTTTCTTTGAATTATTTTGTCTCTTAACATAGGTTCAGATGCACAATATACCGACCATTCTTAGACAGCTCAGTGTTATCCACAAATAGTAGTGGTGAGTCCTCATCAATCGAGGACATGATATGTTTTCTCAGTTATTTTATTATTTCCTTATGTTTATTTAGTTAGAGATAGTTGGGAGTTTGTCCCATCAACCCCTCAAGATTTTTAGACGCTTTCGGATAATCATTTAGACAGTCAGACAGTTCTTTTAGTTTTTATCAGTTGTTTCACATAAACAATTTAGTTTCCTGTATTTTATTAGATATTTTAAACATGTCATTAATACGTTTTTCAGTATTTATATTTACAGTATCTTATCAGCTTATCTTTTGCACATGTGTTGTATTACTATTTTACTCAGTTCTTAAAGCAGATACTAGCTCATGGGTTAGCTTGTGGCCACTTGTGGGCATAAGCACTATTATAGCAACCAGGGGGTAGCCTCGGGTCATGATAGCTAGTCACAGGATGGAGAGTATGAATGGATTATAGAAAACTGAATTCATGAACTCCTAAGGACCATTTTCCCATGCCTTTCATGGACCAGATTTTGGATAGGCTTGTGGGTAGAAGAAGGTACTATTTTTGTATAGATACTCAGGTTACAAGCAAATCACCATTGCACTTAAGGACAAAGATAAAACAACCTTCACTTGTCCTTATAGGACCTTTGTATTTGGTCGTATGTCATTCAAGTTATGCAACGCTCCAGCCATATTTTAGAGATGCATGATCTCAATCTTCTCTGACATGGTAGAAGACACCATCTTAGTGTTCATGGAAGATTTCTTAGTCATTGGTGATTCTTTTGACGAGTGCTTTATTTACTTAATAAATTCTCTTTGAAGTTGTGAGGAATGTATCTTGGTACTTAATTGGGAAATTTACATTTCATGGTTAAAGAGGTATTGTGCTTAGGCACAAGATTTCATAAAATGGGAATTGAGGTAGATAGAGCAAAGATTAAAGTGATCGAGAAATTACCTCCACTAATTTCAGTGAAGGGTGTTTGTAGCTTTTTGGGACATGCTAGATTTTAGAGGCGATTCATCAAGGATTTCTCCAAGATGGCCAACCCTCTTTCTAGGCTTCTTTAGAAAGAGGTGAAATTTAAGTTTACTCAAGCATGCTTGAAGGCTTTTGAATATCTGAAAGACAAGTTAATGACTACTCCTATCATTGTATCTCCTAATTGTTCCTTACTATTTGATATTATGTGTGATGCAAGTGTCATCTCCTTAGGTATTGTACTAGGCTAATAGAAAAAAAGATCCTTAATCCAATCTACTATGCTAGAATGGAATTAAACCCTCCTCAAAAGAACCACACCATCATGGAATAAGAGTTTTTTGCATTGTTTTATGCCTTTGAGAAGTTTAGGTCATATTTGATTTGAAAAAAGGTGATTGTGAGCACTGATCATACAGAATTGTGGTACTTAATAGCGAAAAAATATGAAAAGCCTATTCTGATTAGGTGGGTTCTACTATTTCAAGAATTTGATTTTGAGGTCAAGAACAAAAAATGCACTGAGAATTAAGTTGCGGATCATTTGTCTAGACTTGAGGAGGAAACAATGCGAAAAGTTGAAATGGGATCGAGATTAATGATAGTTTTCTAGATCAAGAGATATTGGCAGCTTCCCAAGATCTAATTCCATGGTTTCTATATTTACAAATTTTCTAGAAAGTAATCTAGTCCTAGAGGATATTTCCTTTCAGCAAAGAATGAAGTTCATGCATGAGGTAAGGAAAATTTTCTGGGATGAACCTTATTTATTGTGAATTTGTGCAGATAGGATCATTTTTATATGTATACCTAAGGTGGAGATGATGAGCATACTTGAGGCTTGTCACCCTTGCAATGTGGGTATTAGTGGCCAACAATATACAAATTTACACAAGATTTTGCTTCATCTTGTGATCAATTTCAACTCCAAGGTAACATCTCTAGACTCTATGAACTTTCCATGACTTATTTTAGAATTGGAATTATTTGATGTATGGGGTGTGGATTTCATGGAGCCTTTTATGAGTTCATTTTGCATGAACTATATTCTTGTTGTTATGGATTATGTTTCTAAATATATGGAAGCACTGGCGCTCCCCAACAGTAAGGCACGTAGTGTCAGCGCATTCTTGATAATTTTTTATTGATTTGGCATGCCACGTGCTATCATTAGAAATGGTGGGTCACATTTTCTTAATCTTCTATTAAAAATTCTTCTTGAAAAGTATGGAGTAAAACACAAGGTGGAAACACCTTACCATCCACAGACTAGTGGACAGGTTGAGGTGTCCAACTGAGAAATCAAGTCCATTTTGGAGAAGACAGTGAATGCTAAAAGTATTGATTGGTAACGGAAGTTAGATTATGCATTATGGGCTTATTGAACAGCTTTCAAAACCCCATTAGTGTTTTTCTTATCAGCTGGTATATGCCAAGGCATATCACTTGCCTATGGAATTTGAACATAAAGTATTGTGGGCATTGAAGAAGAAGAACTTTGAGTGGAAGGATTCAACAAAATCACGATTGAATAAGATGAATGAGTTTGATGAATTTTGATTTCAGGCATATGAAAGTTCTGCACTTTACAAAGTAAAGATGAAACTGCATCATGATCGCAAGATTGAGAAAAGGATCTTCGAAAAGGGTGACCAAAAATTGCTCTACAACTCAAGGCTTTGGTTGTTTCAAGGTAAATTGAAGTATAGGTGGTATGTACCATTTACTATGCTAAGAGAATTCCCATATGGTGCTTTGTAATTGAAGCGGGATAGCAAAGCCCCATTTGAAGTGAATAGGAAAAGAGTAACATATTATATTAGGAATACTAAGAAAATTAATGTGACTTTTTAGATAGACCTTGGTGAAGTCTGAGTAACCAAGGAAATTAGGTCGTGTTATGACGTTAAATCAAGCACTGTATGGAAGGCAACCCATGAGGCTATTTGGTGTAATCTGAGTATCCAACTTAGCCCCATCATGCCACAACATTAAATCAAGCGTTACGTGGGAGGTAACCCATGTTTTGTACTTACCTATTTATAGGGTAATATGTTTGTTTAGTGTGTAGGATTAAAGATTGCAGAAAAGAGCTAGATATTCAAGGAAACACAGTCATATGAATTCTTCATAAGTCGTACCTTAATATGATGACTCATGAGTAAAATCCGTAAGGACCTGGGAGTTTGTTTAGTTCTAAGTAAAAGTTTTGAGAGTCTTTATGACTCTTAGAATGAGTCATAACCTCAAGGTATGACTCGTCACATTGAGTCATATCATCTAAAGAATAAGGTAAGAAATTCCTAGTCTTTACAAAGAAGGAAAAGACCTATAATCTTCGGCTTCGAGTCGTACACATGACTTGTAACCAAGTATACTAGGTCGAGGTTCATGGGTTAACCCAACCTAATTCTCTAGTTTTAAACTAAAAAGGGCTCTCATTCGGGTACTCGACAATATGAAAAGTGACTACCTCCATTGATTTTGATCCTTGAGATTTAAACATACAAATTCATACTAAAACACATATACAATCATTAGGTTCTGTCACATTATATGAAATTCACAAGAGTAGGGTAGAAACTTGTTAAAATCAAGAAACATGAAAGGCCAGTCGATCAAGTGAGTTCGTAAGATTAAACTCTCTAAATTTTGAATTGATTAGGAACATAAGTTGAGATTTTTGCATTTATCTGAGTTGAACAGCTATGTTTATGCAAAAAAATTTACCCTAGGTCTTAGAAATTAAATTGAAAATGGAAGTTGGGGATGAACTTGATATTGTGTACTAAAAATATGTGTTCTAGAAACTAAATGGGGTGGTAATATTGTACAATTATTGGTATTTTAGGGATTGTATGTTGGAATTAACTCATATGTTACACTTTTATTATGCAGTGGACACAAGACATCTTACGACTCGTCCCTACAGGTAACAAGTCATGAAGAGACACGTAACCACTGACAACATATAAGTCTAACTTAGTATAGGTTCTGGTATGGGTACAACTAGACAAGGTAATTCGTATAAATCCCTATGACTCATAACCAGAAGTCATAATAAAATAGAGAGGTAACATATAATGAGGTTTTCTATTTGGTCTATTTACGAGAGTTGGTAATGAGTCATACATTGTCCTTACGATTGGTTAGGAGGACTCTTAAGTTGTCCATTGAACATTCATATGTACACTTTTTGTCATACAAATCAGTCATACGAGTCGTACTTAGTTTATACGACTCAGACCCCCAATCGTAACATGAACAGAACATGCACACTGACACATAATTTTTTTGTTTTTCTTTCTTATTACTTAGATATGACTAATTGGTATTTTGTAATAGGTATTCATAGATCCCAAAGGCACTTCATCTTTAAAACAAGTAGCAGAGCAAGGAAGTATAATAAAACCTTCCTTGAAATCCAATTACAAGTTGGTAAATAAATCCATAGTGTCTTTTAGCATTAGCAGTGAAATCATTATATATCCAATGAAGGGTAAGGTTAGGGAAAGAGACCAAAGACCAGTGAGAGGAAAGAAAGTAACTTCAATGGAGGATACACCTCCAAAGAGGAAACGAAAGAGAAGCCCTCACACTTCACCACCCCAAACACTATCCTTGTCTTAAGAGGATAGTGATGATGATAATGAGGAAGATGAAAATGTAGCATCAGAGGGTAAGACAGGAAAAGGATATTTGATTTATTATGAATGAAGCTTGGAGAGTGCAAGATAGAAGAAGTAAAAGCAACCCCAATAGATAAATAAGACCCACCTCTAACCATTACACCTTCTTTAATTCCCAATGTTGAATGATGGGGGTACCCCAATATACAGGAATTATATGATGATGGTTTGAGCAGAATCCCTAAATAAAGAATCAAAAGAAGTCTATATCTGGAAAAAACATTGACCACTATAGGGATGTATGAGTTGCCTAGATTTGAGGCTCAATTCAGGCAATATGGCTTTGACTGGTGATTATAGCACTTTGCATTAGCGGGGGATTTTTATACGTATTATAAAGGTAAGTTGAATAGGCAGTATTCACAGGGTAATCTGTGGAGAGGTAGTGGTCCCATTGCATTATTGACAATTTGGGGAGTATGAGTGAACATTTCCTCACTTACTATTTCATGATTCTTGATGTACCAAGATTTCAATTTCTAGTAAACATAGAAGAGATAGATTATTACATGGATAAAATAAGGAAGACTACGAGGAAGCAGCTGGGTTTGGAAGACAAGAGGACATATTTTCAGTGGATTGCGAGTCTAATTGCATCTAATGGAGAAGATAATGTATGGGTGCCAGGTGGACTAGGAGTGGTCTCATAGAAGTTGAAAACATACTTTAAATTTTGAGGCCAAGGTGTGGTGCAATAGCCTACCACAGACTATGTCCCACTAATGGAGACAACGTACTCAACCTGATTTATAATGCGTTGATAGCTAGTTTGATGGATGGGTACGAGTTTTATGTAGGCATGTTTTTGGCATGAGAGATATTTGATCGAGCTATGGTAGGAGAGAATTTATTATTTGCCTATCCTTGTATCATTACTCAGATCTGTTAGCTGGGAGGGTGAAAGAACTTCCCAAGATCCACCAGTTCATTGAGCGTATGAATAAAACAAATTTAGGGCTGATTTAAGACGTGACAAACCCAATTCCAAACAAAAAAGGAGAGGATCTCAGCCATTAGATGAGCTATAGAGAGAATATACCAAGACTGCTGAGGTTTCTTGGACTGATGACACCATAGGTAGAGATATGCAAACAGAGCCATACACTTCAGATATAGTGGGAACATCTAGTGCCCCTCCTCCAGCACCGTCTGGACCACCTTGACACTCCTCTACAAGAGCAATACCGACTGGTTTGGTAGTGATCTCACAAGCCTTATGTGGTTATTCAATGAAGAGATATTGCATGATAGTGACCAAAGCTCTATATTTGAAAGGAGGTATAAAGCCCTGGGTTGAGACTAAGATACAAGAACAAGACAAATGGGTGTAGGGTCGGCTAGATTCTATTGAGAAATATATGATTCAACAGTTGGGAAGCATCCAAACGTCAAATATTATAAAGATAAAAGTGAAGGTGGCCAAAATTAAGAATTTGGTAAATGAGTTGTACGACAAAGCTAGTCATCCCAGCACCTGTGATAATAGAGATTGAGCTAGAAATAGATGTAGAAAATATTTAGAGTATTTTGGACCTAAAAAAAGAAATAAGAGAGAAAAAAAAGGAATCACAAAGTGTAGAAAAAGAAGCCTTGAATAAAGAAAAGAAGGATAGCATATAGAGTTAGCAGGACTGGCTGGTTAGTGTCCAGGAGATATTATTTGGTCTCGATAGCTCAAAATTGGTAGTTAATGATACTGAGGGGGTAGTGATACCACCTCGACTATGGATGTACCATTGGGCACACCAGCCATAATTGGTGCCACTACTGCTGAATAGTCCCAGTAGTTGATAAGACTTATGTTGATGATGCTGGGACATGATCTAAGGGCCCACAAGATGATACTGCATGAGTCGGCACCTTGAGCACCCAGGTATGTTCCCAATCCCTTGTATTTTATTAATTAGAATGCACTGGGATAGTGCATAGGCTTTAAGTTAGGGGGTGTACCAAGGTTGCCACATGTTATATTTTCTATATTTCAAAGCCCATGGCCACATCTAAAAATTCTGAGAACTGGCATATTTTTTATTATTATTTTCTTGAGTTTGTTTGTGTTAGATGCTTAAATAGGAGGAAACGTTTTACTTGTTGCAGTTGATGTTGTTTTTAATTATTATTCTGAAATTGTCTAATTTTGAAATAATTATGCTGAAAAATTAATACCCCTCCTTAATTTTTATGATGACTATGTGATATGTGTATACGTGTGAGACGATTGTGAATCTTATAATGGCTTTAGGATTAGGGATAGAACAACTAGGGCAAACAATTGCATATCTGGAGAAGTTGCACCTAGAAGTGTTACTCTATGCGAGTATATGTAAGGAGTTACTTAGTTCCTAATGTGTTAGAATCTAGAACTTGCCCAGTTTCTCTTTCCTAGGGTTCAATATAGTTGAATAGGATATGATCATAGGCCATTCTTAATTGAAGTCCAGTCGAGCCTAAATACCCGACCAAATATGATATGAATCCCTTGATCTTAATATTTGACCTTTAGCTGACCCTTTTTTTGTTGTCACCGATTATACCTACCTATTTCATTTATAATGAACCTGTATTACCCCTAGTCCTCCTTAGACACTATGCATCTAAACTCAAGAAAATCACCTAAGTTGAGGGTGACTATTATAGGGGTGCATAAGGAAAAATGAGTATGAAGAAAGTCATATGAAAGAATAAATGAAAAAGGACTGGAGTGGTGAAAATAAAAGAAAACAAAAGAAAAAGAAAAATTGTAAGAAAATAAAAAGAAAAGAGAAAGTGAGACAAGAACACCGTACATGGTCCAATCTATATGTGCTTTAAAATAAAAAGGGAGACATAAGGATGAGAATAAAATGAAGAAAAGTTGAAAAAAAGTGGACCCCGAATAAAGCATCATGTCAAGGAGGTGTAGTCATAAAAATCCCAAAAATGATACCATACCATCCCCCAAACCTATGTTATTAGCAAAATAAAGTCCTTTATTGATCCTAGCTCAACTGTCTAAAAACTCAAAAAGAGACCATATCAAAAAGCTGATGGTATTCTGTATACACCAACGATTGTGAGTGAGAGCTTCTTTTTCGATATCCCTAAATAATTTGATTAATCTAACTGAGTGAATGAGAGTTATTTGATTATAGGCGTACATGGGTTAAGTTGTTAGGTTGAAAAATTGTTTAGTTAATGTGATTTGTGTTTATGCCTGGATGGTTATCACTATGTGATGCAATATTGGATTCTTTTATGTTTCTCCGTGTACCAAATAGATATACACATCTAAATTGGTGAAAAAGTTAAAACTAGGATGGGGAAAAAAATGTTGACAACTCTATTAAAAAGTTACTGCCATAGGTATCTTATGATCTTCCGGTTTAAGCATTGTTGTTGTTTTGTTAGAGTTTTTAATTTTTGTTTGCCTACAGACACACAAACTTTCTAAGTTGAGGGTGTTGATTTTCTGTGGAAACACGACACTTTCAATGCTTAATACAAAGAATTTATGCTTGTACTTAGGTTGTTTTAGTAGATATGATCTAGTTTTATAGTTGCTGCAGGTAAAATAGGTAAATAATCATTTTAAAATGAAATTAGAAGAAAATCCACTAAGAAGATGAAGTTTATAGATGATATGAGCCACCATACCAGTTGTCTATGCATCTTACAGATCGTAGGCTAACTCATAAGCACAACAGTGACAAAGGCTAAGCAAAAAAACTAAGTAAGGAGATGATACGACTAAAGAGTATGAACTGTATGCTATAGATATGGGTCGGAACGATAAACCGTAAAGAGAACAAAAACTCTGCCATTCATTAAGAGGTGAAGTCTCAAAATTAGATGAGTCAAAAGTCTGAATATGACTTATATGAACCAACTGTAGGCAGACTAGTGTCTAAAGTATGGAAATATCAAGTCCCAGGTGGTAACGAGAGAAGGCCATGAGTCGTATGGTCAAGGTACGACTCATGATTATGAGTCATAAAGCTAACAGAAACTTGGAACCCTGAAAGATCAGACATTATAGAACATACGAGAGGCATAGTACAACTCATAAGACAACCTTACTAGTTGACAAAGGGAGTCGTACCTTGTGAAGACTTACTTTTCCTATTCCATTAAAATTAGGATTTCTGAGTTATTTTTAGATACTATAAATATCTTAGGATTATTCCATTATTATATTACATTCTCTTACGTTCTTTGTACTCCATTTCATACTTTTACATACTTTACATTATTCTTGAGATTTTTGGGTTATTATTCAATTGGAAATTTCAGATTTTATAATTCTTATTCTTGTCCAATTCATTACATGAATTTTTTATCGATTATCATGGATTGTTTCATAAACATGAGAGGTTAATTTCCCTGACTAGGGCTATGGGAACCTTGGCTGATTAACTACATAAAGAAAGTGAGAGATTTGTCTTTTCTATTATAGTTGCATATATCTTAATCTTTTTCATATTAATTAACCTCAGAGCTACTTCAAAAGCTTGAGAATTGCATATAATCAATAACATTCTCACAAGGGAGTTTGAAATTAGGAACAGACGATTAAGATAGTAATTTGAGATTTATATCTATCCTATTACTCCCCCATCTCACCTAATCAACTCAGACTCAAAAGTTGAGATTTAAACTAAATTGATATACAAGGAGCAATAAGGCGACGTCCTGTGACTTATAAGGTAAAGGGTGAGATTTATCAAAATATTCAGAAGATGGTTGATAATACATATCTTGTCGACTTTACATGTAGAGAAGTAGAATAGGTGGAATGAACACGAGAAATTTATGAAGTTAAGAAGCCAGGGGGAACACAGTCATAGTGTTCATTTTCTGATGTTTACAAACTCAAAGCATTCAATATTTGGTTACTATTACTTACTACTTCCAAATTCCCCCATTTACTTTTTTGTACTGCTCATGAATTTTGTCAAGTTAACCAACTGTTCAACATTTTCTTATCGGTTTGACCCCAAACTAGTTGGGTTACTATATTTGGTATTGACCTCAACATACTTCTTTGGAGGTTAGTTTTGGGCTACATCTGTGCATATGTATACCCTCTGGTTAGAGTCGCCAAACACATTGAGGCCCTTCCAATTGGGGAAGAGTTGGGCCCATATAGCCTGTGGGTGCCTTTATATATTATGATAGTTGAGCTACAAAATCCATGCTAAAGCTTTAAAGCACATATTAAGTCTTGTTCCCTATCCCGACATGTGATAAATATATATATATATATATGCATTTGATTATGCATATTAATTTTGAATGATTTTGAACTATTGATCATGAAATTATGTTATACTTATCCCTGAGTTACATACTAGTGTTCACCTGACTAATTGAGGCTGAATGTTGTATCCCCACATGATGCAGGAATTAGAGCTACTTCTACTTTTTTTTCTACAAAGTTAGGTCAATTGGCTCGATTCATTGGTTCATTGTGTTGTGTTGAAGTGGTAAGCTTCCATTCCCTGAAAGGCTCAGGCATTTACCAACTTTCTTTCTTGGAATTGAGTTGATATTTACTTTTATTATCATTAACATAATAATTTTCGTTATCATTCTTTTTTGTTAGAGCTGGGGACTTATCCCAACCACTACTCACTTTGGTTCATTGGTTAGAAGGATTTATTTAGATTAGTACGGATATTGGGTGTCGTTGGTTGGTTGTTTAGCCGGTCATAGGTTGTAGACATATTTTTAAAGTCCTAAAGCTTGTTGCATTATATTTTTTTATATGTTTGGAATCCATCCAACCTTAGGGGATATTGTGCTTGATTTGGTTAGGCGTAAGGGTTGATCTTTGGTCCACATAGGACTTGAGATGCACATCATGACTAGGCCTTGGTATAGGTCATGATAGTTTGAGATTTGCAAGAATAGATTGTATGGTCATGACTTGGTTCATCAATCCATGGAGAAGGTGAAGATGATTCAAGAAAGGCTTAACACCGTCTAAATTTACCAAAATTCCTATGCGGACGTGAGGGAAAGGGATTTAGATTTTGAAGTTGGAAATTGGGTGTTCTTGGAAAGAAAAGAAAGCTCAATCACTATTAAGTATGCCCTATTTTAATTTAAAGATAGTGAGTAATATCTCTTATGAGTTAGAGTTGCCACCTTGTTTGGGTTCTGTTCACCTGGTTTTTTATATATCAATATTGAGCATGTGTGTAGGTGATCCTTCCCTTGTTTCTATTGGAAAGTGTTGATATTTTGAGCTTCATATTGTGTGAGGAGGTCCAAGTTAAGATCTTAGATAAACAAGTACATTGGTTCCAGACTAAGGATGTGGATTCGGTGAAAGCTCGATAGAGGAACCAAAAGTTTAAGGAAGCTACTTGGAAAGTTAAAGAAGTCATAAAATCCAAATATCTGTTCTTTTTTCTCATTCTAGATAATCGTTCTTAAGGTATGTGTTAATCTTAGCATCTTTGTTTTTTGTCCTTGTTAAAGGTAAGTGTGGGTGTATTTTTACATTAAATCGTGTTAATGGATGCCTTGACCCATCATTTCAGAACATATGATCCTAAGTGAGGGAGATTGTGATGCCCTATGTGTTGGAAACTAATAATTCTATGGTTTTGAACTCACTGTACTGACTATGACTCACCCTTTGAGTATAACATTCCAATATGGGTCATAGGACCCTTATTCATAGGGTGTCCAGGAAAGGTAGACCAAGTTACTGACCTGATTACTACTTGCTCCTAATGAGTCATAAGGACTCCAAATAAGTCGTATATTCCCATCTGTAGGGAAACTAGTATGTCACCCAAAGTATTCTATCTTGACTAAAACTAGGACCCTATGATTCATAGGGTCTCATAACTAGCCATAGGGTGTAAGTCATAGGGTTACCAAGGGGGGTCCTCCAGCTACTGTCTTGGCTACATCTCATGGTGATGAGCATTAGTGAGTCCTTACGAGACCTATAGTCACTGGCAATAATATTTCATCTTTTATGTTGGGGCAGTTTGGACATTTCTCTATTTTGTTACTTAATACCCACGACCATAAAACACCCTTGGGACATTATTTTTATCACTTTATCACTCTAAACACTCTCTTAAACTCTCTACATTCTTCAAGTTCAGGATACTTAGGGTTTTCAAGAAGTTGGTCATGTAAGTTCTTAAGGGTTAATTTTCTCCATAAATCTTTGTTTTTTGGGTATGTTTCTCTTCCCCAACTATTACTTTGTGAAATCATGTGTTTTAAATAGTTCTCTATGTGGTGTTAATGTTGGTTTTGGAAAATGGGTTGAAGGTATTGAATGTTTGTTGTTTATGTGATGTTTCATGTTTAAATATGCACTATTTATGTTTTAAATGGTGGTTTCATATCAATTTGATCCATGGGTATGGTGAATAAACTAGGGTATTATAATTTCTCAAAATTTGGTGAATATTGACAATTGAATTGGCAATAAACCCAACTCAAATTTTGTGGAAATGGTTTTGAGTACGAGTAAAAGTGCATTAAACTATTTTTGGAACAATTGCATGATAACAAGAGTTTATTTGAAACATGATGATTTTATTTATTGAACAAAGGGAGTCGGTGTCCTCCCTACCTTGTATTAATAAACAAAGGGAGTTGTTCTCCCAATATAATGGAATTCAAATGACTTGTTGATATTACCTTGAAAGTGTGGTTTGTATGACGATACCAACAATGTTTGCCTAAATGTTTATTATGGTTCAATGAATAGGAATGTGTGATAACTGTTTTAATGTGGCTTAAAAGAGGGTTGTGTAGCTAGGCCATGAAATTGGCAATCCTGACGGACCAATACGAGATATCGTGTTTGCAAGGGCGGGGATCTAAGAGACCTGGGGTTTGAGAACCATAGCCTATGACTCGAGTGTTTTGAGTCCACCTTATTATATTTTTGGGAGGTTTGAGTCTCCCATAATACAATGCATGATCAGGTTTTTAAGTTACCTTAGTATATGGTCAGTATGTTCGAGTCCCCCATGCATATGTATATGATTACTCTCCAGTTCATACAGCTACATGCATTACAGCCTAACCAGGGGTGAGATGTGGGGCCTATATAGCCCGTGGATACTATTATCATTACATTTAAACTACACAATACAAGATAAAATTTTAAAGTGCATGCTAAGCGTTATTCCCTATCCCATCATATTATATAAGTATATATTTATGTATACATGTATGTGAACATATACATTGAGTTGAACTAGATTTTTGAATTATAATTACTTTATCCTTATCCTTGAGTTACTATCTAGTGCTCAACCTACTAACCATCACCGGATGTTATATCCCCATACGATATAGGGTCCGAAGACAATTCTATTTTTCCTGTGTAGTGTTTGGTAAATCGGCTTGGTTCATCAGTCATTTGCAATGAAATGGTAAGCTTCCATTTTTTGAAAGAATTGATCAATCCATGAGTTTTCTTTCATAAAGTAGAAATAAAGTGTTCACATTAACTATATTGTTGTCATTGGCATTGCCATTGTCAAGTTCAGGGGCATGTCACGACCCAAACCGAGGCCCTGGCTGTGACGAGCATCGCGAACCATGAAGGTCCGGACACCCTACTAACTTGAAATCATATACACCTTTCATACATAAACAAAGAAATATGTTAATTATAGCAAGGCAGAATAATGTTCATAAATATGATATGAATTTAGCATTTAAGAACAAAATCAAAAAATAACTAGCAACATCCACAAACCGTCTGTGAAATCTCTACTACATGATCACTAACACAATCTGAAACCTGGGACAAGGCCCCGAGTAGACCAAAATTATATCTAATAATAGTTGTCTGAAAGTAAACAGGCCTTCTGGAATAAATAAGGCTCATCAATTGGACACTACAACTCTGTCTGATAAAATCTATTGCTTTTCCGTACCCCTAGACTGAGCCTCCGAACCTGGAGGGAAGAGGGGGTCAATACAGATGTACTGGTACGCAATATGATCCAAAATATAACTATTATACAAGTAAAATAGTGAAGAGAAATTTGTTCAAACATCATGCATAAATAGTTCTCAAAACACATGGGCAATTTCTAAAAATCATAAGTCATTCTTGTCAATGCACTGTCTATTCTTTGTATTACTTCTGAGTTAGGTGGTACGCCCCTACAATTCTAAAATCCCACAGCCTGTATAGAATCTTCCATTGACTCAGTAGGGAAGCCCCCAACCATAGTGTGCTGCAAGGGTTGGAGTTTCTATTTCTGATATGCCACACGGCACTAGGCATGCATAATATAATATACCCGGATCGACAAATCATAGTTTTGGGAAATGAGTTGTCTGAACTCATGCCTCCTTAGAGGAACCACCTAATGTCACTTTATGCCCAGTTTTAACCACTTCTAAACATACATCTTTCTAAATATTGAAATCTAAGAGCCTGATTTCAAACATGCATTCTATTCTGTTCTAAATTATTATGGCATAATCTGAATTAGTTTCATCACACCAAGACTTGAAAGTCCTATTTCTAAGCCATATTACAATAAGAATGATCTTTCATTAAAGCATAGTTCAGACCACCCAAACATGCAAATAGTATAAGAGATTTCATGCACTGAAGCATAAAACAAAACTATGCAAGAATCCTTTAAACATATGGTGGTCATGTGCTTAGGGAAAAATCATGCACTCTTTCATTATATGAATATTTTCAACATTTATCAACACAACTACCCTCACTTTTTAAATACAAATCTTAATCCAATCATAACACAATTTAAGATATTTTAAAAATGCTTTTCAAGGATGCATTCAAAATATCTATAGCATATGATAAGTAAAGGAAAATCAAAACAAGAGAGGGATTTTACATAAGTCATGCACTCAATTAAATCATCAACCTTAAAACACAAGCATACATATATAAATAATTTCGAATCAATGTGGGGGAAGGTCAAAAGACCAAAACAATACCATTAATATTTCTAAAACATAAATTTATTCATAAATCTGAAAACCCCTATCTTAAAATCATGATTTCTATGCCCAGGAGATTTTAGAAAAACCCTGCATACCTCGATTATGAAGAATAATGGTTGATCCTTGAAGCCTACAATTTGGATATTCCAAATCTCTGATTAATTTTGAAAATCGACAATTGAATCTTGAGTTTCTTCGTGGAGAAACATATGAACTAGGGTTTTTGTTTTGAGGGAAATCTTGAGAATGTCGCATATTATGCTTGTAGAGTTCTTAAATATCCTATTTGAATGATTTAAGAGACTTGGAAAAATTTAAAACTACCCTTGTTAACTTCTAAATGAAACTGGAAAAATTTAAAGTGGGAACCCGATCTTATGGGCCACCACGATGCGCCACTATCGCGGTGGCTCACTGGAAATTAACGAATGGGAATTTGGCCAACTCCACTATGTGAAATTATCGTGGAGTCTCACTAAAAATTGACCATCATCATTTACACCCTCTCCGTGATGCGCCATGGACAGGAATGACGGTGTTTTACTACTAGGACTTAAATTAACCATAATTCCTTCACTGCATGTCCATTTTGGACGAATATTATGTAGATGGAAAACTTATTCGATCATCTATGTAATGAAAAGTTGAAATCTAAGTAATTACATAGGAAAATAAGTACAAATCATTCTAGAAGCCAACGCTTGATACTTTAGGGACAAAAATTCAGCTAGGAAAAACTTTGGGGCGTTACAATATCCCCCCTTCGGAACATTCGTCCCCGAATGTTGACGCGGGACACAGATAAGAATAATTTCAAGTATAATAAGGAATAGAAAGAATAAGGAAAGGATTGCACCTTCCAATTTTTCATCCATCGGATTAGAAAGGTTTGGGTATCCAGCTCATGTAAGCTTCTGATTCCCATGTTGCTTCTTCAATTTTCTGATTTCTCCACAACACTTTAACTAAGGTTGTCTCTTTGTTCCTCAATCTTCTAACTTGGCGATCCAAAATTTCTATAGGATCTTCTTCATAAGATAAGGAGTCTGTCACTTTGATTTCTTCGACAGGCAACACTAAAGAATGATCTCCCATGCACTTTTTCAACATAAATATATGAAATACCAGATGAATAGAACCCAAACTAGGAGGCAATTCTAACTCATATGCAACATCACCTATATTTCTCATAATATGGTATGGCCCTACATAGCGAGGAGTCATCTTACCTTACTTCTCGAATTGCATAACTCCCTTCATGGGAGAAACCTTAAGAAACACCTAATCTTAAACCTCAAACTCTAGATCTCTTCTCCTAACAGTGGCATAGGATTTCTGATGACTTTGAGCTGTATTAAGTTATTATCTAATGACTTTCACATCCTCCATTGCCTGATTAACAAGATCGGGCCCAAACATCTGCGTCTCACCCACCTCATACCACCCTATTGGTGACTTACATCTTCTCCCATATAATGCGACAAATGGTGCCATCTTAATACTTAAATATAAATTATTATTATACGTGAACTCTATCAGGGGTAGGTGTTCCACCCAACTACCTTTAAAATTAATCACACATGCCCTCAATATGTCCTCAAGGGTCTGAATGGTGCGCTCAGCCTGCCTATTAGTCTGAGGGTGAAAAGCAGTGCTTAGTTTTACTTGGGTACCGAAACCTCTCTGAAAAGATCTCCAAAACTGAGAAGAAAATTATGTACCTCGGTTAGACATGATGGACACAGGTGCCCCATGCAATGAATTCTTTATACAATGAACATCTTGGCATAATCCTCTCCCAAATAGTTAGTCCTGACAGGTAGAAAGTGAGTTGACTTGGTCAGCCTATCTACATTCACCCAAATGGAATCATACTAGTTTCGGTACATCGGAAGTCCTGTAATGAAGTCCATATTAATCCTCCCTCACTTCTACAAAGACAAAGCTATCTATTGAGAAGAACCACCTGGCCTCATATGTTCTACTTTAACTTGTTGACAATTCAAACACTTGGTAACATAGTTAGCCGCATCATGCTTCATATTATTCCACCAATAAAGGGGTTTTCAAATCATGATACATCTTAGTAGAGACAGGGTGAACAACATACCTCGACGTGTGAGCTTCATCAAGGATTATCTTCCACAAACCATCCATATTTGGTATACATAATCTACCCTGATACCTCAAAATACCATCACTACCAATTTCGAAGGACATCACATTCTGTTGACCCATATATTTCTTGATCTGCATCAAGATGGGATCTTTAACATACTTCTCTTTAACTTCTGCACAAAGGGAAGATTTTGCTATCTCATGAACAACCAATCCTCCATCCTCAGAATCCAAAAGTTGCACACTTAGATTTGTAAGTCAGTGAATATCCTTCACCATCTCCTTCTTTTATTTCCCCATATAAGAAAGACTGCCGATAGATAACCTACTGAGGGCTTCGGCTACCACATTTGCCTTGCCTTGAAGATAGTGTAGGCTTATGTCATAGTCTTTTAAAAGTTCCAACCATCACCTCTGCCTGAGACTCAATTCTTTCTATGAGAAAACATATTGTAAATTTTTTGTGGTCAGTAAATATATCAATATGTACCCCATACAAATAGTGTCGCCAGATCTTAAGTGCAAAAACCACAGCTGCTAACTCCAAGTCATGAGTAGGGTAGTTTTGTTCATACACCTTAAACTGCCTAGATGCATAAGCCACTACCTTACCGTTCTGTATAAGAACACACCTAAGTCCAACTAGGGATGCATCATAGTATACAAAAAAACCTTATGTACCCTCTGGAAGAGTCAAAATAGGAGCAGTAGTTAACTTATCTTTCAACTTCTTACAACTATTCTCACAATTGTCAGACAATAAAAATTTCACCTTTTTCTGAGTCAACTTAGTAAATGATACAGCTATGGAGGAAAATCTCTGTACGAACCTCCTTTAATAACCCGCCAAACCCAAGAAGCTCCGAATGTCGGTTGGAGTCGTGGGTCTGGTCCATTTCCTCACTGCCTCAACCTTTTGGGGATCAATCTTAATCCCCTCACTAGACACAATATTCCCAAGAAAGTAATAGCATTTAACCAGAATTTACACTTGGAGAACTTTGCATACAACCTATGATCTTTGACAGTCTGGAGGATAATTCAAAGGTGATTGGCATGGTCCTCCTCATTTTATGAAAAAATCAAGATATCATCAATGAAAACTATAACGAACAAGTCTAGAAACTATTGGAAGACCCTATTCATTAGGTCTATGAAGGCTGCAGGGGCGTTAGTCAACCCGAAGGACATGACTAGGAATTCATAATGGCCATATCTAGTTTAAAAAGCTATCTTGGGAATGTCTGACTGCCAAACCTTTAATTTATGGTATCCTGAACGAAGGTCTATTTTAGAAAAACACTTAGCACCCTGAAGTTGGTCAAACAGATCATTAATCCTAGGAAGCAGATACTTATTTTTTATAGTGACCTTGTTTTATTGACGGTAATCTATGCACATACGCAGGGAACCATATTTCTTTCACACAAAAAGTATAGGTGCACCTTAGGGAGAAACACTAGGAAAGATGAAACCTTTATCTAAGAGGTCTGCTAGTTTCTCTTTCAACTCTTTCAACTCTGTTGGAGCCATTCTATATGGCAGAATAGAGATGGGATGGGTGTTTATCAACACGTCTATGCCAAAATATATCTCCCTATCAGGTGGTATTCCTGGGAGATCATCTAGAAAGACTTTAGAGAATTCATTTACTACTAGGACAGACTGAAGAGGAAGACTTTCGGCATTAGAATCTTTAACCTAATAAGATGATACAAGTAACCCTTGGAAATAAGTTTACGGGCTCTGACGTAAGATATGAAGTGCCCTCTAGGTTCTAAAGAGTTCCCTTCCCATTTTATTGCTAACTCATTTGGAAAAGAAAAAGTAACCTTTTGGGTTCTACAGTCTAGTATGGCATAACATGAATGGAGCCATCGTATCCGTAGGATAACATCAAAATCAACCATATCAAGATCTATGAGATCTTCCATAGTATCCCGACTAAGAATAGACACAACATAATTTTTTTATATCCTCCTAGCCATAACAGAATCACCCAATGGAGTGGAAACAGAGAAAGGGTCGGTAATGACTTTGAGATCAAACTCCAAACCATTAGCCATATATGGGGTTATATAAGGCAAGGTAGACCCAGGATCAACTAACACATAAATATCACAGAAAAAGTTTTGTAACATACCGGTGACAACATCAGGTGAGGCCTCTGCCTCCTGGCGGTTAGTCAAAGCGTATAGCCGGTAGCAACCGCTCTCGGCAGCTGATGTGGCACCCTTTTGAGGTGGTGGTGGTACGAAGGGATTTGCCTGAGATTTTGCCCCACCAACATTATTCCTCGAAGATGGACAATCCCTCTGAAAGTGACCTATCTGATAATAAGAATAACATACAAATTCGCCTGGTTGGCATCTTTTCGAATGATTCCTACCACAAGTCTCTTACCGCAGATAAAAACGGTACTGCTGAGCCACACTACCCTATGATTGGTTATCCTGAGCCCTGGGTCCGTGACTATGCTGAAAACTCTTAGATCATCTATCAACAGGGGTTCTGGGCACTGGGGCACTAGCTGCAAACTGTACATTACTCTAAAACTTCTTCTTTTGCCATTTACTACCCTAGTTACCACTCTGTGGCGACTGTGGTTCTGATCTGCTGTTTTAGCTCTCTTTTCTTGTCTGTCCTTCTTTATAGATTCGTTAATTTTATTTTTCTTCTCTTCTACCTGCTGTATGTGTACTGACAGCCTAGCAAAATCCATATCCCTATTTAGCATTACCCCTTAGCATTCAAGAGCTAGATTATCGGAAAGGCAAGATGCAAACTTTCTCATCCAGGCTCTCATATTGCTAGTCATTTATGGTGTATATCAAGCTAATTGGTTAAATGTCAAAGTGTACTCCTGGACACTCATATTTCCCTGCTTCAGATTCATAAACTCCTCATCTCTGGCCTCTCTCAACTCTAGAGAAAAGAACCGATCAAGGAAGGCTTCCATAAATTCATCCCAAACTATGCAATAAGTAATCTCTCCCTTCAGATCCTCCTACTCATTATAACACTAATTTGCAACATCCTTGAGTTGATAAGTTTCCAACTCCACCCCTTCTATCTCCTCCGCATGCATCACCTTAAAGATCTTTTATATCTCATCCACAAACTCCTGTGGATCTTCTTATACCTTGGTTCCAGTTAACTTGGCCGGGTTTATTCTCATAAACTGACACATCCTAGTAGCCTCAAATATAACAGATGCATACCTAAAATCTTCCAATCATTGAGCCTGATTGGCCACCAACTGTGCCAAAATATGAATAGACTGTCTGAATTCTACATTAGAAATATCCCTCTGAAAAGTCCGGGGACGGTTAACATTAGTCCGTGTAGCATGAGATGGGCTGGTCAGGACTGGAGGTACTTCCGGAGTAGAAATAAGTTTTGAAGTAAGAGCTCTATTATGGTTTTGCATCCCGTGAATAGGATGGACCTTATCTGTCTGTGCATTCTGATTAATAGTGCGATGAGGAGGCACGATCTATTTTTCTAAAAAGCAAGAGAGCATTAATTAGAGGCATATTAGACTCTAAAGTACGAACTAGATCACAAAGAGAGGAAACATTCCTAAATGCCTAGTAAGTGTGGCATGCTACACACCCATAAATAAGACTTTGCCCGATGCGATTTTGTAGACACCTTGGGACTATGACCTATGCTCTGATACCAAGTTTGTCATGATCCAAACCGAGGCCCTGGCCATGATAAGTATCCCGAACCATAAAGGCCTGGACACCCTTCTAACTTAAAATCATATACACCATTCATACATAAAAAAGAAAATATACAAATTATAGCAAGGCGGAATCATGGTCATAAATCTGATATGGATTTAGCATTTACGAATGAAATCCAAAACTAAATAGTAATATCTGCAAACCAACTATGAAATCTCTACTACATGATCACTAACACAATCTGAAAACTGGGACAAGGCCCCCCAGTAGAACAAAACCATATCTAATAATAGTTATCTAAAATTAAATAGGCCTTCTAGTATAAAGAAGGCTCACCAGCTGGACACTGCAACTCTGTCTGATAAAATCTATTGTTTTTCTGGACCCCTAGACTGAGGCTTAGAACCTGGAAGGATGAGAAGGGGGTCAATACAGATGTACTGGTACGCAAAGTAATCCAAAATAAAAATTTTGTACAAGTAAAATAGTGGAGAGTAATTTGTTAAAACAACATTCATAAATAGTTCTCAAAACAAATGGGCACTTTCTAAAAATCATAAGTCATTTTTGTCAATGCACTATCTATTCTTTGTATTACTTCTGAGTTAAGTAGTATGCCCCCACAATTCTAAAATCCCACAGGCTGTACGGAGTCCGCCATTGACTCTGTAGGAAAGCCCCCAACCCAAGTATGTCGAAAGGGTTGGAGTTTCTATTTTTTTATACCACACTGCACTTGGCCAGCGTAATATAATATACCCGAATTCGCAAATCACGGTTTTGGGAAATGAGTTGTCTGAACTCATGCCTCCTTCAGCAAACCACCTAACATCTGTTTATGCCCAGTTTTAACTATTTCTAAACATACATCATTCCATATCTTAAAATCTTAAAGTCTGATTTCAAACATGGATTCTATTCTGTTCTGAATTACTATGGCATAATCTGAATTGGTGTCGTCACACCAAGACTTGCAAGTCCTATTTCTGAGCCATAGTACAATAAGCATGATCTTTCATTAAATCATAGTTCAGACCACCAAAACATGTAAATAGTATAAGAGATTTCATATTCTAAAGCATAAATCAAAATTATGTAAGAATCCTTTAAACACATGGTGGTCATGTGCTTTTGAAAAAATTATGCACTCTTTCATTATATGAATATTTTCAACATATATCAATACAACTATCCTCTTTTTTGAAATCCAAATCTTAATCCAATCATAATACAATTCAAGATATTTTATACCATGCATTTCAAGGATGCATTCAAAACATCTATAACATATGATACGTAAAGGAAAAAACAAACAAGAAAGGGATTTTACATAAGTCAGGCTCTAAATTAAATCATCAACCTTAAAAAACAAGCATACATATATATAAAATTTTGAATCAATGTAGTGGAAGGTCAAAAGACGAAAATAATACCGTCAATATTTCTAAAACATGAATCTATTCATATATCTGAAAACCCCTTTATTAAAATCATAATTTCTATGCCTAGAAGATTTTAGGAAAACCCTTCATACCTTGATTATAAATAATAATGGTTGATCCTTGAAGCCTACAATTTGGGGAATCCAAATCATCGATTAATTTTGAAAATCCACAGTTGAATCTTGAGTTTCTTTGGGGAGAAACATATGAACTAGGGTTTTTATTTTGAGGAAAATCTTGAGAATGTCGTATATTATTCTTGTAGAGGTCTTATATCTCCTGTTTGCACATTTTAAGAGACTTCGTAAAAGTCCAAACTACCCTTGTTAACTTCTGATAAAACTGGAAAAACTTAAACTAGGAATCAGATCTTATGGGACATCGCGACGCACCACTATCGCGGTGGCTCACTAGAAATTTACGAATGGGAATTTCTCCCACTCCGAGATGTTCCACCATTGCAGAGTCTCACTGTAAATTAACCATCATCATTTAGACCCTCTCCGCGGTGCGCCAAGGATAGGAATGACGGTGTTTTATGACTAGGATTTAATTAATCATAACTCCTTTACCGCGTGTCCCTTTTTGATGAATATTATGTAGAAGAAAAACTTATTCAATCATCCATGTAATGAAAATTTGAAATCTATGTAATTCTATAGGGAAATAAGTATAAATCATTCTAGAAGCGAATTCTTGATACTTTAGGGACAAAAATTCAGCTAGGAAAAACTTTGGGGCATTACAGAACATGTCCCAACTTAGGTTATTTCCAAACTTATAGAGGCTTTATGGATGTTACTATGAATTGGGTATTAATTTTGACATGATTAGATGTATTTGAGTTTATTACCTTTCTATTATATGTTTAAATTTCACCCGCTACTAGTATTCTGGTTCGGTGGACTTTAGATATCGGTCATGGTCAGGACTTGGTTCATGTCATGATAGTTATGGATTCTAGGGGTTAATGGGAGTAAGAGTTGGTAGATTTTTCTTACAACAATAGTTACCATTCAAGTATTAAGATTTACTCTTTTTAGGAATTGTATGGTAGGCCTTGTCAATCTTTTAGCAACTTACGTAAGTCCTTAGAGGTTAGTTCTAGTGGTACTTCCTTCTTTCGCGAGTCTTTGAATAAAGTTCAAGTGATTCAATATAGGATTTAGGAATCCCAAAGTAGGAAAAAGAGTTTGGGTACTACATACTTCATTCGTTGAAGTTTAGGATTAGTAGTAAAGTATTCCTTTGTGTGTCGCCCATGAAGGGCATGATGAGGTTTAGGAAAATGGTCAAGATTAGCCCCATGTATATTAGATATTTTGAGAATCTTCATATAGTTGGGGAGGTTGCTTATGAGTTGGCCTTACCTCCCAACTTTCAGCTGTTTATCTAGTTTTTCATGTAATTATGGTTAGACACTGTATTTTGGATGAGTCTCATGTGCTTTGTTAGGACTCAATTTAGTTTGATGAGAGGTTGACCAATGTTAAGGATTCAATGTCTATTTTATCTAGGAATGTGAGACGGTTACATTCTGTAGATATTCATATAGTTAAGGTCTATTGGAGCCACTATCCTATTTGGGAGGATACTTGGAAGGTCGAGTCTGACATATGTAGTATTTACCCTCAAGTTTTTACCAATTTTGGTATTTTCTTTTCTTTAGTTCGAGGATGAAATAGATTATTAGTGATTGATATGGTAGTGACTTGAATTTGTGAATTTTCCATTTCTATGTGTTTCGACTAATTTTTCCTTTCTTTTATTGCTACATATTGACACCGTTTTCAGTGCAATCAAGAATGAGTTGTGCGAATTTGTGTTTTTATAATCTTGAGAATCCATATAGTTGACTTCGGCCAACATTTCTTATTTTGAGTACTGGATGGTAAATTAGACTTTGTTAACAAATTCTGAATGTTGAATTGGATAAGTGGCAGGGTTGGTTCAATCTTAAGACTTCTATATCTTATTTTTACCCTTTATTGTGAAAATAGTAAAATAGGGTCTCGAGGGTTAATTTTGTGAAAACAACCTTTTTCAAAATTCAATGTCGCCATTGAGTTCGGAATGTCGAAATTGGCCTAGTATCATATATGGTTTACTTCTATTGGGTCCCGAATAAATCCTAAGGGTCTGTTAGGATCATTTGGAATCATGCAAAATCAGCTGGTTCACAGCTAATATGTGGTGCATAGATCCTTCTTCACAAATTCCATCCCCTAGTTAAAAATATGAATAAGGAATTCACCCTTAACTATGATTGCGAGGTGGTGGTCGTAATCGCAGAGAGGAATTGGGATTATTCTTTTCAAATCTGATGAGGCTGGCATAGATATGAAGACTTGATTCATCCGTATTTGTGAATGCAAAGGTGTGGCCATAATGTGAAGGCCTATTTAATGACCAGGTCAGTGTTGACCCTTACGAATGCAAAGGGTTTACCATGTTCATAAGGTACTGCTCACTAAACAACATACATACTCCATTTTCATGACTTTACTTCGCTTTTAGACCTTCAAACTTTGGAAAACAATTTTGGATGGTTTCAATGTAGATTTTTATCTGGGTAACTTCTAAACTCATAATCCCTCTATTTTTCACTGATTTTATCTTCAAAAACACCTTTAAATCATAATTTCAATGTGGAAAATTAGAAGTTTTGTCAGTAAAGTTTAAAAAGTTTTTTTTTCATTTGGATCTCAATTTTAACCAATTTTTACATGGTTTTTATCCTTTAGAACCTATAGCATTGGGGAATGTGTTTTTCAAACAAAATTCCAGTTTTACACCTTTTATTTTGTAACCTATTTTTGACTCATCTCGAATATGGGCAATATGGGTATCGTTAATTTTATTTTAATGCATAAATGCTATTTTTAAATGTTATGGTTGATTATAAGGCCAATCTTAATGGGAAGGCTCCATGTTGAGGCACTTTAGATTAGGATTTCATCATTTTGAGGTAGGTGATGACTTATATTCTTTCATATTGAGTTAGGTAGTTAAGGAACAAGTAAAGCTTTCTTTGAGTTGGGGGAAATAACTAATTTCTTATATTTTGAGATTATTTATACTATCGTGTGCTCGTATGGGGGATTATATGTTGTTGTTGTTGACTTATGGTATATGATTTTGTATGTTTCCTACGTGGGGGGCTTATTTGACACCACTGTCCTTATTTGTGCATCTAAATACCTTCATTCGAGATATGCTGTTTGTACGGGGGCTTATTTTTCTAATTTAGGACTTATTTGAGCATTGGTTGGTTTTTATATAGATAAAATACCCAAGTTTGGGACTGATATGATATTAATAAAGTCTTGTATACATATTTATTCTGATGGTGCCTTGTTGGAGCTGTAAATCATGAATTTTGGACATATTGAGTTGATTTCTGGGCTCACTTGTATATATATTCAATGTTGGATAGATTGGATATCATTATTTGAGCATATTGTGAATATTACATTCTCATTCCATACATATACATTCCATCTCGTACTAGGGTCTCATGAATGTATATGTATGGAATGAGGATGTAATACTCACAATCAACTTAAAATGATTATATCCAACATGTATATATATAAGTGAGACCATAAGTGAACTCAATATGTCCACAATTCATGATCATTAACTCCAATTAGGCATCATCCAAATGAATACCCATGTAAGATATCATTAATATTATATCTACCCCTAACTTGGGTACATTCATTATAATAAAGGCAATTAATGCTATAATAAGACTTATAATAGAAAAATAAGCCCCCACACGGTTATCATATCTAGAATAAGGCATTTAAATGCACAAATAAGACCAACGATGTCAAATAAAGCCCCCGAACGGGAAACAAAAAATATCAAATAGCACAAATAAACAAAAGAAAATATAAGCTCCCACATGGGCATACGATAGTAAATATAATCACGAAATATAAACTCCTTAGCTATTTTCCTCAACCTATAGCATGTATTACTTATTTACTAACGATTCAGCTCAATCTGAAAGAAGTTAAGCCATAACCTTCCTCGAAATGATGTAACCCAGCATAAAATATTTCAACCCGATGCCTTCCTCTTTCAAACAGACTCAAATTCAACTACAACATCCAAATACAACACATTTATATGTTAAAATAAAGTTAACGATACCCATATTGCCCATAATCGCAGTGGGTCCAAAACGGGTTTAAAAATGACTTGAACAATGAAAAGAATGAAATTGGAATTTTTTTAAAAACATTTTTCTCAAGTTTATAGGAGTCTAGTGGAGAAAATCCATGCAAAAATTGGTTAAAAACTAGGTCCAAAGTGAAGAAAAACTCTTTTTAAATATTACTTGTAAAGTCCCCAATTTTCCATTTGAAATCATTATTTAGAGTTGTTATTGATGATATAATCGATGAAAAATAATTCCAATAAGGTTTTGGAGCTTACCCAAGCTTAAACAGTGAATAAATCCTCAATAATTTCCCAAGCCCGTTGTTTAAAGGTCCAAAATAGAGGGCAAATGTGAAATAAAGTATGTAAATTGATTTAGCTTTGGCTGCTTAAGAGGTCAAATGACTGCTCAAGCGTTCCCCACTTGAGTGGTAGGTTACTGCTAAGCGGTCTAGCCCATATGTCTTGGTATACTAAAGTAGCCCTATTTCGCTAAAGAAACACCAACTTAAGTGGTCAAGTGCCCGCTAAAGAACTATTTTGACAACTAAAGAGGCTGCACCAACAACTTCGTTGAATTGCATAGCTGTCGATCGACCTCTTAGAATTTATTCAAAATACTATGAATGTTGCTCACAAGTGCACACACAAGTGTACATAGTCCACAAAGTAGTAAAATGACCTTTAAAATCCAAGTATTGATCACATAGGGACTTGTGTTAAACAACTATCAAATTCTAGTTCTACTAGGTATACGCCACACATGATAACGCCTACTTGAGGCAGTGGGCTTAGGCTATATCTTAGGTGACGCCTTACCTAAGGCCTATGTAAACTTGGATGCCATGCACCCTATTCTTCATATAAAGCATTGAGAAAGGTCCGTACAATGGGGGATTTACCTCTGTACCCCTATCGAGGTTAGTGGTGGGCTCTGGGTTAGGTCTATCAGCCCAATCCCTATGCTACCACCACAGACCTTATTGAAAATCACCAAATAAAGTCGCACTGCGAAACTTTTGGGGTTAGATTAACATAATTTGGGTCAAAACTCTAACACAAATCATGAATCAACCCTAACACATTTGACCACTCCAACTTACCTGTAATGTTACATTACTCCAAAACTTACCATCGTTGACATGGCTCAATTCCAAACAAAATTTTGTACCAATCACCTCCTTAGTACTTCATGCACCTACACTTAATAAAAAATAACTAAAAATGATTAGAAGGATGGGTTGCCTCCCACCAAGTGCCATATTTTTGGTCATGACTCGACTCTTATTTTTTTATTTTTATTTAACATAATAAAATAAGAATAAGATCATGGGTTGCCTTCCATGCAGTGGTTGATTTAACGTCACGGCACAACTCAATTATCTTGACTACTCAGGCTTCGTCAAGTTACATCGATGAGTCCATTTGTACCTCATCTTTATAGAATGCATCAATGACCGAGAAAACACTTATCTTCTTTTGTTGTTTCATTAATTTACAAAATTCAAAACTAACCTCTTTCCTATTGAGCCTAAATTTTAGTTTATTCAACTCCAGGTCAAGTAACACTCTTCCAGTTTCCAAGAACATCCTGCTCAAAATTATGGGTACTTTAAAGTCCACTTCATAATCAAGAATTACAAAGTCAAAAGGAAATATAAAATAGGCCACCTTTACAAGTAAATCATATAGAATCCCAACCAACCTTTTCACCGATATATCCACCATTACAAGTCATATGTTTATAGGTATGGGGTCTCCCAAACCCAATTTCTTATAAATAGCTAGCAGCATCAGATTGATATTAGCTCCCAGAACACATAAGGCCTTAGCAAAATGAAAAGACCCAATCATACAAGGGATCATAAATGCTAATGGTTCTGCCTTCTCCTGCACCAATTACCTTGTATAAATAACACTACAATAATGGATATTATCCAGCAGTTTGTATCTTACCGCTCTTTTTTTCATCATAAGATCTTTTATAAATTTAGCATATCCTGGCATCTACTCAAATTCTTAAACTAAAGGCACATTCATTATCAATTGCTTCAACATAGCCATGAATTTTTTAAACTTTCCTTCATCCTCTTTCTTCTTTAATTATTGTGGAAATAGGGGTGGTGGCCTTGGGATTTCAACTGGAGCAACTTTTACCTCCTTTCTTATGCCTTTCTCCACATTACTAACGTACTTTAGCTTAGGTGGTTGTTCCACTTCCACACTCTTTTTTTCTAAACCTCCCAACTCTACAGTCACCACTAAAGATTCACCAACCATCTCCCATTGTATTTCGACCACATCAATATAAGAAGATTCCCCTAATCCTTGACTAGATAACATCTTACTGCTCCTAGTGGTAATAGCCATACATGATCCATCAATCCTTGGATTCTAATTTGTATCACTACGTAAAGTCCCATTCTGTCTTTAGTTGAATGTTGTAGATAATTGGCTTATTTGCTTCGCCTATTTTATAATAGAAGTTGAATGTGAATTTATTAGTTGACTCATGGAAGATATGTCACTCATCATCGTAGTTACCCCAGAATTGGTTGCCTCAACTCCCTTTAATAGTTTCTCTATCATGCCCTCCATGGATATTTTGCCTGAACTGGTGGCAGTATTATTACGGCTTCTAGGAGGTACATACAGTCCACTCATGCCACTTTTATTCTTCCAATATCCTTGATGGTTCGAACCTTGAATTTCTTGATCATGGGTCTAGAAACCCCTCTGGTTATACAAATAATTAGCCTCTTCCTTGATTTTTGATTCAGCTCTTTTACCGTGGGACCCCATAGCTTTTACCTTTTCTATATTCCCTGATAGCAAATGTTTCGTGATTAGATCCATCTGGGTTTTCATGTGAGCCATATCTCAATCACGTTTTTCTTCTCTTCAATGTTGCTCTGCTGATATTATACTAGACCCAGTATTAATTGCTATAGCAGAATCTTTGTTATGCCAAGCTCTACTTGTCCTAGTCATTCTTTCTAACATGTTTGTAGCCTCAATAAATATGAGATCCATAAAAGCTCCTCCTGCAGAATTATTCACTATTGGCTTTATGAGTGAGTTCAAAGCTCTGTAGAATGTTTCCATCAAGTGTTCATAAGTCATCTTATAGTTTTTCATAATTGTCACTTTGTTCAAATGTCTATAATCAGTACACATATGCAAAGAACCATCCTTCTTCTTCACAAACAAGATTGGAGTACCCTAAGGAGATACACTACGTCTAGTGAACCTCTTACCAAAAAATCTTACAATTTCTCCTTTAGCTCCTTCAACTTAGTCAAGGCCATCCTATAAGGAGGAATAAAAGTGGGCTAGGTGTCTGGCTCCATATTAAAAGAAAAGAAAATCACAATCCTAAGGCATACCAAGAAAATCCATACAAAATACATCAATCAACTCATGAAAAACTCAAATAGAATCCATAAAAGGCAGTGAGGCAATGCTAGTATCACGGATATAATCTAAAAAGACTAAAAACAACTCTTTATCATACGATGAGCATGCAAAAAAGATATAACACCCTTTAAACCCAAACTAGTACACCTTTAAGTTAACCTCGGTACACCTAGTGTAGCTGAGGTCACGGTTTTGGTATAACAGTTAAAGATAGTATGAGAAAAAGCTAACCAAATTATACCCAAGATAGCATCAAAATCAACCATACCTAGGACAATGAAGTCTGCCTAATTCTCACAATCTAAAAGTTAACCATACAAGATCGGTACACCTTATCTACTACTAAAGAATTGTAATATCCCATACTTTTTCCTAGCTAATTTCATCTCAAGAATGTTTAATATTAGATTATAAATTGAATGAGGGTTATTCCATGAGGAATTTTCAATATTTTCAATTTTTATCATATGAGAAATTCAATAAGATTTCCATCGATATAAGATTCGCCCAAATCTGATAACTGAGTCAGAAGTTACGACTATTTTAAGTTTCCATCGTAAAACAGTGCCATATAAGTCAATGGCGCACCGCGCCACAAGAGGAAATGGCATTTAGCAAATTCCAATATGGGTCCACAATTATGGCACATCGCGCCATTGCCCAAATTCAGAATTTTCCTTTTCCAATGTCTTAGCGCGATTTCCCCTGCGTCGCGCTAAATTTCCAGGTCGTAAAAGAAGGGACAACGTGATGGCTCCACATCGTTCTATCCCTCAGTTTTCTAATTTTTAAATTTTAGTAAGACGACGTGATAGCGCCGTATCGCTCCTGGGGCCCAGTTCAAGAAAAATTTAGTGAAATTAAAAGACACATCCAAGGTTAAAAGGGTCAACTTCCCACCCCTTATTTAAGCCCTTTAACACGTGATTCAGCCACTTTTCACCCAAAATACACTCTCTTCTCTCAAGTTTCTCTCAAGAACAAGCTAGAGTTTTCATGGAAGATCTAATTTCAAGAAAGTTTCACCTTCAATCTTCACAAAACCATGAACTAAGGTATCCATAGTGTTCATTCATGGAATCCTTTCGCCTATGAAGCCCAAGAATCTCTTTTCTAAGTTTATGTTTATTGATTTCTTTATGAATTTCATGTTGGTTTCATTCTATTTATATTGAGAATGATCAATTGAATTCAAATCCATGTTGGGTGATCAATTTTATGTGGAATTGATTTGTATAGATGTGTATTCATGTGAACCTATGAATAAACCCTAGGATGATGAAATTAGAGATGAATCATGATTATTATTTGATGTATAATGTTGTCTACATGTGCTATTCCTACCATATGTTTGATTAAATGCCTAGATGAAGGAAAAATGCCCAACTAGTATGATATCATGAAATCCCAATGTATTTACAAGTGATGCCTATCACATGTTTTGATGGAATACTTCTATAAATGTATTATGGATTATGATGTTAGTTATATGTTCAAGTAAGTTATACTTGATCAGTTTCCTTCCATCGAGTCCTGGGGGTACTTTTACCTGAAACATTAGTTGTGTGCTTAGAGCCATGTTATGTTTTCATGATACTCTCAGTCAATCCATGATCCTTAGAGTTCAGATATTCTTATGACTCAGGAAATCTCCATAATCTCATGAACTCAGTTAGTTGTCAGAAGTTACTAGTATTCTATCAGTCAACGGAAGTCAGTAACTCAGTCCATGTTTAGTTCAGTAAATCATGTTCAGTGTCTATTCAGCTAGGAGTAGAAATTAGCACCAAGCAAACCTAAGGGTGGGAATTCACCTATTAAATGAGGGTGTGATTCTTAGAAGCAATCCTTGCATTCCAGAACTATGTAGCCATCATAGGTTGAGACATCATAGTATGCTATATGAGGTTAGATAAGGTGGCTTAACCTACTATATGAGGGTTCTCTCTGTTCTCATTAGAGTTACCTAATATATTAGGGTCACTCACATGTTGTCCTTACCAGTGGCACGGTATTGACACCCTTCCTATCAGGGCATAGATTGGACCCCAATTCAGCTATAATGCATTATTTGGGGCATGTCAATTAAATGAATACCTCCCACAGTCTCAGTATCAGTCCCAGTAAAAAAACTTAGATAGTTCTTCAAAATTTAGGACTGTCAAATACAGTCAACTCAGATACAAAACGAAACTCAAATAGTTCCACCAGATTCAGGACTGTCAAATATAGTCACTCATGTTATAAGTTATATCAGCAATTAGTATGTCATGTTATCAGTATTCAGATTTAGTACTTATATTATTATGATTTTAGATATAGTTACTATGTATGTATGCATGTATTCTCACGTTCATATTAGTCAGTTAGCCAGTATTGTTAATGGATATGAACCCTATGCATTCAGCCTCCACATGCATACTAGTACATTCAAAGTACTGACGCATTTGCGCTATGGGGTCTTATACTATAGGTTTAGAGACACAAACTCTAGATCAACAGTAGATTCCCATTTTAGCAGTCAGAGTTAGAAGTGATTCCTTATCATTCGAGGACGTGGTTATTTCTCTATTATCTCATTAATTATTTTATTAGTTGGAGTTAGTTGAGGACATGTCCCATCAACTCCTTACTAAAATATTTTAGTCAGTTAGAGGCTTTCTAGACTATCATATATTAGACTTCAGTATTTTCATTTTTGTTTTGTATATTTCATACCCAGTTTAGATGTTATATTTTACTTCAGTTATGTGAACCTTATGGCCTTTCAGTTCATGTTTCCATATTATTCAGTATTTTATGCAGTATACAGGTACAGATATAGTCATGGGTTAGCTTGTGGTTTTTCGGGATCATGAGCACCATGTAGCATTCCAAGTACCAGATTTGGGGCGTTACAAGAATCTCCTACGAGGTAGAAACATGAAGAGGCATAGCAAGAGGCTCACACAAGATATCAAAACAAAAATTTAACTATGTAGACACATAGGATAATGTAGTCGTGTGACTAAATAACATGAAAGAAGATTGATAGACAATTGGGATGGTAATTATAATAACAGCATCAGAGGCTTTTGCCTCAGTTCTCATAGGTGTAGCATAAAAATAACCACAGCCTCTCTCAAAGTAACCCCACGACCACCACCATGAGTACCTTTACCTCTACCTTAAGCACTGCTAGTAGCACCCCTACCACTATTTGAACCACCTCTTACTATAGATATAGAAGAGTTTTAAAGTACACCAAGGATAATCCTTGGGCACATGACCGAACTTATTGCATATACAATATCCTTTATGTCCTAACTCAATTTAAGGAGGTGTCGTAGAACTAGAACGATCACCCAAGCCCCCTATCTAACAACCTAAAGTTGTTGAACCTATAGTTCTACCACCTAATCCATGCAAAAAGGCCTAAACTATCTTACCATGACAGCTACATGAACCTCTAATCAAGAAATATCTACCTTAAAAGGTGTCTCTCCTAAATTCACCATGATGATGCATCTCTTTGATGCCTATATATGTAGCACAGATAATAGACTCAATTATCTTGGCATGATCAATAATACTCTAGAAAGAAGACCCAAAATTTACCATCTATGTTATTGCCAACTGATAAGTACCATCTAACCCCTTCATAAATTTTTGAATATTTTCAAACTTAGCGGAGATACTAGCCACTGAATATATGGATAAAATATGAAAATAAACCTCATAGTTAGCAATAGTTATGGAGCCTTTCTTGGAGTAATTAAATTCATTATGCATCTGATCTCTTACACTATAACGTACAAATCTCTTTAAGTAGGCCTCAAAAACCTGAGTCAGGACATAGCAAATGAACTCAAAGGTCAACAACTAGCAAACAACCTCCACTATTTGCTAGTCATTTCTATCAATTGATATGTAGTATAAGAAAATCGATGAGCCTCAATGGATCTAAGAATATGTAACTTCTCCAGGCAATAGATCAAAAACACATAGGCATCCTCGCCAATAGCTCTACTAAAATTGGGTGGACCCAAGCGAATAAACCTCTCAAATATCTTCTAATCATCAAAAGACATAATTGTACCAAAAGAAATGGGAGGAATGGTAAATCTGACAAGCTATGAATCCATATGTGGGGTACCATATATGAAGATCATACCTCTAAACTAGGAATCTCGTAATCAAATACTGGCATAGAAGGTAGAACACCACTCAAAATCTAAGAAATGTCATAAGTTGAAACTGGTACAAATGGCAGAACACACTAAGAAATAGAGGAATCCATAAGAAAATGCCTACACTAAAGTTGTATAATACTTAAAATTGGAGTAACACCAGATGCACTGAAGGGACACCTTTCAAATAAGTCAAGAGATGAATCAGATGACCTAAAGAATTGGTGTATTAACTAAACCTAAAGGGACCTAAGATGCCCCCACAACCCTTGTATGATTATCATTCCTGGAATACATCACCTCGGCATTAGGAGAGGTATTTATAGTGCACCATCTAGCTAGGCAGCTCCCTATGCCCGTCCTCTACCTTTGGGTTGTCGATGACCTCTGCCTCTCCCTCTAGTCTGAGCTCCATCCTTGGGTGCTACCATAACATCCCTAGCCTCTAGAGATCTAGTCCTCACCTTTCGCATAGAAAATAGTTGAACACAACTTAGATTATTAGGTAAGAACAACCCACAGGACTAGGAATCAGCATAGATAAATTTTTGCCAAAGACATCTTATAGCCTCTCAAAGATAGATAGAGATATCTATGTACTGATCTACGAAACTCTACTAGACACCCTGCTCTTTGATGATAGGCGAAATTACGCGCCTATATCAATATATTTTGCCCATATTTTAGCCTAGTTTCGAGAACTAATTATCTATTTCGTACACTTTTAGTCCTTTTTCCTGTAAATGAGCTAACAAATGTGATTAGGAAAGTTTCAGGTATAAATGATGCAAAATACAGCAATTTATGGCTTACTTGACGCAAAAGAAAGCTCACAAACGAGATGGAAAGGAGCTGGACGCATAAAGGACTAAATCTGCTGCATGGAAAATCTGTCCCGGGCTAAAACAGCATTTCTGAAGACTTTGGGACTTACAGACACAAAGCTGGATTTTTGCCATAATACATTAACCTAGTGCAATTAGGTTATGTGTTTCATCATTCTATTTGGATTATAATTTTGTAACCTTACCCTAGTACAATTGGGTCAAGGATTTCATTAGTATATTAGGATTTGGTTATTTATTTTATTAGTTTAGTAGGAGTAGGATAGGAGTATTATAAATACCCTATCATGTTAGAGATTTTAAAGAGGAGAAGGGGGGAGACATTCTGACAATTCATTCATCTCCTTACAATTAAGACATCTTCCTACAACCCATTCTCAATTCTTCATTCTTCTACTCTTAAATTCCACAACAAGAGAATCGTTACTTGCTACGGAATCACTAAAACCACACGCCAAACACCTACTATTCACGCCATCCACCATGCAAAACGTGATATCCTTCGCATTCATGGGTAACTAAATCTCTTAGTTGGGGTTATGGAAGCCGAATGAGTTACTATCTATAGCTATGAGTTTGTGAGTTCAAGACAAGTATATTGCTTATATCATTATTCTCTTCATCTTAAATCTACATTCTTTGCGGTTCAAACACAAGAACACGCCATTCTAACATCTAACCTGTTCGAGAGAAAGGTTATTTGTCTAGAAAAGAAGACGCATAGACCAACGCCAGTCTAACATCTGACTTGTTCGAGAGAAAAGTTATTTGTCTGGAAAAGAGATAATGTCAAGGTAGTAGGACACCCTTTCCTATTAAAAAGCTAGTGCCGTACCTGGACTAACTTCTTGGAGAATTCGTACCGTTAGTCACGCTTTAAGCTCGAGAGAGTTAAAGTGAAATAGTCCTTGTTTAGGTCGAGAGACGCTTGGATTTACCATCGACTACAATTCTCTATAAGCAATTACATGTCAAGACTCTACACACTCATAGCCAATAGAGACGTATACCTCAGAAGGTGGACATAACCCCAACGCCTCAATTCTCATTGTTTACAACACACGTGACAATCTCTCTTTATTTTGCTATTTTCAGTTCTTACATTCTTGTTTTGGTTACATACTACAATCCCCCCTTTCCTACGAGACTTGCACTAAAAGTCTAGTAATTTCTCTTGCTTGTTGGCCAAGCTATTCTCTGTGGGATCGATACCCAACCCAGGTTGGGTTCTATATTTGCTAACGACCGCTTTACACTCCCACGAGAGCTGTAGATTGAGCGTTATCACTCTTACACTTGTAAGGCCAGCAAACATAGTAACTCTGATAATAATTTATCATGATCCAAAAGTAGGTCATGATGGCACTTATTATGGCTCAACCTTGATTAGTAAGACAATCACCCAAACTGATAAAGAAAACTTGAAATTAATAATAACATACACCAAGGTGAGACTTTTAGAATGAAATCAAGCCAAACATAAAATATAATTAATAACAAAATCAAAAAAATAATCTCAGAAGTACCTAAAATTTGGTGTCATAGGGTAAGAGCATCTAATATAATATACAAAAGTTAAAAATATACATTTGTCTTTGTTATCCAAAATAAAGACAAATAAAGATAGATAAGGTCTGGATCAATCTCAATCTCTAGAGAAAATCAATACCTCAAAGTCAGGAATGTCCATACAAAATTAACTATCATAAGAGGTTCTCTTACTGGGATCTGCACTAAAATGGCACAATATGGGTGAGTATGATCCACTTGTGCTCAGTAGGTATCATTAACTGACTGAGAAAACAATAAAAAAAGATAAGTAAAATATATTATGATCACATCACCGATAAGTAGAAATATCCCAAATGATATATCACACTATCTCCACTAATAGTTTGAATATATATATAGAAATAAAAGTAAAATGGATATACACGAAGTGTATACTAAAACTAAACACAAATCAAGGAAAATTAAAGAGGAATGAAAGATGCAATGCAATGTAATACAGATGGAATGAATGGTGAAATCCACCATTTGAGTTTCTATATATAGCCGTCGAGCTCCTAGCTCCCGAGTAGGACGATGAGGGATTCCCAACAGATATACTATATCTTAATCTCAAGTCACCTTATTGGCTCATGTTCAAAAACAGGGTTTCCATAATGAATCTTATTTTTTTCAAAAATAGTATTACTCGATGGTACCAATATCTCATAAATGAGTATGTATTGAAAGAGGATGTAATGCTCACAAATACACACACACATAAATATATATATATATATATATGTGTGTGTATGTGTGTGTTGAAGAGTGTGACTATAAATGTAAACACAATATGTCCATAATTCATGAACATCAACTCCAATTAGGCACCATCAGAATAAATATACATATAAGACATTATCAATATCATATAAACTCCTAACTCAGATATTTTTAACATAATAAAGGTACCCAATGCTCAAATATGGCCTATATTATCAAAATAAGCTTCTATAAATGCATCATATCAAGAAAAAGACATTTAAATTCACAAATAAGGCCAATGATGTTAAATAAAGCCCTCATATGGGAAACACAAAATTAAATATCACAAACAACAAAAACAGAATATATGCCCTACACGGGTATACAACAATATATATAATCTCAAGATATAAACCTCATAGTTATTTTCCCCAACCCATAGCATGCTTTTTATATATTAAATATCTAGCTCAATCTAAAAAAGGTTAAGCCATAACCTACCTCAAAACAACAAAATCCTAGCCTAAAGTTCTTCAACCAAAGTCTTCCCCTTATGAACGACCTTAAAATTAACTACAACATTCAAATATAGAATGTATGCATTAAAAAAAGCTGAGGATGTCCATATTCCCATAATCAGGTTAGGTCCAAATTAAGTTTGAAAACGGTGTTCATAAATGTAAGAGGTAAACCAAATATTTAAAAAAAACATTCCTCAAGGTTATAGGAGAGAGAGGAGAAAAACCATGCAAAAATGTTATAAATGAGGTCCAAATCTAAGAAAAATTGTTTTTAAAACTTTGCCTATAAAATCCCCAATTTTCCATTCTAAAATCATGATTTATAATTTTTTTTATGATATAAATGGTAAAAATAATCAAAATAAGTTTTTGGAGATTTACCAAACCTCAAATGGAGAAAAAATCCTCAAAAATCTCCCAAGCCTGAGGTTCAAAGGTCCAAACAGGAAGAAAAATATGAAAATAAATATATATCTATTCAGTATTGGCCACTTAAGCAGCCAAATAACCATTTAATTTGTCATCTCTTAAGGGTTGAGTGACCGTTAAAGCAATCATCCTATGTGCCTATAACGCGCTACAAAATTCCCTCAGAGTTTGAGCCTTAAATTATATTGAGTAAAGTGTTATTTCGGCCTTTAAGGTTTGAGAGATGTCTTCCTAAGTGTGAGATATTTTGAACCATAAGGAATTTCCCTAATTTTGACTTTTTATCACATGGAAAATTTGATAAGTTTTCTGTCGATATAAGATTCGCCCAAATCTGATACCCAAGTAAGAAGTTATGGCTAATTTAAGTCTTAATCGTAAAACAACATCATTTAAGTGATTAGCGCATCATGAAGAGGGTTTATTTGGAAATTGTCAATTTCCAGTGGGACTCCGTGATAGTGGCGCATCGCGGAGGAGCCTAATTTCCCAATAGTCAATTTCCAGTGGAACCCCGCGATAGTGTCGCATCGAGGAGGAGTCCCAGGTCCCAACCAGTAGTACAACGTGATGGCTCTGCATCCTGGGGACTCCCAATTTACTAATTTTCAAATTCTAGTGAGCCACCATGATAAGTGGCACGTCGCAATGGCCTATGAAATTGGGTTCCCAGTTTAATTTTTTCCAGCTTCATACAGGTGTTAAAAAGGGCACTTTGGACTTTTTTCAAGCATATAAAACCATGTAAACACCAAATCAAGGCCATTTACAAGCATTCTATAAAGTTTTTCTCAAATTTTCTCTCAACGAAAACCCAAAGTATCTTAAACCTATTCCAAGAATCTCAAGAATCCACCATGGATTTTTGAAATTGATTCAAGATTCAAGGTTCCCAATTCAAGGGTCTCAAGAACCCTCATTCAAGAGTACGAATAGATTCCAAAGAGAGATTTTATCCAATGATTCTAATTCAAGGTATGTGGGGTTTTGAACAAGGGTAACCTTTTCACCCTTGTGTCCAAAAAGGCTTATTTTCTTTATGATTTTCCAGAAATATATGAGGTTTTACATGAATTTGAATTGGGGGGTTTTCACCCATTATTATTTAATATATTATCTTGATATTTTCCATGTATAGAAATTCAAATGGCATGATCTTTGCATGCTTTCTTGAGAAATTACAGCTGGGTATAAACCCAAGATTTTGGTCATTGAGAAACTAATCTTTGTGATATTTGAGGTATTGAAGTATATAATTATAATGAGATTTTAAGAGAAATTGATGAAATTCCTAGATTTCCATATGATTTTATGAATCTATATGCTATATATTATGCTTTTGGTGAGCTTTAACTTGAGATTAAACTATGGGTTAGTAAGCCCTATTTGAGACTTGCAAAATTGTGAACTTTTGTGTTATCAGCACCCATGATTCGAGTATTTTGAGATGAATGATAAATAAATTGACCTAATGGTCCGAAAGCTTTGAAATCCACTTCATCATATGAGATCATCGATTTGATTATTAGGTTTGTGGTGAACCATGAGATTGTTCTAAAAGTGGATTTTTATGAGATGAGCGTAGATAATCTAAAGAGAGTAGTATTTAACACCGAGTGGGTAAGTTACTAGGGTTTCTTACCCCAAAACTACGTGCCACCATAGGTTGGGCCTGATGCCGAGTTTATGATGATTATGATTGGGCCCGAGGCTGAGTTTTATTTAGTGATCACTAGACCTAGGTTATACTCCTTGGCAAGAGTTTGACACTCCTCCCTAACATGGGGTCTCCTCCTTAGGAGGACAAAATATTTGACTCCATGTAGCTCGCATGGTTTATGTTGGTTACGAGAACCTTCCTTGCCCTTTAAACTAGAGATCAGCTACTTCTTTGGAAACTAGATTATTTTTCCTCCTATGAGCTATTTTCCTAATAATGAGGTTGCAAAGTTGTTTCCTAGCTAAAGTATTCCATTGATATGAATTATCTCTTTAAAAGAAAGTATTTTCTCTTGATTTGGTATTTTCCCATGAATCCTTGAGATGAGTTATTTTCACTAAACTAGAGTATATTCCTTTTTTGATTGAATGATTTCCCTAAAGCCTGAAATGATATATTTTTCTAAAGTGAATGAAATGCCTTCAAGCATGTTTCAAAGTTATATGATTCCGAATTCCAAGTATTTTAGTTTGAAAAGATTTATGAGATCTTGAGCATTGATGAAGTTTTACTCTCCATAAGATATATGAATGATTTGAAAGTATCGTGTGAAGTTTCTTTATCCCTTGAGTATTGAGAATAAGAGAAGATTTGTGATTTCAAGTTATAGTATGATGACTCACGAGATTTGTGCTACACGCTTCATCCTACATGATTTATGAGCTTTGTATATTGTACTTTTTCAATCCATGTGAGTCATCCCATATTGCATGCATGACTTGATTGAAGAAGATTGACACTATCTTATTCATATGCATTCACCCCCACATACTCAGTACATCCATAAAGTACTGATTCACATATACGTCTATGTGATATATTGTCTCATAATTTAGGTACAAGATTGTAGCGCATGTACCATATCTAATTATTTTGCAGCTTCCATTCATTAGGTGATGGGTCCTTTTGATTTAGGGCCACGAGTCAGTTATATAATAGAAAAATGTTGTATTTTCCCTTATTCAGTCGTATTGAGTTGGGGTGGTTGGGAGTCATGACCCATCTACCCATGGTCAGTACTAGTAGAGGCTTCATAGATAGTCAGTAGAAGTTGATGTATTGAGCTTTAGTTTGAAGTAAAAGTGGAGTTGTAACCTTGTGACTTCAGTTTTGTATTGAGCAAATTCATAATAGAGTTATCTTCCTATTTATTCCTCTGTATTTATGCATTTTATTCAGTTATTTATGTTTATGCCAAGTGAAGGGTCAGCTTGGGGTCACTTGTGACCCTAAGCACCGTGTAGCATCCCGAGGGGTGATTTCGGGTCATTACAGCGGCTAGGACTGCTAAAGTAGTCCCCTTCTACTAAAGTAGCACCTAATAAATTAGTATATTATCCAATAAAGTAGCTAAACTAGCAAGTTTGAAAAGTTGCAAAGTTGTCAACTGACCCATCAAACTTTTTTTGAAATCCCATGAACTTTGATAATGGGTTAATTTCGATGTTCCAAATATAATGGCCACATTGTATTTTCAAACAAAGTTTCTTAACAAAATTAACCTATGGGACCCCGACCCCTTTTTTACTATTTTCCAAATAAAGGGTCAAAAGGAGGATCAAGGTCCCAAATTTTAATCAACCCAGCTACTAACCTAAATTCTATATTATGGATGTACTGGCTAGTCCAAATTTTCATCCAATACTCGTATCATGAAACATTGACCAATGTTAACATTAGAGATTCTCAAGCCTCTAAAAAGAAACAAACTTGAACACATTACTCTTGATTGCATCTAGAATCATGTCAATCATTTCAAAACCCCAAAATCAATATGTAGTCACTATAAAAAAAAAAAGATAAATGATCAAAATACATAAATAAGAAAATCACCTTAATTCAGGTCATTAAATAATGATTTAAGTGAATCAAATTGCTATACAGATAAAGAAGCTAATAAAGAATTCAAAGGAAACCAAAAAAGGAATTAACAGATAAAGGCATGACAATTTAAGATAGAATATTAATGAAAATTTATGCAAAAGCCACAATCTTTGTTGTATAAATGAACTGAGAATTGAAGAATACGTACCTAGAATATGACACAGATTAAAGGATCAATGCTGAGTTGGAAAAAATTTGAGATTGCCAAAATAGTCCACATATGTAACCTTAGTGTGGCACAACTCATGGAGAAAAGTTAAGCACAATTTGAATTAAACTAGGGGCTGCTAGTCAATGTATGCCCGCGTCCTTGGCGATACATGCTTCTTCAAAAGTACAGTAACGCCATACCATGGAGCTTAGGCTCCATGATTCCAAAGTAGCACATACTTTGGTCAACTTAGCAACAATTTTTCGAACACTATAAATTGGACATTTATCTTTAATTCTAATGATCTTGGATGACTTAGGGTCTATTACAACATTGAAGGAGACCTACATTATGTATGAACTACATTAATATAGCTTAAAACCCTCATTCTAGGGTTGGGACAACCAAACATGATTGTGTATCTTTATTTCAAGTTCGATTGAGGATGTTTGTTATATTTTGTTGTTCTTATGCTCTAGTTATTAGAATATAAATTCTTATCTACCATTAAAAAATCTAACTTGTGTAAACACAAAAGAAGGATCATTAGGTTAAGAAGAAGAGCATAAGCAATGAATTCTTGTATTTAAGAAAAATTAAATAGGATTCACATTTAGGATAGTAATATTCATAATATTCCTTATTTGATTACAATACAGGAAGAAGTATAAATGCATTTGAATAAGATCCTCATGTCTTATCTTAATGATGTAGTTGTGAGACTACACTCATGATATTAAACCCATAACAACCAAGATAGATAACTTAACTAACAACCAATTATTTCTAATCATCATAATGAATTAAGCCTTGGACCTAAAACTCTCTTAATATTATTTACAACCCAACTTATTTACGTCATTACTTGTTGTATTTATTTTATGATCAAGAACCAACAACTCTTTAGCTACAATGGCCTTTATTAAATTTTATATTAGTATTTAAATTGGATATTTTCAAAAATATAAGTCTCTATGTGTTTGATATTCTGCTCAAAGTATTACTGTATTACTTGTATGATCATGTACGCAAGCGTGTGCTCAAGCAAAATAAGTTTTTTGAATCATTGATGGAGACTTGAAAAATTAGTAAATTTATAATTTAAAGTCTTACAACTTTGGTTTATACGTGATAATAACTTGGTATTAGCCACTACTCTTGCAGGTATAGGTGTATCATTTAAGGAAAGATACTAAGGAAAAAAGATTTAGTTAACCCACATTGTATTAGTTGATAAGAGAAACAACACTTTTCTATCCCATTCCACAAGTTAAAATAGATCAATAGGATGAGGTTAGTTTTGAAGTACTAGATCAAACACCAGTTTGGAAAGTGGTAATACCATTAGCAACTAATGTTACCTCCAGTATCTAGAGACTTGAATCAAAAGGCCATTTGACATGAAGTAGAGTATGGTGCAATTGTTTGATACCATCTAACAATTTACAATTCTATCACATAAATTTCAATAGCACTATTTGAAGAACTTTCTAGAGATTATAACATATTTATTCCCCCTAGAGTCTCCATAAATTATGTAAGGCTTTTGATTTTCATATTCTCACTACTGGAGAAGCTAAGATATGGTTGGAGGCAGAATATTCAAATTCAATAAAAACCTAGGACGACCTTGCTAGAAAATTCTTGATTTGATTCTTCCCATCTAGCAAATCACAAGTGAAGGAGTATGATTTCGATTTTTAAACAGAAGCCAGACAAAACTTGATATCATGCGTAGGAGAGATTCAAGTCTATTCTTAGAGGTTTTTTGCACCACCAACAAACAAAAAAGGTATTAGCCTATACTTTTGTTAAAAGACTTTACCATGATGCATAGATTTTGCTAGATTCAAATGTTGGTTTTAGGTTTAAGAGAAAATATACGATTAGTTATATACTCTTATCAATCATATAGGTCCTAATTAGCATGGTGATGCAAATAAGGTTTTGGTAAAAATGCTTGCACATGCGTTAGAGATAGATAGTATCACAATATTGGATGCATAATTGACTTCTTTCCATAAACAAATGATGAACCAATTCAGCAAGCTCAGTGTTGCTCGACCTCACACGCCAATAAATGTAGTTCAATATGTTCAAACTTATTGTGAAATTTATGGATGTAGTGATAATTTTTTTCACAATACAACCCAATGGATCATGACAGGAACTTACCTACACTTACTCCAGATAAGGGAACCCTAATAATCCAAATATTAATCAAATACGGAAATTACTACAATATACACTTAATTATAATAATATTCACCATTGAAATTTAAGCCAACTTGAAATGTGATTACTCATTTAAATTTTCCCAATCTTGTTTCAATACATTAAATTTGAAAATTACAATTTTAAAATAACTACAAATGACACCCCAGAACCGAGTCTAAACAGGTACAAAAGCAATAGATAAGAAGTAAGGAAATCCATCACGCAATATCCATGAAGGATAGATGCTATATGTAGTTTTGATGATGAGCAGCTAAATTGTAAGGGGCCAGGTGTCTAGACGTGCAAGGTACAATACAACTAGCATGCGTCATCTACATAGTTTTATCCTCTTATGTAACAAACTTATAGGTTCTATTTTGTGCTAACTTGGATAGCTGGTGCAATGATCTTTCAGCCCTAATCATTACTCAGTTATAAAAGGAAAGAGAAACCTCTTTATTAAATAGTTTTTCCAAATTATAAAGAGTGAAAAGAGAGGCATCTCAAACTCCATTTCAAGATTGCTTAAACATTGCTCATACACTTATCTTTCTAATATGCTTAAATTGTGAGTTGGTGTTGATGAGTGTTGATTTATAAAAAACTTACTCGACTATAAGAGTGATGCCTTTTTATTATTGAGAGAATTTCTTAGGTCGAGTTATCTAAATATGAGACTGATTAGAGGTAATCAGTGTAGAGTGAGTCCTTGGCAGAGTTACCAAGATAAACAGGTAGTAGAGTTGTTGCTAGCGCAAGGAACCTGGAGTTAGGCAGAAATCTAGACTGTAATTAGGAAGTACATTATAGTGGATTTCCATGGTGTTTGTCGGGGAAAGCCGTGGTTGTTTCCTTCATGGGTTTCCATGTAAAAATCCTTGTGTTTTTACACTTCCTACATTATTTCGTAATTTCTAGTTTTTTGGTGTACTTTTCCTATGATTTATTTTGAGGGACCTGGTATTTTACTATGTGGTGTAAACCCCCATGGGCTCTTTCAAATAGTATCAGAGCCTAGATACACTAAAAGGTTCACACCTAGATTGTCTTGGTTAGAATGACTGCTCTACCTAATCTAGAAAAAGGGAAATCTACTATTAGACCACCAAGATTCATTGGACAGCATTATGGATGGTGGAAAACCAAGATGTTCGACTTCATTATGGCTGAAGATAGTGAATTGAAGGACATAATCCTTGATATTACTCATGTTCAGTGAAATACATTAAACAAGGAGAAATAACAAGAAGGGTTGTCAAGAGAAGGAGGGAGTTCAATAAAGAAGCTAAAAAGAAGATTGAAAAGAATTAAAAAGCGAAGAAATTGTTAGTATGTGGAATAGGTCCGGATGAATACAATATGATCTCAATTATGAAAATACTAAAGAGATCTGGGATTTCTTAAAGACTTCTCATGAGTGAACAATAGATATGAAGGATTCTAAAGTGGACATGCTGGTAACTCAATATGAAACCTTCACTATGAAAGAAGGAGAGATAATATGAGAAATGGATGCATGATTCACTTCCATCACAAATGAGCTACAATGCTTAGGAGAAGCAATTCTATTGTATAAACAAGTGAGGAAGATTTTTGTTGTTTTTCCCAAGTCACGAGAAATCAATGTAGATTCCATAACTAAGGCAAGAAATCTGAAGATCCTCAATATGGATGAACTCATTGGAAATATGTAGACTCCTGAACTTAAGAAGCAGTAAGGGCATAAGAAAATGGAGGTAAAAAGGGAAAAATCTCTAGCACCAAAAGTATCTAAATTAGACTCTAAAGAAGACATTGATGTTGCCTAGTTCGCAAAAATAATTGTTAAAGCTTTGAGACAAAGTGGCTAGTTCCAAAGAAGTGGGAGTAGCAGCAAAAGAATAAGCACTATGGAAATTTTTCACAGGTGTGGAAGTCCTTAACATTTAATTAAACACTTTCCAATGCACAAAATAGATTATCAGTATTATCTGAAGGTTACAGGTGACAATGGAAAGATCAGGAACTAAGTCCCTGATAATTCAAGAAGGAAGGCAGTAGTTGAATATGTTGTAAAGCAAGCTCTAGCAGTATGGAGAGACTCTTCCAGTGGTTTAGGTAAATATGAAAACACTAGGGGTGTTTCAATGCTGACAGTGGAAGATGGTCCAGTTTGCTATGATTCCCTATTTGCATTCATGGAAAACACAGAGGATGAAAAAAAAAAGGGGGTAACTCTTTCTGATATTAAGGAGAATTAAGATAATTATACTGCTATAACGATAAAAATATTTGCTAGGGTCTTTGTAAACTCTATATATAAACTAACTGCTGAGAAGAATTCATTAAAAGTGAAAGTAGAGAATCAAGAACATGAGTTGATTTCTTTAACTTTCCAAATTTCTAAAACTAAAGAGTTTTTCACAAAGATAATCTCTAAAAATCTGAGTTTGATGAGTAGTCTAAAACGGGTGAATGAAGTAGATGTCAAAGGAAAAAGAAAAGCTTCATGGATTCAAATTGATCTTGAAAAAGGATTGAAGGATTCTAAAAAATAGCTTATGTCAACACTCTACATAAATGAAGAGTTAGAGAGGCACCTAGTCCATTTAAGAAAGAACTTGAATAGGTCACTCAAATGGACTACATCCTCACTAATCCTTTTTTATTTAACCAGTCAAGGTGATAATGATGGTAGAGGTATAGGCTACCACAAAATTTTCTAACCTAGTAATTCTAAAGGAAAGGTTGCTCATGACAATAGAAGTAAAGGAAACAAGCTCTTATACACTCATTGTGAAAGAGAGTGACATTTGAAATAAAGATGTCAGGATTGACTTAAGGTAGAACTAAGGAATACTGAATACATCTAGCAGAAGAATGAACATCCTAAGGGCTTCAATTCTCAAAAAGGAGTGAAGAGGAAGTTATATCTTTCTAAATAGACAAAGAAGAATTTGATTACTCCATTATCCTACTACTGGGAACTCAGACTCATGTTGGTTCCCAAATCTCAAAAGTGATCATGATTCTAGGCATGAGAAGAGGATTGCATTCAGGAATATCTTGTTGATTAAAAGGGTTCAAAACTAAGTGATGAAAGGTCTGATTGTGTTTTCTCTCTTAAGAAACTTCAGGTGAAGGTCTCTTATTATGAAAAGATAAGTTCAAAGACCTAGTCTTTGGCTTATGAAAGATAATATTCAACAAGGAGGTGTGTTTTTTGTGTTGAAAAAGAAGCCCTAAAATGACCTTCAAATTTGATAAATAAAAAAGCACTAGAGAATGAATGAAAAAGGAATTATGTAGGTAGATGAAAGAAGTGAATGTAGTTCTTGATTAGTTAGTAAAATTATTGATCTTTGATGATGCTGAATATGATGAGGAAGAGGAGGAAAAATTGTAGATAAGTCCTGATTATCAGGGATCTGGTCCCTAATAAATTCATCTCAGAAGAAAAAGCGTTAACATCCTGAATTAAGTCAAGTTTGGGACCTGGTCCCCAGACTTGCTTTGGTAACAAGTTCAAAACAAAAAAGGAGTGTGCAGAGATTAAAGCATGATACTGAATTAACCTGATATGTTCATCACTGTCTCTCCACAAAATTGGCAATGATAACGATATAAGTATCCTTGATAAAGTGGGTGCATATTAGCCTAACTTAGTACCATACCCTTGCAGGTATACACCCATTGGAATAGCTCTGAAAGTGAACAATTATGATGTGCACAAATTTGAAGATTCATTCAAAGAAGATAAGGGACCTAGTCTTATCTCTAAGGTTATTGCCACTATACTATGCTTTAAGAATCATTAAATATTGTCTAGAAACCCATGCGTTTTTCTTCTCTTAATAAAGTTGTCAATTTCCTTGCAAAAATAAGAGTTACTATTATTAAAACCAGACATTTCATTCCAAAAGAAACATCGTTTGATGACAACGATCTCCTCTTCAAATAGCTAAATTAGGCTATTTACCATTCTTATTCTCAACTCATCACTCTTTGCATTCTCTAAACAAAAGTTGTCCTTCTCATTCTCTTTTACTCATAAAACTAAATTGAATATGCCCTCATAAAATACCCTGATCCTTCAGCAACTAAAGCAAAAAAAAATGTCACCTTAGGTCTTCTAAGTCAAATTCTAGTAATTTTGCTAGCATGAGCCAGAAACATAGAGTTGTGAAAAGTAAAGAAAGCCTCTGAGGGATCTGGTCCTAAGAAGAGAAAATTTATGACAAAAAAGACGCACGTAATGAGACCAAAGAAAGAGATAAAGGATGTGGGTAGTTAAATAAAAAATAAAATGTTGATGACTCAGAATGTTCTCTCAAGAAAAACTCTTCATCCTAAAATATGTGAGATACATGATAGAGGTGGTAGATTAAACCACGCATCGAGGATGGTTGCATTAATTTAAGGGAATGATACCTAGGATCTATGAAAAGGAGATAAGATAATTCTATTACACCGTAGAATTGTCAAAAAATTGGGTAAGCTTGAATGCCCAGATATAAAGAAAGCTTATAAATTAGGAGAATGGACACGTTAAGGGTAAAGTTGAAAGAGTGTCTCAAGCATCTGAGTTTCTAGCTAATCAAGAGAAGTTGGGAATGAAATTAGAGGAGTTAATGATAAAAGTTGAACTGACAAAGATATTGAATTAGTGCACCTAAAATTGTAGAATCAGAAGTTGCCTTCTGAGGGACCAGGTACCATGATGAACTTGCAGCTAAAAATGCAAAACTCGGGGCAAAAGTGGTTGAACTAAATGCTAAAGTGAAGAATGTTACCAAACAATCTTTGTATGCTAACATTAGTGAAAATACAAGAATGGAGATATTGCTTAAGTCCTTTCACCTAATCCTTCTTTAACTTAAACCTTGTCAACCTCATTCCCACATCAACCTTGTGTTAATTCTATATCATGCTTTTCATAATGGCTTTTAAAGATAGTTATTTTTATGGTGATTATTTTAGCTTATTATACTGATACTAACTATTATAAATGAATGAATTTTTGCTTTGTGTGTTACAATTGTACTCTTTATTTTGCAAAGCTATTCTTCATGTTAGTGTTTATTCAATAGCCATAAGAAACTGATTTGTTCTTAATTTACTCTTGATTTACTTTTCTTACTTTTTAATGATGCCAAAAGGAGAAATACTAACTTCATATGTAAGGACCTATTGAGTCTGTGTGCTCACATGGTGCAGAAATATGGTAGAACAGTGATAGAGTAAGGTGTACAAATGCATATGAAGGTGCATAATGACAGGAGAAAGTTCGCAAATACACCAAATAAAGGTACATGTTGACAGGGATATGCAAATACAATAAATGAAGGTGCATGTTGAAAGGGGAAAGAATATTTTTTTCCTGCAAAATTATAATAAGGGAACAGGTCCCTGTATTGCATGATAGTGATGAATAAAGCATGATAATAGGGGGAACATTTATCTTCAGGTGGTAATCACACCGATTAAATGTGGTGAATGTGCACTGATGCTCAAATTATATGGTTTGGTTTGTCATCATCAAAAAGAGGGGAAATGGGTACATGTAGTTTTGATAATGAGTAGCTAAACTGTAATAGACCAGGTCCTGGACGTACAAGGTACAATACAGCTAGAATGTGTCATCTGTGAAGTTCTTTACTCTTGTTTAACAAACTTTCAGGTTCTATTTTATGCTAACTTGGACAGCTGATCCAATGATCTTTAAGCTTTAATCATATTTCAACTATAAAATAGAAGGGACGCCTCTTTATTAAATCATTTTTACGAATTCTAAAGAGTGACAAAAGAGTCAACAAAAACTTTATTTCAAGATTGCTCAAACATTACTTATATTCTTATCTTTGTAATATGCTTAAAGAATGATTAAGTGTTCTTGAGTGTTGATTTGTAAAAGAATTACTCAAGATATAAGTGTAATGTCTTGTTTTTCATTGAGATAACTTCTTAGGTAGATTTTCCTAAGTGTGAGACTTATTACAAGTAATCGGTGTAGAGAGAGTTATTTGTAGAGTTACCAAGATGACCTAGTAGCAGAGTTGTTACTAGCGCAAGAAGCATAGAGGTAGGCTAAAATATAGACTTTAATTAGGAGGTAGATTATAGTGGATTTCTTTGGTCCTTATGAGGGCAAGCTGTTGTTTTTCCCTTCTTCAGTTTCTATGTGAAAATCCTTGTGTTTTTACTCTTCCTGCACTGTCTCTTACTTCTCTGTTATATTTGTGTACTTTTCTTATGATTGATTTTAAGGGACCTGGTCCTTTACTGTATGGTATAGACCCTCAAAATTTCTATCAATAGAGTTGGTAGGATTTTTTTGTGAGTGATCGACATTGTTTCTTCAGAAACTCCCACTGACCTGCACCATGGCTATACCACTGGGTAGAGGTATAGTAAGTGTAGAATTAGTACAACCATACGTACTGGTAAGTATCATCAGTTGACTAGGGTGTGAAAGAATTAAAATAAATAATAAATATGGGAAATTCACAACATTTAGTAAAATTTAGGTTCTAAAATGGCAATTGTAAGATTCTAAACACATTACTTAACATCTTAATGGCCTCCTTGTCAATTAACTTTTTTTGTACATCATTGTCCTTAGAATGTTATTCTGTATATATTGTCCTTTGACTTATATTTCCTATATATCTTTCCTTTAACTTGTGTTTCTTACTTCTTTGTCCTTTGAACTATACTTTGTAAATCTACAATCCCTAAATTTTACATCCACCCAAGTCCTCTCGGTACTTACAATCACAAGAACCCATATTACCACATCCCGTAACTATCATAATATTTTGATCCTATAATACCATACCTGATTCTCCAAAGGGACCCATGTCACATTCATACTGTCTTTCATAACTAACCACAACAAGTACATATATGAAAGCAAATAAAATATAGATACATTCAAATAAATGCTAGGATACATGTATATCAGATGTAACTAGATGAGTTCTGCACTGAACTGGTGACTGTATCTGACATTTCTAAATTCTATAGAACTATCTAAGTTCTATTACTGAGATCGAAGACTTATACTATGGGAAGTATTCATTTAATTGACATGCCCCTAATAAGCTATTTTAGCTAAGTTGGGGTCCAATTTGTAACCCTAATTGGAAGGGTGTTAATACTGCCCCACTGGTAAGGATAAGCTATGAGTGACCCTGATCTAATAGGTACTCTACTGAGAATGGCGGAACCCAAATCTAACAGGTTAAGCCACCTCATCTATCCTTATCTAGAAGGTTTGATGTCTCAACCTACGGTGGCTACGTAGTTCTGGAGCGAAAGGATTGATTCTAAGAATAACACCATCTTTGGGCTCACTTAGTGCTGAATCCTACTCCCATCTGACTAGACACTGTATTAATTATACTGAACTGAGTTCACTTAGTTCTGTTAACTGACAGAATATTACTGAAATTTGATAACTGACTGAGATTAAAGAGATTTCTAAGTTTTCCTGAGTCATAAGTGAATGAATTCTACAGAACATGGCTTGACAGAGACTATCTTAAAAATTAACACTGGCTCTAGGAAAACAGCTAAATTATCGGGTACAAGTACCCCCAAGACTCGATAATATGAAACTGATAAGACATGACACTTCTTATCACATGACCATAGTCAATAATTCATGGTATAATCATTGGGGATATTCATGAATTGTTTACATGCCATAAACTTACATTTGAATCGAAGTGCATATAAATATGTCATACTTTCATAAGCCTAATCTCATGAGCATTATGTCAATCCATGATAAAGCATAACAATAACACGGGAGTCATTTGAATGTAACGGTGAAACATGGGTTTATCATTTTGGTCACAATTCAGTCATCAGGCATATTTCCTATTCTCTTAGGCATTTTATCAAACACCTTGCATACATAACTATAAGCTTAGGCACGGACATTAAATTAATTCTTCATGGTTTCATAAATCAACCCAATTTAGTAGATTTCAATCCACATGCTAGCATAAATTCATGAAAACACATCAAAGATTCCAACTTGGGTATCATACACAACATCAACTTGATCATAATCAATCCACAACATAAACATCACAATTTATAATCTAAAATTGGATTCTTGGGCTGCATGGATGAATGAAATACATGAATGAACACTTAACATAACTGGGTGGATGATTTCTTGAAGGTTGATGGGGGAAAACTTGAATTCTTGAATTGGCATTAAACACCTAGGGTTTCTTGTTCTTGGGGATTGATCTTTGAGAAAAACCCTCATTTGGTGTTGTGGAGGAATAATGAAGATATGAGCTCTGGTCTTGTATAATTAGGGGTTAAAGTGAGTGGAAAAAGGCCCAAATATCCTTTTAAAAATGGCTTAAAATCGCTGATTAGAAGTGGCGATGGTTTGGCCGACTGCCTATTGCTGGCTCAACGGTCTGTTAGTCCATTCCATCGTACTTAGCCAGAACCTGAACTTTTTGTCTCGTCTTTGATGGTTTGGGCGATGGTCCATCTCTAGCTTGATGGTCCATCAGTCCTGACCATCACACTTGGCTAGAAGTCAGGTTCACTGCTGTTAGTCCATTCCATCATACTTAGCCAGAACCTGAACTTTTTGCCTCGTCTTTGATGGTTTGGGCGATGGTCCATCTCTAGCTTGATGGTCCATCAGTCCTGACCATCACACTTGGCTAGAAGTCAGGTTCACTGCTTTAGTCACGACGGCGTCCTGACAGTTGCTTCTGGGCAGTTTCGACAGTTCTCTATAAAACGCCCATAACGTTTTATGCCGATACTTGATTTGGATGAAATTTGTATCATTGGAAAGCTAATTTAATTTCCCATATGATAAAAAGTTGTATTGGGGAAATTCTATCTGATTTAAACATTAATCATTTAGAAAGTCATCACTAACTCTTCTAGAGACTAGATTTGATTAAAAGAAATTTAAGGGTATTATAATATGGCCTTGGGAACATTCATCCTCGAATAGGACTGAATAGACTGGGAAAGCTAATAGAATGATCTTACTTAAGGGATGTGAACATTTGAAATGTATATATGACTAGAAATTCTAATATACTAAAATCTCATGCTGAATATGCATGTCTAATGTATGGATGTGTGATGGATAGTCTTCATGAATGTATAACTAAAATTAATAAGAACCTAAGTTTCTCATGATCAGAATGCATATCTGATGCATGAATACATGACTGACATGATACATGAACATATGATTGGATATGCAAAGGTATTTGATACTAAGTTTATAACTGAAATCTGAACATGAATCAAAATAATCTTAAGGAAAGCTATTACCTTGGGCTGAGTCTGAGTTTCTGGAGAAGAGGTGAGGATACTTGGTAGGCATGTCTGCTTCTGCTTCCCAACTGCTCCCTCAATGGATTGATTCCTCCAAAGAAACTTGACTAGAGGGACTTCTTTTTTCTTCAGTCTGCGAGTCTGGTAGATAAGAATTTCTACTGGAATCTTTTCTAAAGAAAGGTTGTTCTGAATGTCTAAGCCCTCCACCGGGACTACAACTACTGGGTCACCTATGCACTTCTTTAGCAAGAAGACATGGAACACTGGATGAACTGAGGCTAGATCTGAAGAAAATTTGAGCTCATAAGCTACCTTGCTAAAATGACTGATAATTTTGAAGGGACCGATATATCGGGGACTGAGCTTTCACTTCTTGCTAAACCACTTTACTCCCTTCATGGGGGAGATTTTCAGGCACACATAATCACCACTCTTGAACTCGAAATCCTTTCTGTACATATCTGCATACAATTCTTGTCAGCTCTGAGCTGTCTTGAGTCACTCTCGGATAAACTAAACTTTCTATAAGGTGTCTAATACCAAGTCAGGCCCTACTACTATGGCCTCGCCCATTTCAAACTAATCGATTGGAGATTTGCACCTCCTACCATAGAGGGCTTCAAATAGAGTCATCTGAATACTAGAATGATAGTTGTTGTTGTATGAAAACTCAATCAAAGGCAAGTGGTCATTCCATCTCCCCTTGAAATCAATTCCACACTCCCTTAGCATATCTTCCAAGGTCTGAACGGTTCTTTCTGCTTGACCATCTGTCTGAGGATGAAAGGTTGTACTGAGATGAACTTGGGTACTAAGACCCTTTTGGAATGCTTTCAAAAAGTGAGAGGTGAATTGGGTACCTCTATCTGAAATAATAGATAATGGAACACCATGCAATCTGACCAACTCTCTGATATAGAGTCTGACGTAAACCTCGGATGAATAAGAGGTATGAATTGGAAGGAAATGAGCTTATTTGTTCATCCTATCTACAATGACCCAAACTGAAATATGTTGACGATGAGTATGACGTAAACCCATAACATAGTCCATGTTCCCTTCTTCCCACTTTAAGTAGGATTACTAAATTCCTGTATGGACCTACTAGGCTTCTGATGCTCTATCTTAAACTGCTGATATGTAGAGCACTTTGGCACAAACTTTGCAATATCTCTCTTCATCCCACTCTACCAATAGATCTCTCGCAAGTCATGGTACATCTTAGTGGACCCTTCATGAATAGAGTAGCGGGAACATGCGCTTCTACAAGGATCGTTGCCTCAAGTCATCTACACCTCGAACACATAGATGTCCCTGATGATGAAGAACACCATCTCCCACTTAGGAGAAAATCTCTACCTTTTGATCTCTGACCATCTCTTTTAACTTAATAAGACTGGGATCTCTATCTTGCTTTTCTTTCACCTCAAATACTAGAGATGATTCTGAGCTGTTCTAAACCCATAAACTAGCTTCTGCTGAATCGACTAAGCGGACACATAGTCTGGCAAGGTGATGGATTTCCTGAGCTAACTTTTTCTTACTGTCCTCAATATGAGCAAGACTACCTATAAACAGTCTACTAAGAGCATTGGCCACTATATTAGCCTTGCCCAAATGATAAAGGACACTCATGTCATAATATTTTAATAGCTCTAACCACCTTCTCTGATAGAGGTTAAGATATTTCTAAGAGAATACATACTAAAGGCTCTTTTGATTTGTGAATACATCTATATGAACACCTACAAGTAATGCTTCCAAATCTTCATGGCAAAAACTACGGCTGCTAACTCAAGGTCATGAGTAGGATAATTCTTCTCATGGGGCTTAAGTTGTTAGGAGGGGTAGATATGACCGTACCATGCTGTATGAGGACACACCCAAACCCACTATAGATGCATCACAATACACTATGAATCCATCTAAATCATTTGGAAGAGTCAAAACTGGAGCTGAGTTGAGTCAAGTCTTCAACTCTTGAAAACTCTTCTCGTAAGGATCTGACCACTAAAACTTGACTTTTTTTATGTCAATCTGGAAATAGGGGATGCAATAGAAAAAAATCCTTCAACAAACCAATGATAATAGCCAGCCAAACCCAAGAAACTCCTGATATCTGATGGAGAGATGGGACTAGGCTAGTTTCTTACTGCTTTGGTCTTTTGAGGATCAACTCTAATGCCATCATCGAAGATGATATGACCAAGGAATGCTACTGACCTTAGCCAAAATTTGTACTTACTGAATTTGGTGAACAACTGATGATTTCTGATAGTCTGCAATACTATTTTGAAATGGTCTACATGATCACACTCACTGCGGTAGTAAACAAGGATGTCATCTATGAAGACTATGATGAATATGTCCAAGTAATGCTTGAACACACGATTAATCATGTCCATGAAATTTACTGGGGCATTGGTAAGATGAAAGCACATGACTAAGAATTCAAAGTGACCATACCGAGTTCGGAAAGTTGTTTTTGGAATGTCATATTCTCTAAATCTGAGTTGATGTTTGCCTGATCTTAGATCTATCTTAGAGAAATTGCTAGCACCCTGAAGTTGGTAAAAAAATCATTAATTCTGGGAAGTAGATACTTGTTCTTGACCGTGACTTTATTAAGTTGATGGCAGTCTGTACACATTCTAAGAGAACCATATTTCTTGTACATTAATAGGACTGGTGTGCCCTATGGGGACACACTGGGTCTAATGAAACCCTTATCTAGGAGTTCCTTTAATTTATCTTTGAATTCTCTGAGTTCTATTGGTGCCATTATGTATGACAGAATAGATATGGGCTAAGTATCTTGAAGAAGATCATTGTCGAAGTCTATTTCCCTATCGGGAGAAATTCCTGGAAGATCTTTGGGAAAGATATCTGATTATTCATTCACTACTGGGACTGATTCAAGACTGTGAGTTTCAAAACTAGTGTCCTTAAATCAAACAAGATGATATACACATCCATTAAATATAATTTTCTGTGCCCAAAGGTAGGAAACAAGCTGACCTATAAATAATGAAGTACTACCACTCTACTCTAGGATAGGTTCATTCAGAAACTAAAACTGAACCACTCTATTTCTATAGTTGACTGTCGCATAGTAGGAATGAAGCCAATCCATGCCGAGAATGACATCAAAATTAGTCATCTCTAATTCGACTAAGTTTGCTAATGTGACTTTGTGAGATACCATAATTGGCCAGTTCCTGTATACCCATCGGGCTATCATAGTTTTACCCATTGGGTAGAGACTGAGAAGGTCTATGCTAGAATATTCGGACTGACTCCAAAATCAATTGCTAAATAGGGAGTAATACGAGTCAAAAAGCTCATGGATCTAGCAAAGTCTAACTGAAGATCATATTAGGAGAACGCAGTCTATTTGGGCGTACCATAAAGAGAATTTTCTTAATCCTATCAGGACTAAATAGCATAGAGTCTGTTTGGGCGTTATGCACTAGTAGCACTGGAAGAGGCACCTTTCTGATTTGGGTTACCAGACTAAGCTGGAGGGCAATTACGCTGACCATGAGGACCTGGCTGGGGACAATCTATGAATCTGTGGGCTGGCTTTCCACATCCAAATCAAACATCACTGCCAGCTCTACAAGTACCCTAATGGTGCTTGCCACATGTATGACAAATAGGATAGGTTCGGGCACTACTAATATTTCCCTTGAGACTTAAAGCCTGGCGCCTTATCTTTGTTGCCGTCTCTAAATTTCGGTACTGGAGCACTGGCTGAGGAAGGAGCTTGAATGGATGACTTTGGGAAAAACTAACAATGACTTCCACCCTCTAACTTAGGATGAGCAAAGTTGAAACTACTTGTCCTTGATCTCTTATTCGGCTTCTCTCTTATCTTAATCTTCTTCTGTTCTATCTATTGAGCATGGATCATAGTACTGGCTATGTCTATCTCACTAATTAACATTGTAGATCTACACTCATTGTACATACTATCATTCACCCCCCGAAACAAACTTACTCATACTAGCCCTATTGTCTGCCACTACATAAGGAGCATCTTTAGCTAAAATAGTAAACTTAAGAGAATACTTTTTCACTGTCATGTTTCCCTGCCTAATGTTTATAAAATCTAACAACCTAGCTTCTTTTAGCTCTAGGGGAATGAATCTATCTTGAAATGCTATGGCAAACTCCTCCCACTCAATAGGACCTACATCTGCATCCTTCTCTACCTTTTAGTGCTTGAACCATGTGTGAGTCACATCCTACAACTGATATGTAGCTAGCTTAGCACTCTCACTACCAGTAGCCCCCATAATATTGTTAACCTTCTGAACCTGATCAAGAAATTCTTGAGGGTCCTTATCTGACTTAGACCTAAAAAAGGATGGAGATTCATTTGGGTGAAGTCCCGAATCCTGGATGCAGCTGAATTGGCCATTGGGTTGGCTGAAATGATAGTTGGTCGTTCATTTTGAACAACAATTGAATTATCAAGAGTAGTGAATACATCTTTAAACTCTGTATGAGAAATATGTTCGTCCAAGTGATCTGCTTGGATAGGCTGATTTCTTCTTTTGGGAGGCATGTTCTGTAAATGAAAGGGAGAAACAGATTAGACTGAGGATTAAATTTGAGCTCATGGTCACAGACACGATATGAATACTGAAAAAAGGGAAACTATTCCTAAAATATGTTATAGCCTCCTATACATAAATGTGGCACACAACACACCTATGCACAAAACTCTACTAGATGCGGCTTTCAAACTTCCTACGACACTGTTGAACCTTAGGCTTTGAAACTAAGTTTTTAATGCCCTGAATCTAGTACCCGTAATGCCACACAGTTCTCATAACCCCAAAGGACCACAAGATAAACCATGATTGATATCTATACTGAGTACTACGTAACTTACTATATAAATACGGAGAAAAGCTGAAAGGCCATAAGGTTCAAATATCTGATAAAACATAGCATCTGAAAATATGGTATCACCATACCAAAACTGAAATAACTGCTAGAACATGTAAGTTTGAAAAACTCTAAACTGTTTAAGAGTTAATGGGTCATTTCCCCAACTAACTCCAAACTACTGAAAGAATAAAGTAATAAAATAATCATGCTATCCTCGAATGATGAGGACTCACTTCTAATTTTTTTTGTTAAACGTCTGATCTACTAAGGATGCTCTCGAGTTCATGCTTCTAAACCTATGGTATAAAACACCATATCGCAAATGTGTCAGTACGATTGAATGTACTGGTATGCAAGTGAGGTAGGCTGAATGTAAGGGGTTTATATGCATGAATGATACTAACTAACTGAATAACATGAACATGAGAATACATGCATGAATACATGAACTATAACTAAGATTATGAAATCACTAAATCTAAATACTAATAACATAATTTTTGTATAACTGATATACTATTATCTAAATGACTGTGTCTGGCAGTCCGATTTCTGATGGAATTAGATGAGTTCCATACTAAAATGGGTGTTTGTATCTGACAGTCCTAAATTCTGTAGAACTATCTAAGTTTTATTACTGAGACCAGAGACAAGACTGTGGGACGTAGTCATTTAACCAACATGCCCCTAATAAACTATTTTAGCTAAGTTGGGCTCCAATCTATAACCCCAATTGTAAGGGTGTAAATACTGCACCACTGGTAAGGGTAAGCTGTGAGTGACCCTCATTTAACAGGTACTTTAATAAGAATAGTGGGATGCTCATCTAACAGGCTAAGCCACCTCATTTACCCTCATCTAAAAGGCTTAATGTCTCAACCTATGGTGGCTACGTAGTTCTAGAGTGCAATGATTGCTTCTAAGAATCACATAATCTACTCGCAGGTGAGTCCCTATCCTTGGGCTAACTTTGTGTTGAATCCTACTCCCATATGATAAGACATTGAATTAATTATACTGAACTGACTGGACTGAGTTCACTGAGTTCCGTTGACTGATAGAATATTATTGAGATCTAATAACTGACTGAGATTACTGGGATTACTGAGTTTTCCTGAGTCATGAGGCTGACTGAATTCTACTGAACATGGCTTAACTGAGAGTATCTTGAAAATTGACACTGGCTCTAGGTTCACAGCTAAATTGTCAGGTACAAGTGCCCCTAGGACTCGATAGCATGAAACAAACAATACATGGTACTTCTTATCGCATGATCATAGTCAACAATTTATGGTACAATCATTGGGGATATTCATGAAGTATTTGCATGCCATAAACTTACACATGAATTCAAATACTTCATGAATGGAAGTGCATATAAATATTTCATAATTTCATAAGCCTAATCTCATGAGCATTACATCAATCCATGACAACACATAACAATAACATGAGAGTCATTTAAATGTAAGGATGGAACATGGGTTCATCATTTAGGTCACAATTGAATCATAAGGCATATTTCCTATTCTCTTAGGCATTTTAACAAACACCTTGCATGCATAACAATAATCTTAAGCATGGACATTAAATTAATTCATCATGGTTGCATAAATCAACACAATTTAATAGATTTCAATCCTCATGCTATCATATATTTATGAAAATACATCAAAGAATCCAACTTGGATATCATACACAACATCAGCATGATCATAATCAATCCACAACATAAACATCATAATTTATAATCTAAAATTAGATTCTTGGGCTTCATGGATGAACGGAATCCATGAATGAACACTTGTCATACCTGGGTGGATGATATCCTGAAGGTTAGTGGAGAAAAACGTGATTCTTGACTTGGGATTAAACACCTAGGGTTTTTTTGTTCTTAGGGGTTGATCTTTGAGAGAAACCCTAATTTGTTATTGTGGAGGAATAAAGAAGTTATGAGCTCTATTCTGGTATAATTAGGGGTTAAAAAGAGTGGAAAAAAACCCAAATACCCTTTAAAAATGGCTTAAAATCACTGATCGGAAGTGGCAACAGTTTGGGCAATGGTCCATCACTAGCTTGACGGTCCATCAATCTAGCCCATCGTACTTGGATAGAACCTGAACTTTCTGCCTCATCTGCGACGGTTTGGGCGGCGGTCCATCGGTCCTGACTGTCGCACTTGGCTAGAAGTCGGGTTCAATGCCTTAGTCGTGATGGCTTAGATGATGGTCCACCACTAGCTCGATGGTCTATCGGTCCTGACCGTCGCTTCTAGGCAGTTCCAACAGTTCTCTGTAAAAAATGTTTATAACTTCTTACTCTGATATCGGATTTGGAAAAAATTTGTATCATTGAAAAGCTAATGCAATTTTCCACATGATAAAAAGTCAGAATTGGGTAAATTCTATTTAATTTAAACATTATTTATTTAGAAAGTCATCACTAACTCTTCTGGAGACTATATTTGATTTAAAGAAAGTTTGGGGAATTACACCATCCCTATGTTCACTCGGTGCAATGTTTTACTCCCATCTGAAAGACACTGATTACTGGACTGAATTGATCCTTACTGAACCAACAATTGATCATAATAACTGACTAAATAATAATTCTTATGGTTTGTTAAAAACCATGCAAATAGTGAATCTAAGTAAACAGTTAAGTTTCAGGTATTTATAAAATCCAGCACTAATTGACGAAATAGTATGATTACATGACTAAAGTTATAAATTAAGGGTTTATCCCAAATTGCATAAACATGACATAGAAACTTCAACATTCAAACATATTATAATCCATTCCACTTGAAAACAATTGTAATCTTAACTTCAAATAAAAATAACAAGTAATTCATGGAGATAATTCATTTAAAACATGGAAAAACTCATAATTTAACATTAAAAAAGGATTCTTGGACTGCATGGTGAAAGAAAGCCATGGATGATTATCACACATACCTTAACCCTTAAGCTTGAAAGGGAAACACAATCTTGAAAGATTTCTTGAAGTTCTTGTATTGAGAGACTTGAATTCTTGATTTTTATTGAAGAGAATGTAATTAATTATGATGTTATTAGGAGAGGGTTAGGGTTTCTTTGATAGAAAATTGGAGAAAAGTAGGCAAATAACGCCCAAATTACTGATATAAGTCGGGTTATAATGACTTGGACTAAGGGTAAAAGACGCTATAGTCTCTCATACATTTAAATTCTTAAACAAAATGCTAATTGACACATCAACATGATGCGATGAAGGACTCACCACTATAACCACCATGATGTGCCACTATCGCACTGAGGTTCTGGAATAGAAATCTAAATGGGCTCCAATACTCATCTGAAAAATCTGAAACTTCCTCCAGATGTGCTCCCTACACCCATGAACATGCATTAACTCAATAACTTAAGTCTAGAGTCGGAAAGTCTAGTTTAGAAATCCTCGAAGTTACGCTGCCAAAAATAAGACTAAGTCCCCAACACATAGTGAAACTTTCAGGTTCTAAGCCTCTGATACATGCCCTATAAGTTAAACTCAGCTAAGGAAATTATGGGGTATTACATACTTTGATCTCAAAAATATGAAATCCAAAATCCTGACTATAGCTGCTTTTTCCACTAGATTGGTTGGGGCAGCAGCTCGCTGATTATACTGAGCAGCTACTGAATAAGCTAAGGTTGTAAACGCCACTCAAAATTAGGCGTAAAAACACTCATTCTGGGGATCTTCCTAAACAGGTGGTGGTCTGGATGGTTTTCATTCCTTCTTTAGTTGTTTTATTTTGGATGCATTGTCTGTAAATGGAATAAAGGATGAGTTGAAAAGGGATTTTAAATAGACCTCATGCTTATTCACAAAATTGGAATACTGAAAGAAAGGAAACTTTTTCAAAAACATCTCATAGCCTCTTGTCCATAAGTGTGGCGCACTTCATACCCATGCACAACACTACTCAACGTGACTTTTAGACTCCCTAGGACACTAAAAACTCTAGGGTGTAATACCAAGTTTTGTCATAACCCGAGGCTACCCCCTAGTCACGAAAATGGTGATTATGGTCACAAGTGACTACAAGCTAACCCATGAGTCGTACCTATTGTGAGCACTGAATAAATATGAACATAACACCTGTGCGGAAGATAAACTGAGAAGCAAATAAAAATCAGAATACTGAACCACTAAATCAATCATAATTCTAAAATATTCAATTAAACTAAAAGCAACTAATGGACTATCTAACTGACTATTTGAACATCTGAAAGCCTCCAAATTGACTAAGAAGTTGATGGGACATACCCCCAACTAACTTTGACTAACTGAATAAAATAAATTATGGAAATAACTGAATAAACATAACATTTCCTCAATGGATTAAGACCCAACACTATGGCTGCTGGATTATGTTGAGCTATCTAACTATGGTTGGGAAACTGTACGTTCAAACCTATATGCGGTCAGTACTTTTAATGTAATGGTATACGAGATGAGGATAAGATGATATGCATGTGGTACTATGCATATAAAATTAGAACAAACTAAATAGCATGAGAAAACTAAACATGAATGCATGAAAACTGTGACATCTAAGAATGCAAAACCAAGCACAAACATATAATTGAAATAATCTAAAACCTGAAAGACTAAAATCTGATAATTGAATAACTAAGAATCTTTATACTTTGGTCAATCAAACTTGAATTGAACTGAATATTATAATAAGACTGTGAGAGGTATCGTCTAACCGACATGCCCCAATCTAAGCTAATTGGGGTCCAACCTATAGCCCAAGTTAGAAGTGTGTTAGTATAATGCCATGGGTACAAACACTAGCTATGTGGATCCACTAAACTGGTGTCCCAAAGGACCAATGAGCTACCCTAAATTGGAAGGTGCTTAAATGAGATATGTGTCACCCTCAATTAGCAGGTAAACACTTTATCAACCCTCAATAGGTAGGTAAACATCTCTAACCTATGTTGGCTACATAGTTCTAGAATTCAAAGATTCCTACTAAGGGTCACACACTTTACTATTAGGTTAGAACTCATCCCTGGGTTCGCTTAGTGCTAAATCCTACTCCTAATTGAATTGACACTGATACAAAAATATACTAAACTAGATTGAACATTATTACTTAATGGATAGTGCTTATCAAGATCATAAGCATGTAAATATACTTATAAGAGTCATGAATTAATTATCTAATTACTTGGAAAGCTAAATTCATGTAATTCACATAGGTATCGGGTGTTCATAACCCACCAGCACTGAATGGAATTAACAATAACACTATATAAAAGCTTTAAAACTATAGTAAAGGATCATCGTTGAAAACCTAACACTTAGGCATTTCATCAAACATATTAGAGTCATGAACTTAAGCATGGGAATGCGTAAAGCATGCGAGATAACATGATTACAAGACTAAAATCATAACTTAGGGATTTAACATAATTATTACAACAGTTAAAACATGTAATGGCTCATCTCACTTGAAAAACACTTCTAAACATAACTTATAATTAAATTAACAAGAGATGCATGAAGATATATTATCTTAAACATGAAAACTCATAATTTAAAATCAAAAAGGGATTCTTGGACTCCATGGGTGAAAAGAATCCATGGATGAACATCACCCATACCTTACTAGATGATTTTGTGAAGATTCTTAGGAATTTCTTATGGTTTGAAACTTGAATTCCTTGATTCCTTGAGAATGGGTTAGGGTTTGGTCTTGAGGTGGAAGATGGTTTCCTTGAGAGTTTTTACGAATAAAGAGGAAAATAATGCTCCTTGGGTTCCTAAATTTCATGTTATGGAATATTTTGGGTGGGGGAATTGACTTAAATGCCCTTAAATAAAAAAGAACAAAAGATGGACGAATAAAGGAAGGGTGGTGCGGGATCTAGAGCAGCGCACTAGAAAGCGCTATGCGGGCTCTGAAGTGAAGTGCTGGAGGGTACGATGCAGGCTCTGGAGCTGTGCACTAGAGGTCGTGGTGTGGGCTTATCCCCGTGCTGCTACTATTTTGGATACCTACAAACACCCCTACGCTCATCTAAAAATTCTGAAACTCACTCGAGATGTACTTTTAACATCTGTGATCATGAATCTACTAAAAAATTGACATTCGAAGGTCGAAAAGGTCAATAATAAAATCATTAAAGTTTAGGGTCCTGTGAAATGACTAAGTCCTCTCCACTTAAAGAAATTTCTAAGTCTTGGACCCCTTAACTTGCAATTGAGAGTTGAAATAAGCTATGACTTTTACAGGGTATTACATATAGTTAGTGTAGCATCACTACAAACACACATACTGGTACGCATCATTAGACGACCAAGGTTAGAAAAAAATGACATCAATAGTAAAATATGTGAAATTTACAACATCAAGTAAAGTTCTAGTTCTAACTTGCCAGTTGTAAAATTTTCAACAGATCGCTGAGCATCTCTGTGACTTGCCTGCTAATTAACTTTTTTATATATCTTTATCCTTTGACTAGTAGTTCATATATCTATGTCCTTTGACTTATATATTTCATATATCTTTGTCCTTCGACTTATATTTCATATATCTACAATCCCTAAATCTTGAATCCATATAAGTCCTTTTGATACTTACAATCACAAGACACCACATTACCGCATCCCACAATTGACAAAAGTTTTTTTATCCTATCATACCATATATAGTCCTTCCAAGGGACCTATAGTACACTCGTACCATCTTTTATCACTCACCACAACAAGTGCATGTATAAAAGAAAATGAAATATAAATACATTTAAATCATATCCAAGGATGCACGTATTCAAGATGTGTGCATCATCTCTTCCATTTATTATATTCACCATCAACATCATAAATGAGCGACATGGTACCCGACCTATTATCACAACATATCATATTGTACCCGTGTAGTAATCGAGCTAATCTCTCATCATATCATGTCACACTAGCATAGTACCCATCCCATTATATAAATAACTCAACATAATACATATAAATGTGTGCAAGGAATCAACTAATCATAATTCATACAAAAGATAATCAAAAGTATTAGCCACAATGTATTATGGTGTTTAATTCATTTATTCAGGAACCTTAGTTCTTATATAAATTTCATAATGACAAGTCACCAAGAACCCCAACGGGATTGCTATCACCTGAGTTTACATTATTATCCTCTTTTCTTTTACCATACCTAACATGACCTAAACAAGGGCCTAGTTGTGTCGGGTATCTCAAGTCCAACCAGGACCGGAGACCACACCCAATAACAAAACATTAACCACCATATACCCCATTTAACATGAATTTTGAACATATAATAAGGTAAGACAATATAAGCTTAAGGACAATAAGTTAAGTCTATAGCCATAACCAAACAATCACAACCATATATCCAATTAATACCAATTCCAATGCCAATACCAATAGCAAGGCTAACATCAATACTGACACCGCCCATGCCCTTAGTAATTCAACAAAGCCTCTAACCAGAATTAAAAAAAACATCTAGTTGGGAGATGCTCGCGATCGTAGCCAAAAACAAAATCAATAAAATAAAAATCATGTAAGAAAGTCCATAGCATAAAATAAGGTATTCCACGATATGGAAGCTCATCACTTCACTCTAACTCAAAGTTGTCCCTAAATCTAAGTCATTGATTAAAAGAAATGGTAGTATGGTTGGTTCCTAAATCGTGTAGGGATATAGCGCCTGAAGAAAGTTAGCAGTGTGAACGTTGGCATATAACTCAGGGATAAAAGTAAAATAATATTGTCATTCAAAACCAAATTAAATAACCAAATGTAATCATATATATTTATATATATACATATATATATATATATATATATATATGTGTATGTATATATACCATACAGGGATAATGAACAAGGTTTAGAAAGCATTTAAAATTTTAACCTGGATTGTGTATTTTAACCATTATAAATCCACCCACAGGCTATATGGGTCCAGTGTAACCCTCTGAATGGGCCCTAGTACGTATAGTTGCACTAACTTATGATATCAGAAAAGGTCGGGGAGTCCCATGTACCTTTTTCCCTCCATGATACATATATATAAGCATAAACTTGAGGGAGTCCCGTGTACCCCACAAGCATAAGGTCACCAAGACCAACCCTCATGTCGGCAAACATGAGTTTCCCATGTTCGTCCATAAGACTCATACCTTCACAGTTAGCTATCACAAACCTCCATTATTTCCTCATTAAAACCTTATACACAAAACCAAACCACCAATTATATGAGTCAATTATTACGGAATTATAGTGAGGTGTCATACCAACTATAGCTTGCAAGAAATACCACCAGCCAACACTTAGAAGAGTCCTTCATAACCCACAAACTCCATTATTAAAATCACTTGGGGGATTTCTTTGTACACCACAAGGTTTTCAAAACCAATCTTAACCATTTAGCCATTTTGTTCCATGCATTAGTTTCAAGAAATAGTCAAACCAAACACTTTGGGGATTCCATTGCACTCCTAGTTCAAATTCACATCTTTCTCACAACTACTAACCAATTTTACAAAACAAGGTTGGGGTAATAACCACTTTAAAAGTCACAAGTTTAAATAAAGTTATAGTTACCAAGTTCAACCACCATACCTATGAACCCACATGTTCAAACCAATATTTAAAGCAAGGAAAACCATAATTAAACCATAAGAAATAATATTTAACCATGAACATCCAAAAACCCTAAATTTTATTTCAAAACCATAACAATACCATAAAATCCATACATTAAAAGATATGTTATTAAGTAAAATAATAGTGAGAGTGGAGTAGCATGCCTTAGACACCATGAAGTACGGAGAGAAATCACCTTTGAGATCCTTAATTGAATAACTTGATGAAACCCTAGCTTTTGCTTGAACAACAAGTTTGAGAGATAATTTGAGAGTGTTTTTTTGGGAATAATGTTATAAATAAGTCCCTAAAGGTTTTTTAAGTTATGGTATCGAAGGTACTTATAGTGGGAAATATCCAGAATACCCCCAACTTAAAAGCTGTAAAAGGTCACATGCGATTAAGAGTTGACCTCTTGACTCATGACCATAACCTATGACTTATACCCTTGAGTCATCACTAAGATAGTGTGTTTGACACCCACACACTGTCCACCACACAAGTCTATGATCCCACTCATGACCTGACTATGCGACTCGTGTGGTCTAGCTATATCCAAGATAGAACCTAAAGAATTGGATTGAGGACATCATACGACTCAACCCTACCACTTATAACCTATCATTACAACTCTCAATTAGCCACTCATACTCAGAGCCAAGCTAAGCCACTAAGTTATAGTTTTGATTTAAGGATTATCCTAATGACTCATCATCATCCCTAATGACTCATACCACCAAGTAGTTACCAAGACCAAAACCCAACCACCATTCATTGGACACCTAATGACCAGGGTCACCTGACTCATACCCAATACATACAACTTGTATGATGAGTCATCAATAGAGAAATGAGCTCAAGGGTGAGGAAATTTTGAAGGGCTAAAATCTGAGGTGTTTCAATTCTCCCTCACTTGTAGCATTCATCCTCGAATGATAGGACAAGGCAGTGACTAGTACGATTAAACCCCCAAACATCTCTACTTTTAACTTTAAGAAAGAAAATAGATTACCAAGAAATTCATAATCTTTCTTTAATAAAAATAGAAAATAAAGATGCTAAGAACAGCAGATAACTTAAGCACAATTTTTCAAAATACGAAATAGGAATGGATACTTGGACTCATATCCTCTTCAACTTCCCAAGTAGCCTCTTTGGCATTTTGGTTTATCCATAGAACCTTTACCAAAACTATATCTTTGGTCTGCAACCGAGCAACCTACTGATCCAAAATTTTAATCGATACCTCCCCATAAGACATAGAATCCAAAATAAAAATATCCTTGAAAGGTATAATTTTCTATGGATCACCCACACACTTTCTCAACATAGAAACATAAAATACCAGGTGAATAACGCTTAAACTAGAAGGTAACTCTAAATCATATGCAACATTTTTTACCCTTCTCAAAACTAAGTACAAACCAACATGCAAGGGATAGAGCTTCCCCTTCTTCCCAAACTGCATCACACCCTTTATGGGACATATCTTCAGGAACACCCTATCCCAAAACTTGAACTCTAACTTTTATACCTCACATTTGTATAGGACTTTTTGAGACTTTGGGCGGATTTAATACCATCTCAAATCACCTTCACCTTCTCTATTACTAGGTGAACCAAATATAGACCTAACATCTCTACCTCACAAACCTCAAACCACCCAATAGGAGATCTACGCCTCCTACCATAAAAATCCTCAAATGGATCCAGTTCATTGCTAAATTGGTAAATGTTATTATACATAAATAGTATGAGAGGTGAATTAAAACACCCTAGGTTTTGGCCCTTGGAAACTTCCTGAGCTTTAAGCTCACTGTCTTATTAATGACTAAGTTATATGAGTTGTATGGTAAGGGTATAGGTTAGGTGAACCTAGTCATTATGTTTTCAATGGATGGTGGTTGGGTTTTTGGTCTTTGTAATGACTTGGTGGTACGAGTCGTTAGGGGTGGTGACGACTCATTAGGATAATTCTTAATCAAATTAGAAACTTAATGACTTAACTTGTCTCTAATTATGAGTGGCTCCCTAAGAGCTATAAGGATAGGTTATGAGTGGTAAGATTAATCCATATATTTTCCAGTGTCTAATCCCTTTGGGTTCTATCTTGGATATGATTACACCGTGCGATTCATATAGTGTGGTAACAAGTGGGGTTATGAAGTTATGTAGTGGACAGTGTATAGGTGTATAAACTCATGTATTAGTGACGACTCAAGGGTACGAGTCATATGTTGTGGTCACAAGTCAAGGGGGCCGAGTCGTAACCACCTGCAATATTTTTACAAATTTAAGTTGGAGGCATTTTGGACATTTCCCACTCAAAACACTTAAGATCCCACATCCTTATAACACCTTTGGTCATTCATTCCACACATTACAAGATTAAACATGCTCTTTAATCTATCAAAATTCTCTTAAGAAAAATAAAATACCAGAGAATATGACCTTGCAAAAATTTTAGTTGAATGGCAATGATCATTATATGTATGTTGTGTTGTATCCTTATTGTGTGTTGTTTCCAACATGTGTAAAGACTTAATAGGTGCATATTAGGGTGTTAACTTGTATGTATACTTACCTATCAAAGTGGAAGATAGTTGAAACACCTATACCTTGGAGCAATTGAAAAACATTAACTTTTGATGTGTTTGGAGTGGATACGGTTGGGGGTACTTAAGTCATACCCTAGGTTATAACTCATACCCACCATGCCCTACCTTTACATATCCTAAGAAGTATAATAAGGTAACATACTTTTCTAAATATTACAAGGTCATTCCTTTATCATAACCAAGCTTACGAGAGTTGTATACTAGCGAACCGTATAGAGTAAAGTCCTAAACCTATAGTGGACTATTTTGGTCACGAGTTGAGATCATGATTGGAGGGTGATTCATACCCTTGGTTATGACTCAAAAGTCCCTTTTCATACCCATAACAGTGTGTTTGACCTAGTAGAAGTCTAGGGTATGAGTTAGGGTACCGCTCGTACCCTAGGTCACAATTGCCAAGTGAACCGTGAGGGGGAGGCGTACCTCTATATGTGTATGTTTTCCAGCTTTTAACCAAGGATATTTTGGTCGTTTCCTTTGCCTAAACCCTTAAACTCTCTAACTATATAAGTCATGGTAGCCTTCTAATTCTTTATTTGCAATACTTAAACATTCTAAACACTCGAAAAGGCTCTTGGAATAAGATTAGAGGCTAGGGTTTGAAGGTGTTCATCTTGTGGAAAAATGAGAGGTCAAGTTTATTGGTGATTCAAGTTGTATAAGGAATGTATCTATTCCTCTCTTTAAATAACTCTAAACCCATATATTTCACACTTGGATTAGTAAGTGTACATGGTGGTTTTGAATCAAATGAAAAGGGTTTTGATACTTAATAATGAATAATAATGATTCTTGCTTGTACTTTTGTTGATATATGTTATTGATAGAAGATTGCATATTTAGATGCTTTTTTTATGATTTTAAATATGAGGGTCTTTAGTAACCCAAACCTTGATGATATCTACCATGAAAATGACCTTGTTAAAGGTATGCACAAAAGGTGTTTTTAGGAATGTCTAAATTAAATGACTAGTTGTATGTTGACAATGTGTAAAGCTAGGGAAAGGGACCAAATGAGTATGAATGACAGTTTAATTATATTTTGGAGGTATTATGATCCATGCAATATGTGATGATAACCTTGTTTTGCCTATGACTAATAAGGGGTTGAAGTCCCTTAATGTGAAATAAACTTGTATAGTGTATTGAACTAGAGTGTAGTATAAGAATGCTATTGAAATGTGAATGTCTTATAAGGGTATTAAGGACCATAAAATAAATTCTGTAATGAACTGAATAAATTCATCAGCGTAATGATATGATTGACAAATGAAGGCTCCCATAAGGACCTTATGGTCATGAATAGTGTTGAATTGGTTAAAGACCATTGAATGTAAAATGATGCATGATTAAAGGATTAGAGTCCCACTGTTGATTATGATGGTTATGATGGCTTATGGTTGGATTCCTTCACCTTATGAAATAGATAGAGGTTAAAGTCCTTTGCCTAATAAAATTGCCTATGGCTAGAGTCCCATGCCTAATGAGATCTCATGAGGTCAAGGTACCTCACCTTATAAAAAGGATTATGGTTAGAGTCCACATATGACATGAGGTTAGAGTCCCTTTTCTAATCAATAGGCATAAGGTTAAAGTCCCTTGGCTTAATGAATGTGTGTTGGTAAAGTCCTTTATTGCCTAGATAAATATATATGGATGAAGTCCCTTATCTAATCATGATGTGATTATGGTTAAAGTCCTTAGTATGTTGAGAATGATGAATCTATAAGTGTGGGAGGTGGTAGTCCGCCACTTCATATCCAATGAATGAATGCTTGAGAATAATGACCAGCCTTGATGTGATATCTTAATTAGCATGTGATATATCTATATGTATGGATAAGTGTGTGAATAAGATAAAATTCTATATATTGTCTTGTTGTCAAATGATAATGTTATTTTATCACTTATCCTTGAGTTACATACTTGCATTCCAACTGCTAACCATCTTTGGATGCTATATCCCCATGTGATATAGGGCCTAGAGAACCTTCTTCTTTACCTGCAATGTGATTAGTAGATCGAGGAGGTTTATGGTTGACTTGAAATGGTGAGCTTCCTTACTTTAGTAGAAATTATCTCTTGGTCTATATCATTAGACTTAGTATCTTTAATATGTGGTTTGGATATAGTCATGGGCTTATCTCGACATATACACTTATTGACTTCAGTTTATGTAGAGGTGTTGTGAACAATTGTGAACTTGGGCATAGTTATTGAAATCAATAAAATGTTGACTTCTGTTATTATTTTTGCTATTTTGATGTATGAGTTGGATTTCCTTTGACTCCTATGGTATGATGAGACATTTAGGTTGGGTTATCAGGGTGGCCTCTAGCTTATGTGATCCTGAGGTGCCCATATAATATGGACCAAAGTTTAGATCGTGTTAAGTTAGTATCAGAGCCTAGGTTTATGTTCAATTAGGTGTTCACAAGGTCGTGTCAATTAGAGTCTATTTTATGAGTATAAAGCGCACCACAATTATAAAGTAGAATCTATGAGACATCTAAGGAAATATTTCCCTTTTTTTTGCTTCAAATCTCAAGCTATAAAGTCTAACTTCTTGGATTCTGCTTATTTCATTTTCTATCTTTCAGATCATGCTTCAAAAGAGATTTAATACCCAAGAAAACACTTCGGCTCCTACTGAGGGCGCTATGAATGGAGTTCATCCAAATTTGAGAGTTCAAACCCATACTAAAGCTACAACATCTGAGCATCTTCATAGGGTTCTTCCTATGCCCACCAACCCTAACTCATCCCCTCAAAGGGATGCTTTTAATATGGTGTTTTATTGCTCCATCAACCTCTTTACCAAATTGGTAGACTTTTAATTAGAGCGTGGTGCTCCGGCTACTGTTTCTTTTGAGGCTACAAGAATTGGCCAATTTATGCGATTGACACCTCCTATGTTCTCCGATACAAAAGTTGAGGAAGATTCTCATGGTTTCATTGATAAAATGGAGAAAATCTTCTAAATCATGCATTCTTTGAAAATTAAGGGTGTAGAGCTTTCTTCCTACTAATTAAATATGTCTCGTATCAATGGTATGAAAGGTGGGACTTGTCTAGGGTTATTGATAGTAGGATGACTTCTTAGGTAGATTTCTCTAAGGCTTTCCTTGAATGCTTCTTTCCTCAAGACTTGAGGGAGTCAAAGGCAAAAGAGTTCGTGAACATAAAACGAGGGAGAATATTTGTTCAAGATTATGCCTTGAAGTTCCATCAATTGTCAAGGCATGCTCCCGAGATGGTTTCTAGCACAAGAGCTAGAATACGGAAGTTTGTCTTGAGATTGTCCCATAAGTTAGTCCATGGGAGAAAGGTGGCCTTGTTAATTAATAACATGCATATCTCTAGGTTTATTTTATATATGAACCAAGTAGAGGATGATAAAAAGAAGCAATTTGAGCTTAGTAAAAAGCAAGGAAGGAAGTTTAGGCATTCTGAGAGTAGTGGTGGAAGTAGTGTCAAATGTCTATGAAAGAAATGGGGAAGTTTGGGTTTATTCTCCTCGGGTAGTGTTTGTTTTTCTTACCCAAAGTTCTTGGGTAGTTGTCGCTCTTAGTTCAGTGGCGGTTCTTGGGAACAAGGAATCTAATTGCAGACTATTAGTACTCAGTCAGCTCTACCACATCCTCCTTGCATATTAGGTGGTAAGAGTCACGTGGTCAGCGTGAGCAAGACAGGAACATGTGCTTTTATTATGGTTAGATTGGGCACATACACCATGAGTTCCCCTCTCTAGCAGCTTCTTAGGCCAATAAGGCCCCTATTGCTCCTCCTTCCACACCAAAGGGTGCTATGTCTACTGCTGCTTTTATTTTTGGTAACAACGCTAGCAGAAACAACTTATATGTACTTGCTACTCACCAGGATTTTGAGGCATTTTCTGATGTTGTTAAAGATATATTGATACTTTTCTCTCTTGATGTGTATTGAATGCTTGACATAGGGTCTACTCTTTTTAATGTAACCCCATATGTGCTTGTACATCTTGATTTTGGTCTTAAGGGTCTATCAATTCCTTTTTCTATTTCTACCTTGGTTGGAGACTTTGTGGTTGTTAAAAGAGTCTATAGGGGTTGTGTGATATCTATTTGTGGTAGAGATACTCTTGTTGATTTAATAGAGTTTGACATGATTAATTTTTATATTATCTTGGGAATGGATTGGTTACACTCTTATTATGCTTTCTTAGATTGTCGAACCCGTAGGGTCATGTTTAATTTCCCTAATGAACCATCCGTTATATGGGAAAGTGGTTCCTTAGTGCCTACGGGAAGGTTTATTTCTTATATTAGAAATAAAGGCCTGAAGGTTGATTTGGAGGGGGTTCTTGTATAATTTGGTCTGAGTTAAAGATTCCAACTCACATGTGCCATCTCTAGAATTTGTTCTTATGGTAAATGAGTTTCCTGAAGTTTTTCTAGATGATCTCCCTAGTGTTCTTCTAAATTGGAAGATTGATTTTTCTATTGAACTTGTTTTGGACACTCGTTCGATCTCTATTCCTCCTTATAGAATGGCGTTGGTGGAGTTTAGCAATTGATAAAACTCTTAGATAAAGGTTTTATCCTAGTATGTCTCCTTGGGTGCTCTCGTATTGTTTGTGCATAAAAAGGATGTTTCCCTTCATATGTGCATTGATTATCGTCAGTTGAACAAAGTAACTGTAAAGAATAAGTATCCTCTTCCTAGGATTGATGAGTTATTTGAACAACTTCAAGGTGTTAAGTATTTCTCAAATATTGATCTTAGATTAGGTTATCATCAACTGAAATTTAGGGGTGCAGATATCCCTAAGACTACCTTCAGAACCTGGTATAGTCACTATGATTTTCTTGTCATGTCCTTTGGGTTGACCAATTGCCCCAGCAACTTTCATAGATTTGATGAATAGGGTATTTCGTTCGTTCTTGGACATGCTCTTCATTATCTTTATTGATGATATCTTGATATATTCTAAGAGTGAGGTGTATTATGTAGACCAACTCTGTGCCATGTTGCAAACTTTAAGGGGTCATTATTTGTATGCCAAGTTCTCTAAGTGTAAGTTTTGGTTGAAAGTCATTGTTTTTCTTGGTCATGTCATCTCTAGTGAAGGGATCAATGTAGATCCCTAAAATATTATGGTGGTTAAGAAGTGGCCTAGACCTACGACTCCAACTGATATTTAAAGCTTCTTGGGTCAAGCCAGCTATTATAAAAGGTTCATTGAAACTTTTTCTACTATAGCTACCCCGTTGACTAAATTGACCCAAAAAAAAGGCTATGTTCTTATGGTCCAATGTGTATGATGGTAGTTTCATGAAGTTGAAAGATAAATTAACTTCGGCTCCTTTGTTGACCTTGCCTGAGGGTAGTGATGGTGGTCTATTACGATGCTTCTCGTGTTTATCTTGGTTGTATGTTTATGCATCATGGTAGGGTGGTGTCCTATGCTTCTATGCCATATAAAGTTTATGAAAATAACTACCCCACCCATGACTTAGAATTGTTAACCATGGTCTTTGCTTTGAAAATTTTGTGGAATTATCTTTATAGTGTACATGTTGATATATTTTCTGATAACAAGAGCCTTCAATATGCGTTTACCCAAAAGAAGTTGAATCTTTAGCAAAAAAGGTGGGTTGAGCTATTGAAAGACTATGATATGAGTCTTCATTACTATCCGGATAAGGCAAATATGGTCGTCGATGGTAGATTGTCCATGGGGAATTTGGCCCATATTGATGAGGGTAAGCAGTAATTGATGAAAGATATTTTCCATTTGGAGAATCTTGGATTTTTACTTGTAGATTCTGAGGATGGTGGTGTCTTTGTGCATCTGGTATCTCAGTCATCTCTTGTTGTTGAGATAAATACACAAAAAGTATTGGACCCTAACTTGATGTAGATCAAGGGTAATGTGGGTCAACATAAAGCCACGGACTTTGTTATTGGTGGCGATGGTATCTTGGGGTACCAAGGTAGGCCATGAGTTCCCAACATTGATAGATTGGGGGAAAGGGTCATGTCCTAGAACCATAGATCCTGTTATGCTATTCATCTTTGTTCCACCAACATGTACCATGATCTTAGAGACATCTATTAGTGCAGCAATATGAAGCGTGATGTTGTTACCCATGTGGCTAAGTGTATGGTATGCCAACAAATAAAGGTTGAGCATTTGAGGCCCGATGGCCTATACAAAGAGATTGTTTTACCCAAGTGGAAGTGGGAGTCTATTAATATGGATTTCATTATTGGTTTTCCTAGATATCGGAATCAATGTGAGTCTATTTGGGTTATTGTTGATAGAATGACCAAGTCCACCTATTTCTTGCATATGAGAACTAATTTCTCAGTCAAAGATTATGCTAAGTTATTTTTTCTAGAGATCGTGAAGTTGCACGGTGCTCCTGTGTCTATTATCTTGAATCGTGGTCCTTCATTTTCATCCTACTTTGGAAGTCGTTCAAAAGAGGTTTGGGAACTAAGGTGTGCCTTAGTACCGTATTCCACCTACAAACAGATAGTCAAGTAGAGAAAACTATCCAAACATTAGAGGATATGCTACGTTCTTGTGTTATTAATTATGGTGCTAATTTCTATGATCACTTGCGTTTGATTGAGTTCACCTATAATAATAGTTACCACTCTAGTATTGGAATGGCGCCTTTTAAAGCATTGTATGGTAGGAGATGTCGATCTCCTATTGGGTGGCACGAAGTTGGCGATGGTAAGTTACTTGGGCTCGATTTAGTTCACCAAGACTTAGAGAAAGTGAAGGTGATTCATGACATATTGAAAACTGCTCAAAGTCGCCAAAAGTTCAATACGGATGTGAGGTATAGGGACTTAGAGTTTAATGTGGGTGATTGGGTATTCTTGAAAGTGTCTCCCATGGAGGGAGTTATGTGGTTTGGTAAAAAGGTAAAGCTTAGTCCCGTATATGTTGGACCTTACTTGATTGTGGAGAGATTTGTCAATATCACCTATGAGTTGAAGTTCCCTCCTAGTATGAACTCTATTCACCCGATTTTCCATGTGTCTATGTTGCGGAAATGTGTTGGTGATCTTTCATTGGTTGTTCCCTCAGAAGATGTTGTTATCTTGAACTCTTTGTCCTATGACGAGATCCCAGTGAGGATCTTGGATCTGCAAGTTTGCAGGTTGTGAATGAAAGAAGTGTCTTTCGTGAAGGTTCTATGGAGGAACTAAAAGTCCGAGGAAGATACTTAAGAGGCAGAAGAGAACATGAAGTCCAAGTACCCGCATTTATTTCCCATTCTGGAAGCTTGTGATGAAGTTAGGTATTGATCTCCTTACTTTTATATATGTCTTTGAGAGACAATGGAGTGAAGTATCCAATGATTTAGATTGGTTTATTTCCTTGTTAGACAATGGATTAAAGTTCCCACTGTGTGAAATGATTGGTGTCTTGTTAGACCATGGATTAAAGTTCCTAATACTATGTAATGATGTGTGACTTGTTATGATGGGTTTAAGTCTCTAATACTTTGAATTGATTCATATTCTAGATAAATGGTGGAATAAAGTCTCCAATTCCTTGAGTTGCTTGATATCCTTGATGAATTGATAGATTGGAGTCCCTAAGTTATGGAATGAGCAAGCGTTGTATAAATAATGAGTTGGAGTCTCAAGACAAATAAAATGAATTGGTTGATTGATGACGATCATGATATGTGTTGTGTTGAATCATTGTTGTGTGCTTATTTCTAGCTTGTGTAAGAGATGGTTTTATTCATTTTTATGTGTTAACTTGTATTCATGCTTCCCTTACCCATCATTCAGGGACGAATGATATTAAGTGGGGGAATATGAAACACCCAAGAATGTGACCTTGGAAAAATTTTAGTTGAATGGTAATGATTTTCATATATGTGTTGTGTTGAATCCTTATTGTGTGTTGTTTCCAACTTGTGTAATGACTTCTTAGGTTCATATTAGGGTGTTGAATTTTATCTATACTTACCTATCAAAGTGGAAGAGAGTTGAAGCACCTACACCTTGGAATCATTGAAAAACACCAACCTTTGATGTCTCTGGAGTGGATAAGGTTGGGGGTACTTTAGTCGTACTCTAGGTCATGATTAGTACCCACCATTCCCTCCCCTTTAGTATCCTAAGAAGTATATTAAGGTAACATATTTTCCTCTATACTACAAGGTTATACCTTTGTCGTGACCAAGCTTACGAGTCGTATACTAACCAACCGTATAGAGTAAAGTCTCAAACTTATAGTGAACTATTTATTTCATGAGTTGAGCCCACGATTGGAGGGTGAGTCTTACCCTTGGTTACGACTCAAAGGTGCATTTTAATACCCACAGCAATGTGTTTGACTTAGGAGAAGTCTAGGGTACAAGTTAGGGTAACACTCGTACCCTAGGTCACGATTGTAAAGTGAACTGTGAGGGGGAGTCGTACCCCTACACGTGTGTGTTTTCTAGATTGTAACCAAGGACCTTTTGGACCTTTCCCTTGACTAAAATCTTAACCCCTCTCACTATATAAGTCATGGTATCCTCCTAAGTCTTTATTTTCAAGACTTAAACATTCCAAACACTCAAAAATTCTCTTGGAAAAAGATTGGAGGCTAGGGTTTGGAGGTGTTCATCTTGTGGCAAAAGGAAGAGGTCAAGTTTGTTGGTGATTAAAGTTGTTTAAGGTACGTATATCTTCCCATATTTAAATAACTCTAAACCTATTTATTTCACACTTAGATTAGTAAATGTGCATGGTGGTTTTGAATCAAATGAAAAAGGTTTTGATACTTAACAATGAATAATGATGATTCTTGTTTGTACTTGTGTTGATACATGTTATTCATGGTAGATTGCATATGTAGATGTTTGTTTTATATTTTTGAACATGAGGGTCGAGTAACCCTAACCTTGATTATATCTACCATGAAAATGACCTTGTTAAAGGTATGCACAAAAGGTGTTTGTGAAAATGTCTAAATGAAAAGACTAGTTGTATGTTGACAATGTGTAGAGCTAGGGCAAGGGCCCAAATGAGTATGAATGATGCTTGAATGATATTGTAGAGGTATTATGAGTAATGCAATGTTTAATGATAACCTTGTTGTACTAATGACCAATAAGGGGTTGAAGTCCCTCAATGTGAAATGAACTTGCATACCTTACTGAACTAAAGCATGGTATAAGAATGCTATTGTAATGTGAATGTCTTATGAGGGTCTTGAGGACCATAAAAACAATTATGTGATGAATTAAATGAAGGCATCGACCTAATGAGATGGTTTAGTAATGAAGGCTCCCATAAGGACCTTGTTGTCTTAAATAGTGTTAAATTGGTTGAAGTCCATTGAATGTAAAATAATGCATGAGTAAAGGGTTAGAGTCCCAATGTCGATATGATGGTTGTGATGGCTTGTGGTTGGAGTCCCTTGCCTTATGAAGTGGAGTGATGTTAAAGTCCATGCAATGCAGGAATAAGCCATACTACCATTTCTCCTACTCAGTGACTTGGATTCGTGGACATCTTTGAGTCAGACAGAAGTGGTGAGCTTCCATACTATAGAAGACCCAATTTCATGCTATGATATTCTTTTCATTATGGTTATTTTTTTGTTTTTGTTTTGGTTTTGGCTATGGTCGGGGGCATGTCCCAACCGAATATTCTATGACTCTTTTTAGAGGCTTTGTCAGACTACTATGTGTATGGATGGTGTTGGTATCAGTGTTAGGATTGGTATTGATATTGGAATTAGGATTGGTATTGGTTGGATATTTGGTTGTGACAATTTGGTTATGGTTATAGACTTACTTTATTGTCTGTAGATTATTATTGTTATATCTTGTTATATGTTTGGAATTCATCCGATATGTGAATGTCGGGCAGGTAATGGTTGGGTATTGGGAGCGGTTTTCGGTCCTATTTGGACTTGAAATACCTGACACGACTAGGCCCTAGTTTGGGTCGTGTCACAAATGCTCAACCCAAATACCACCATAGTCAATCATGCAAGCTCGAAGAATATCCTCCCATGTCTGAATTATCCTTTTCTCTTGCCCATCCAACTATGGGTAGAAATCAGTATTGAGACTCACCTTAGTGCCCAAACCTCACTGAAACGACCACCAAAAATGCGGTGAAAACTCCATACCGCGGTCCAAGATAATAGAAATGGGTACCCTATGCAACATCATAATCTCTTGGAGGTACAACCTAGCATAATCCTCTACCAAAAACTTAGTCCTCACTAGCAAAAAGTGAGAAGACTTAGTCATCCTATCCATGATGACCTAAATTGAATCAAACTAATTTCGAGATCGGGGATGACCGGTAAAAAATCCATGTTGATCGCTTTCCACTTCCACTTTGGCAACTCAGTTTATTGATGCAATCCTTCGATCCTCAAATGATCAACTTTCACTTGCTGACACACCATGTATTTATCCCTAATATTGACAACATCCTGCTTCATATTGTTCAACTAATACATCTCCTTAAGATCGTTATACATTTTCATCCAACCAGGATGAATAGCGTAATGCGACTCATGCGCCTCATCCAAGATACTCTCTCGCAATCTATCTATATCTAGAATATACAATCTCCCTTGGTACCACAAGGTACCATGACCACTAAACTCAAAGGACATCACTTTCTACCCACTGACAGCATCCTTGATTTGTATCAACATAGGATTTAACACTTGTTTCTTTTTCTCCTCAGCACCAACAGATGACCCCGCCACCTCTTGAGTAAATACCCCACCACCCTCAGAGTCCAATAGATGCATGCCAAGGTTAGATAAACTATGAATATCATTCACTAATTACAACTTATCCTTATCCTCATGAGCTAGACTCCCCAAGTATAACCTACTAATAGCATCAACAACCACGTTAGCTTTACTTGGATGGTAGTGAAGATTTATGTCATAATCCTTGAGTAGCTCAAGCCATCTTTTTTACCTAAGGTTAAGCTCTTTTTGGGTAAACATATATTGTAGGATCTTATGACCTAAAAAGATATCCACATGCACTCCATACAGATAGTGATGCCAGATTCTCAATGCAAACACCACGTCTAAGAACTCCAAGTCATGAGTTGGATAATTCTTCTCATATACCTTCAATTGTCTAGTGGCATAAGCTACCTCCTTGATGTGCTACATCAAAATTCAACTAAGCCTCACACAGGCTACATCACAATAAACCATAAATCCAGCAATGCCTTCGAGTAAAGTCAATACCGGAGCCGAAGTCAGCTTGTCCTTCAACTTTTCAAAGTTACCCGTTGTAACGCCCCAAATCTATTACTTAAAATTCTACACGGTGCTTATAATCTCAAAGGACCACAATCTAACCCATGACTGATATCTGTAACTGACTACTGAATAATAATGGCAATATCATAAATACCAAAACATGATCTGAAAGGCCATAAGGTTCAATACTGTTACATAACTAAAAATATGGTATAACAATACCAAAGCAACTAAAATAACTATCTCAACATACTATAGTCTAAGAGCATCTAAATTGTGTGAATAAGGAGTTGATGGGACATGTCCCTAACTAGTTCCAACTACTGAAATAAACTAAGTAAGGAAATAATAAATTAATGATCATGTCCTATAAGGATGAGGACTCACTGTTGACTCTGAATACTGGAACTAGAATGCTACTAATGCTCTGGAGCTCGTGTTTCAAAACCTATGGTATAAAAAACCATAGCACAAATACGTTAGTACGATTGAATATACTGGTATGCAAGTGAGGTATTCTGAATACAATGGTTCATATGTATGAACAATACTAACTGACAGAATAACATGAACATGAGAATACAGGCATGAATACGTAACTATAACTGAGATCGTGATAACACTGACTCATACATTCTGATAATATAGGTTTACTGATATCTGAGTACTAATACTGGGCTACTGAATAATTGAGTCTATAGAGTACAGTGGAATTGATGTCATATTATTGATAAAGGAATGACTATTTTTGACAGTTTTGATTATGAAAAACTGGTTTGATTGACTATATCTAACAGTCCTGAAACTAAACACTTTTAACATAAGTTTTGTCTAATTAATATACTATTAACTGAGTGATTGTGTCTGACCATCCTAATTCTGATAGAACTAGCTAAGTTCCATACTGAGCTGAGCGACTGTATCTGACGGTCCTGAAATCTATAGAACTGAACTGAGTTCTATTACTGAGATTGGATCTGAAACTGAGACTGTGGGAGGTAATCATCAAATCGACATGCCCCAAAACTAAATTGGTGGAGTTCAACCTATAAATCCAGCTGTAAGGGTGTCAGTACTATGCCACGAGTAAAGAAAAGATGTGAGTAAACCTTTTCTGATAGGGAGCTCTTCCATCAACCCCTCCTAGTAGGAAAACTCAGATGAGGTGTATAATCCCTAAAATCATAGGGTATATCTCAACCTACACTGGCTACATAGTTCTGGAATGCAAGGATTGCTTCTAAGGAACACACCCTCTACTGACTGACAGTTGAGCCCTCATCCTTGGGTTCACTCAGTGTTGAATCCTACTCACAACTGAAAAGACACTGAACTGCTTTAACTGAACTGAATTGCTACTCATAGTATTGTATAACTGATTTGAACTGGGTTCACTAAATTTTGTTGACTGACAAAATACTACTGAGATATAATCACTGACTAGGATTTCTAAGATTATGAAGATTACAGAGATTATTGATATTATTGGGACCACTGAGATTACTGAGTAGGACTAAACTGATACTAAATTCACTGAATTTTCCTAAGTCACGAGACAGACTAAATTCTAATGATCATGGCTTGACTGAGAGTATCGTGAAAACTAACACTGGATCTAGACACACAGCAAAATTTTTGAGTACAAGTACCCCCAGGACTCGATATCATGAAACTGATAAGACTTGACACTTCTTGAACACATGACCAATATCAATAATTCGTCATACAATAAGTTAGGGATTTCATGAAGCACATGGTTATCATAATATTATACATGGATAGGAATGCATATAATCATGTCATAATTTCATAGTCTAACATTATGTGCATTCCAACAAATATCTACAATGCACATCAATAGAATGGGAGTCATTTGAACATAAGGGTAAAACAAGTATTTATCGTTTGGGTCACAATTAAGCTATAATACATAATTTCTATTTTCTTAGGTATTTTATCAAGCGCCTTACATGCACCACTTAGAGCGTAGGCATAATCATCAAATTAACACACCATAACCAAGTAAGTTCATAGTTTTCAACTCACATGGTAACATAGTTTCCTAAAAACAAATAAAGATTCCAACTTGGGAATCATACACTCATAATCTCATGAACATAATCAACCCACAACAAAACATTCACCATACATGATTTAAAAACTTGATTCTTGGGCTTCATGGATGAAATAAATCCATGAATGAAAACTATGCATACCTTAGTTCTTGATTATGCGAAGATTGATGGAGAGATTCTTGAATTTAAATATTGAATTTGAATCCCTAATTAAAAACCATAACTTGTTCTTGAGAGGAACTTAAGAAAAAAACTATATTTTGGGTGAAAAATGGCTGAATCACTTGTTATTGGGTTTATATAGGAGTGAGAAATTGACCCTTTTTCCCTTGAGGATATGGTCATCTAATGACTAAAACTAGGTGCCAACGTTATAAGCGAAACGGTGTGTTAATGGTTGTGATGTGATACTCGATGTGTCGTGCCATGATCTCATTAGCCTCAGAAGTTATCTTTGACAGCCTGCATAAATGTTGACCAACGTGATTGTCCACTATTTTGAGACTCCGAACATAATCAAAACGTGTTCCAAAAAATCCAAAAATTGTCCTAGAACACCTATTGACCTTCCTTATCATGAATCAATAAAAATATAGACCATTAAAGGACATTGAGGTTGCAAATTAAGATCACCAACTTTTGAAGGCTAAAATAAACTAAGTTTGGAAACTTAGCTAGAATTTTCTAAATCTGGGACCCCATAACGAGCTTAAAGGACTGAATTAAGCTTAAGAATTTTATGAGGTCTTAAAATATATCCCCCTTGAGAACATTTGTCCTTAAATGAGACTAACAGAGTTGGGGAAAATTATAAGCTGAAGTACATGCTGAACATGAACAACTAAAACATGAGTACATGACTGATATGACTGATAAGATGAATCTATTATACTGAACATGCATATCTGATGCATGAATAGCTGACTCAATGAATGCATGACCGAATATGAAATGGTATTTGATACCAAGTTTATAATGGAAATCAGAACATGGATCTGAATACCAAATTTGTAACTGATAGCTGAACGTGAGACTGAATGAGTTCAAGGAAGATTGACCCTTAAACTAAAAATGATAGTGACCCTAAGATTAATCACTAATTATGCATGAGCAGAAACATGAGAACATAACTGAGTTTGAAATATGATCCATGAGCTGGATATCGTGATCTGAACAGGGTACCATAAATACGTGGCTTGCGACTGAGGTCGGAGTTTGAGGGTCAACTCATAAGTATCCCTTCCTCCAACTAGACTTATCAAGAGAAGAGATAGTGGCATATTAAATTCATGGATATTTGGGGGAATTATTGTATATCTCCCCCTTTAGAGGCTATATCCCTTGAAGAATGCTAAACTAACTTTGTTGAGATATTGAGGAAAACTGAGGCGATGCACGAGGTACCTATGGATTGAATTATGACTGAATACCTGGAATTTAAAACTAAGGCATGATACATGAACCAAGTTGAACACGCCACTACCTAGTTGGTCCATCTTAGAATGATCACATTCATGAGATTCTAAATAGTATGATTAGATGGAAAGATGGGGAAACCCCACCATCCAAAATTGTCCGTTTGATAGAGAAACTGAATTACTGGCTTTGTGAACTAACTCATGCTGAAAAATTATACTCGGTCGGAGTATTTCTATGACACTCTTCCTATAGAGTTATAGTAACTGAAAGGAGAAACAACTCTTGGTGTAGCCTTGAGAAGGACATTTGAATAGGAGATCGCCACATGGCTGGGATTTTTTGTGTTAGGAGGCAAGGTCTATGAAATGTCATCTATGATAAAGTAACTAGACCTTATGCACTGCAACTGATACTAATGAAAGGATTTACTTGGGTGCTGAGAACGAATACATAAATATACAAAGGTAAGGACTGAATGGGTAACATGAGGTAACTTGAGCATGAATGAGGTAAAACTGTATTACCTTAGGAATGCAATACCAGGCGTCTAATATGTTTTGGAAAAATTTTGTAAACTGGGGTACTGAAATACTAATAATAAAGTAATAGATGGCCACATGCTATGGTCAAGAAATCCTGAAACTAAACTGAGTTAGTGAACTAATTACAGGGCTACAATTGGGACTGAGATTATACCTAAGATAGTAATTGAGACTCTAATCATAACTAAGACTATAACTGAGATTGAGTGTTGTTTTTTCTATAATCAATATTTAAACTCATTCGGGAGTATTGAATTCTGATGGCTAAGTAACCAGTACTAAATATTGATTACCGAACTAACATGGTAATTGAGGCCTGAGGGATAGAGCATTAACACCATAGATTCACCGAGGGATCTAAGCTAAGAGTATACATGATGTAATCTGAGTTTGGCTGATCACTAGAAGTAAAGTCATGAATTATGTGGGCTGAGCATACTATAAATCATGACATAATTAAATGAGTCATGAGCTGAAGGAATTGGGTTTGAAATTTCTAAATTGATGGAACATGATTCACAACACAGGATGAACTTAGACTCCCCATACGAGGAACTTGAAACATACACTATTTTATGAAAAGTGCATGGATATAAGCTATATTCATTGGACTAAAATGAAAAGCATGTGTAAGTATCATGATGAATAGAGTACAAAACTTTACACTAAGATAAGAATAGGTTGGGAATCATCTTTCGTTATGGATTTGCTACACATACTGGTATTACTACTGGAACCTAAAGGTTTAACTTTCTGAGATATCATAACCAGACAGTCCCTGTATACCTGTCAGTATATGTTAGACTGACTCACTGGGGTGGTGACTAGAAAAGGTCCTGTTAATGTTCGTTCTAACCTTAAAGATGACTGCCATGTAAAAATTTACAAAGGAAAAAGAAACTTCTGAATTTGAAGAAACATGAACATGTAAATGAGAGATATGTAACATAACAGTGGCTACATCAGGAGGACTTTCTTGATCCTGTTGGGACTAAAATGCAAAGAGTCTATCTGGTCGTTGCCCACTGATAGCACTGGAATTGGCACCCTGCTGATTCGGGTGACCAAACTGAGTGAAGGACGATCGTGCTTACTTCTAAGGCCAGGCCTAGTACAATCTTGAGCCTTGTGATCGGTCTTGCCATATCCAAAACACACATACTGCCGACTCTATATATACCTTTATGATTCTTACCACACTCTTTCAAAAATGGATGAGTAAGAACCCTGCTCTCACTACCCTTGGCCTTGAAGCCTGGTGCCCCAATCCTACAGTTAGGTCTGAACTTTATTACTGGTACACTAGCTGAAGATGGAACTGAGAATGAAAACTTCTGTCTATGCTGAGAACGGTTACCACCTTGTAACCCTGGCTGGAAAAATCTATAACCACTAGTTTTGGCTTTCTTATTTTCCCTCTCCTTCTTCTTAAGTTTCTGATCCTCAATCTGTTGAGCATGGAACATAAGTCTAGATATGTCCATCTCCTTAATCAATATCGCAGTCCTGTACTCCTTAACCTCTCTACCTAATATCCCAGACACAAACTTATTCATTCTAGATATACTATTTTCTACTACATGGGGAGCGTACCTAGCTAACTGAGTGAACTTGAGAGAGTATTCTTTTATGCTCATGCTACCTTGTTTGACATTTATGAACTCTAACACTTTGGCTTCTTTCTGTTCTAGGGGAAATAATCTACCTAAGAAAGTCGTAGCAAACTCTTTCCATTTTATGGGCTCTGCATCTATACCCCTGTCTACCTTCCATTACTTAAACCACGTATGGGCTACATCTTATAGTTGATAGGTGGCTAACTCTGCACTCTCACTGGAATTCACTCCCATTATATCTATGACTTTTTGAACTTGAACAAAAAACTCTTATGGATCCTCTTCAAACATTAAACCTGAGAATAGAGGAGGATTCATTCAGGTGAAGTCCCAAATCCTGGCTGCAGCAAAATTGGTATAATGCCCAAATCTGGTACATGGAATGCTACATGATGCTCATGACCCCAAAGGACCAAAAGTTAACCTATGATTGATATCTGTACCTGTATACTACCTAACATCATGTAAAATGCAAAAATATTAGGCTAAAACATTCCATAAGGTTCAAAACCTTATTAAACATCTGATAAAACAATATCTGAATAATGTGGTATCACAATATCAAAACTGAAGTAACTGTCTGAACATGTTATAGTATAAAAGCCTCTAAACTGTCTGAATAAGGAGTTGATGAGATATGTTCCCACCTAAATCAAACTACTAAAATAAACAATGTACAGAAAGAATGAAATAATCAAATAATAACATCCTCGAATGATAAGGACTCACTGCTAGTCTGATTGCTAAAACTAGAATACTACTGATGCGCTGAAGCTCGTACTATCCGTCAGTATAACTGAATATACTAATATACAAGTGAGGTAGGTTAAATCCAAGGGTTTTATATGCATTAACAATACTAATTAACTGAATAACATGAATGTGAGAATACATACATAAATAGGTGAACTGTAACTGAGATCCTAACATCACTGAATCTGAATACTAATAACATAAGTTTTTGTATAACTGATATACTATTATCTGAATGACTGTGTCTGACACTATTTTTTCTGATGGAACTAGCTCAGTTCTGTACTGAGCTAGGTGACTAAATCTGATAGTCCTGAATGTAGAACTATCTGAGTTCTATTATTGAGACTAAGACTGAGACTATAACTGTAGGAAGTAGTAATCGAATCTACATACCCCTAACAAGCTATTATAGTTGAGTTACGGTCCAACCTATAACCCCAATTTGAAGGGGGTCATACCGCACCACTGGTAAGCATAAGCTGTGACTGATCCATTATCTAACAGGTACTCTAAGGAGAATGGTGGGACGCTCATATAATAGGTTAAGCCACCTTATTTACCCTCATCTAGAAGGTTTAATGTCTCAACCTACGTTGGCTACGTAGTTCTGAAGCGGAAGGATTTCTTCTAAGAATAACACCCTCTACTCACAGGTGAGTTTTGATCCTTAGGCTCACTCGGTGCTGAATCTACTCCCATCTGATTAGACACTGAATTAATTATACTAAACTGACTGGACTGAGTTCACTGAGTTTCATTGACTGATGGAATATTACTGAGATTTGATAACTTACTAAGGTTACTGAGATTACTGAGATTACTAAATTTTCCTAAGTTATACAACTGACTGAATTCTACTGAACATGGCTTGACTGAGAGTATTTTAAAAACTGACACTGGATCTAGGCACACAGCCAAATTATTAGGTACAATTACCCACAGGACTCAATAGCATGAAATTGACAAGACATGACACTTCTTGACACATTATCATAGTCAACAATTCATAGTACAATCATTGGGGATTTTTATGAAGTATTCGCATGCTATAAGTTTACACATGAAAAGGAATGCATGTAAACATATAATAATTTCATAAGCCTAATATTATGAGCATTTTGTCAATCCAATACAAAGTAGAACAATTATGTGGGATTCATATCAAACATAAGGGAGAAACATAGATTCATCAATTTTGGTCACAAATGAGTCATAAGGCATAATTCATATTCTCTTAGGCATTCTATCAATTGCCTTGCATGCATATCTTTAGGCTTAGGCATGAATATTGTAATAATACTTCATGAAAATATTTTAAACTTCCAATAAAAGAATTTTAACCACATACCAACATATTTTCATGATAGTCATTAAACACTTCAACTTGGAAATCAAACAACCACATAAATATGAATATAATTCAATTCATACCATGGAATCCAAAGTTTATATTTCAAATAGGGTTTCTTGAGCTTCATGGGTGAAAGGAACCCATGAATCAACACTTGAAAAACCTGGGTGGATGATTTCTTGAATATTTGAGGAGGAAAGCTTGAACTCTTGACTTGGTAATAAACAGGTAGGGCTTCTTATTCTTGGGGATTGATCTTTAGGAGAAACCCTAATTTGGTATTGTGGATGAATTATGAAGTTATGAGCTCTAGTATGGTATAAATAGGGGTTAAGATAGGTGATAGAAAGAGGTTATTATTTGGGCAATGATCCATCACTGGCTTAATGGTCAATCAGTCTGGACCGTTGCACTTGGCTAGAATCTGAACTTTTTGCCTCGTCTGCAGTGGTTTGGGTGACGGTCCATCGCTAGCTCGATGGTCCATTAGTCCTGACCTTCATACTTGGCTAGAAAATGGGTTCACTACCTTATTCACAATGTCTTGGGCGACGGTTCGTCGCTAGCTCGACGGTCCATCGGCCTGACCGTCGCTTTTGGGGAGTTCCGATAGATCTCTGTAAAATGTCCATAACTTTTTACTCTGTTATTGGATTTGGACGAAATTGATATCGTTGGAAAGATAATTCAATTTCCCACATGATAATAGGTCATAATTGGAAAAATTCTATCTGATTTAAACATTAATCATTTAGAAAGTTATCACTAACTCTTCTAGAGACTAGATTTGATTTTAAAAAATTCAGGGTATTACAATATCTCCCCCTTGGGAACATTTGTCCTCGAATGGGATTGAATAAACTGGGAAAGCCGATAGACTGATCTTACTTAAATGACTTGAACATTGAACATGTCTATAGGACTAGAACTTTTGATATATTGAAATTTCATACAGAATATACATGTTATATGACGGATAGTCTTTATGAATGCATGACTAAAGTAACTGAGAAGCTGAGTTTCTCATGATGAGAATGCATATCTAATGCATGAAAATGTTACTGACATGATACATGAACATATGACTCGATATGCAAGGGTATTTGATACCAAGTTTATAACTAAAATCTGAACATGAAACTGAATAAGCTTAAGAAAAGCTATTACCTGGGGCTGAGTCTGAGTTTTTGGAGAAGAGGTGAGGATACTTGGTCTGCATGTCTACTTCTTCTTCCCAAGTAGCTCCCTCAATAGACTAATTCAGCCAAAGAACTTTGACTAGAGGGACTTTTTTGTTTCTCAGTCTACAAGTTTGGTAGTCAATAATTTCTATTAGAATCTCTTCATAAGAGAGGTTATTCTGAATGCCTAAGCCCTCTACCAGTACTACAACTGTTGGGTCACCTATGCACTTATTTAGAAAGAAGACATGGAACACTGGATGAATAGAGGCTAGATCTGAAGGAAATTTGAGCTCATAAGCTACCTTACCGAAACAACTGAGAATTTTGAAGGGACCCCTATATTAGGGACTGAGCTTCCCTTTTTTCTAAATCGCTTTACTCCCTTTGTTGGAGAGATTATAAAGTACACATACTGATCTTGGGTGTATTTATATGCCTAAGTACCATAACTTACCCATATTTTAGCTAAGTTTTGAGAACAAAGTTCCTAGTTTCTTATGTTTTTACTCTACTCCGATGTAATTGAGCTAACCTATGTGATTAGCATGATTTCCGGTGTTAATGAGGTAGATAGAGAGATGATGGGACTACGGATCATGGATGACAAATCACACAAGAGAAAATTAGCTTATTGGACCAAATATAGCACCTAGAAGCTATGTCGAAGACTAATTTATCATTTATAATTAGTTTAGGGACTTAGAAGGAAATTATGAGAAAAGAGATTATTAAAAGACTTGATGTTGAGTTTTTATTAATTATTCAATATTCAGTATTAGTTATTAAAGAGGAGAAGGGCGGATTAGCTTGGGAGTGAGAGAAAAATATTTTTTTCTCTCTTGTTTTCACTATTTGCACACCAAGATCATCTTCTAGTTTTTGGTATGATGAATATTTCTTTTGTGATTTCCATTTTATTCATGAGTAGCTAAGTTTATTAGTTAGTGTTATGGAAGCCATGTAGCATACAGTCTATTACTTTAGCTTCTGAATTCACTATGCATTGATTTGCTTACATCATACTCTATTTGTTTGTCTTGAATTCTCATGGTTGCAAACATAGAGGATGTGTCTTAAAACACAACTTGTTTGAGAGAAAGTTTATTGTTTGGAAAAGAGTGTAGTGACAACAAAATAGGATTTCCAACCCCTATTTCATATGTTAATTCCTTAAGAGGATTAAATACTTGGAGATTTCGTATTTTTTTGTAAACACTTCTGATTTGAGAGAACTATGGTGAATTCATCCTTGATGGTTGAGAAAAATTAGGATTATGTTATTAAAGATAATACGTTTCTCTGTAAGCATGATAAATATATGAATTTATAAAGCTCATAGTTAGAAAGTATTGAAAACTACAAGGTGGATCTAACCCTAGCTTGCTATTTCTCTGAATTTGAACACTACCACACATACTTCATCTTGTTAAACTGAAACCATTAATTTGTGAACTGAATCAAATCCTCCCTTTTGTTTTACTGAAACAAATGATTAAAAGTCAACTAATCTATATATAACTTAATTAGCAACATATTCCCTGCGGGATTTGACCCCAACCTAGTTGGGTTCTATATTTGAAAACGACCGCTTATACTCTCATAAGAGAGGTGTAATTTGGGCGTATCAAATTTTGGCGCCATTGCCGGGGAATACAATTTTCGATTGAGTTTATGTGTGTTAATTGACTGTTAGTCAACTTTTTTTATTTTATGTTTATTTATTATTTTTGTTTGTTACAAGCTTATTTTTGTTAATGCCATGAACCAAAAGTTTAGGAGAACCATTATTACACTTAAATCCTAAACCTTATCTTATTGAAAGAATGGCTAACCAGCAGGAAGCTGAAAGATTAGCCACTTTGGATAATGCTCAATTAAATCAATAGAATTTAGATAACCCAGGTCGGGGACCTAATATAGATGAAGAGGACCTGGTAGATAATGATTTAATTGACTCGTCTAATATGAGGCATGCAGCAGGGGGTAGTTGTACCTGTAAATCAAAATTGTCCATTCAGAGAAAAACTAGACCACCAAGCTATGCAGTTTGATGTTGACAATTTTGACGACGATTTAGATGGAACCAAATCTACAGGGGGGATCATTCTACCACCACTACCTCCTGGGGTGAAAGTCAACATCACCAGTCCTATGATCCAACTACTGAATTTGAAAATACTCTTTAGTGGATTACTTAGTGATGATCCAAATCTACATTTAGTGAATTTCATTAGTATTTGTAAGTCATTTGATAATCTTGGAGTGGGAAAAAATGCTATTCATTTAAGATTGTTCCCACTATCTCTGCCTAGAGAGATAACTATGTAGTTGAATGACCTGACTCCTGATTCTATAGCAAACTGGAGGAAATTGAAAGGAGCTTTCCTAAAAAGGTTCTTTTCGCCCTCCAGAATGTTACTGTTGAGGGATGAGATCAGCAACTTTAGGTAATTTGGTAATGAAGCTTTGCATGAGACTTAGGCGAGGTTTAAAAGGAAGTTGACTCAATGCCCAAACCATAAGATAACTAATGAATACTTAATGGAAATATTCTACAGATCTTGGAACTCACTTATAAAGACAATAAGGGATAATGCTGTAGGAGGAGCTTTTATGGAGCTCACCTTTACTGAGGCTACGAACATGTTAGAAAGAATGACTAAGACAAGTAGATCTTGACATACCAGATATTCTGTGGTGGCAAGCAATACTGGGTCTAGTGTAATCTCAGCAGAGCAGCATAAGAGAAAAGAGGAGCGTGATCAGGATATGGTTCCTATGAAAACCCACAAGGATCTGCTCATGAAATATTTTCTATAAGGGAATATAGTAAAGGTAAACACTGTGGGGTCTTATGGTAAGGGATTTGAATCAAACACCGAGGAAGAGGCTAACTACTTGCATAACCAGGGGGTTTCTGGATCGGTGGTCAAGGAACCAAGGTTGGAACCATCAAGGAGATTGGAAAAATAAAAGTGATAGGAGTGGAATATATGTACCTCCTGGAAGCCGTTATAATGCTGCAGCCAGTTCAACCAAAATGTCCATGGAGGACATGATGGAGAAACTATTAAAGGGAGTTAAGGTGACCAATTCTGAGGTAATACTATGAAGAGTGACATATCTTCCATGAGTCAACCAGTAAATTCACACTTAACCTCTATTAAATAACTAGGGCAGCAGATGAGCCAATTATCCATAGCATTCAACCGAAGATAGAATGGGACTCTACCAGGTGATATAGTTCAGAATTTAAAAACTGATAAATAGTGTATGGACATTACCACTAGGAGCGGTAATATGTTATATAGTCCAGAATTGGGAGCATCCTCTCATACGGATGCAGTCAAAACAGATTGGGAGATGGTTGATGAATCTTCAGTGGTGCTAGTAGAGTAGGGAGGCTTTGAAAAGAAGAGTGCAGAAGTGGAACAACCATCTAAGCCAAAGCATGTTTGTGATGTAGAGCAAGGTATAAGAAAGGAGGTAAAAGTTGCTCTAGCTAAAATCCCAAGGCCACCACCCCCCTTTCCACAATGATTAAAGAATAAAGAAGATGAAGGGAAGTTTAACAAATTCATGTCTATGTTGAAGCAATTGACAGTAAACGTGCCTTTAGTTGAAGCACTAGAACAAATGTTCGGATATGCAAAGTTTATGAAAGATCTTGTGACAAAGAAAAGATCGATAAGATATGATCCAGTGGATAATCCCCATTATTTTAGTGCTATTTCTACAAGGTCATTGGTGCAGTAAAAGGCAGACCTAGGAGCATTCTCCATCCCTTGTATGATTGGGTCTTTGGATTTTGCTAAAGGCTTATGTGACCTGGGAGCTTGGATCAATCTGATGCCTGTTTTTTAAAAAAATTTGGATTTGGGAGACCCCACACCCACAAACATGCAACTTGTAATAGCAGATAGATTGGTGAAAAGACCGATTGGGATTCTACATGATGTACTTATAAAGGTTGCTGATTTTATATTCCTGCCAACTTTGTAATTTTTGATTGCAAAGTGCACTTTGAGGTACCCATAATTTTGGGCAGGCCGTTCTTATCAACCGGGAGAGTGTTAGTTGACCTGGAGTTGAATAAGCTAAAATTTAGGCTCAATGGGAAAGAGGCTAATTTTGAAGTATGTAAATCCATAAAATAACAGAAGGAGATGAGTGTCTTTTCAATTGTTGATATATTCTATGAAGATGAGAGAGATATACCAGTTAAGGATAGTCCTGCTGTGGATACCATAGTTGGTTTGGTTGAACTTTCAAGTAATGATATGAGTGACTTCAAAGTGGCTGGACTTGGAATAAAGAATTTTCTTGATCCAATAAATGAGGTACAAATGGTATCATCAATATATCTTTACAAAGTTTGAGTAGTCAAGATATTTGAGTCGTGCCATGACGTTAAATCAAGCATTGCATGGGAGGCAACCAATGATTTTATTTTTATTTTATCATGTTAAATTAAAATACAAAAATAAGAGTCGAGCCACGATCAAAACTGTGGCACTTGGTGGGAGGAAACCCATCCTTCTAATCTTTTTTAGTTGTTTTTTTATTAAGTGTAAGTGCATGAAGTACTAAGGAAGTGATTGGTCCAAAATTGGGTTTAGAATTAAACCATATCAATGGTGGTAAGTGAGGAGTAACAGTGAAATTATAGGTAAGTAAGAGTGATCAAATGTTAAGGCTCAAGTTATGACTCGTGTTAGAGTTGTGACCCAAATTATTTTAATTTGCCCCACAAAATGTTGCGGTGAGACTTTATTTTGTGATTTTCAAGGAGGTCTGTGGTGGTAGCGGAGGGATCGGGTAGACAGGCCCAATCTCGGAGCACACCACTGACCTCGATAGGGGTATGGAGGTGAAGCCCCCACTGTACAGACCTTTCTCAATGCTTTATATGAAGAATGGGGTGCATGTCATCCAAGTTTAAGTACAATATAGGGTGTGTGGTGCCCAAGTTGACATAGTCCATGGAAAAGGCGTTGCCTAAGACAGAGTCTAAGATCACCCTCACGTATGCTATACCTTATGCAGCGAACACCTTAACTTTAGTGATGGCTTATGCGTCGCACACCCAACCATATACCTTCATTGTTTCACTTGTGCAACTACCTATGTGGTTCCTATCCTAACTTATGCGATAACAAATGCGGCGCCTAACTCACCTTGTTTGGCAGGTTGTGTGATGCACACTTGAGGTTGCACGATTACTTATGCATCGCCTAGACCAATGCACATGCTCACTATTTTGGTTGAGCGATAGGTTGTATGACACATACTTTATAATGTGTGATAATATATGTGCCGTACACCCTTCAAATTTCAACATGAATCCTTCTTTAACTTAGGTCAACCCGACCCGAATTTCATTCTTTCTATAGGCTCTACACCCTAAATGCCCAAATTCATCCTTATTTCACCCCCAAGCCATACAAGATTTCTCCCTCACCATTCTCTTTGTCCTTCAAGATTACTCTTTGCTTAATAAGCTCAAGAATTTCCACCTTTCTTCTTTAATCTTTCATCTTCAAGGTTAGTTTTACTTTCTTAACCCTTAGTTATTGTGACCTTTTGTTATAGTTAATTGATTTTTTGAGGATTATGAATTAAATTCTTGCTATGTCTATGTCAAAGAAGGATTTTGAACATCTTGAGAAGATAATCATAATTTTTGTAGTACTTGAGCTTATACCTGTGAGTGAATTATTCACAACCAACATGGTAGTTATGTAACCATTAGTTACCATCTTATTTTGTTGAACATAATGTTGAGAAAATTATATGAAAGTGATGGTGTTCTGTATATCCTTATATGGTTGAAGTTGTAGGTCATGATTTTGTTCAAAAAGTGCTTTATTGAAATAGAATTGGGGAAATTGAAGTGAGTGAATTATATTGTGACTAATGTTGGTGCACCATATCAAAGTGTATGTCGGCGAAGTCTGAGTACCCGACAATAACACTTAATTGGTTTATACTAACAAATTAAGTGTGGGGTGATGACTTTACCTCCTTTATCTTAATTGTAGTTAGTTTCATTATGTGTAGCTGACATGGGTGATGTGATGAATACAGGAAAAATGGCTCCGATGATGATCTCCATACAGGTGGCATAACTCCTAATATGGATGAAGAGTACTACTAGCCAGGTTCTTTAGCTTGTTATTTGCACTGGGGACAGTACCTAGATTAAGTATAGGGTGGCTGGTTACTTTGCCGCTTGTGTTGTATGAAATTAGTACCTTCTCCTTAGTATACTTCTGTGATAGGATTAGTTATTTTGATTATTTTGTTTCTTGTTAGATTTTTATTTGATTTAGTTATAGTTAGGTGCTTTTCTCAATGATGGATAGATGACAATTATCTTAAGAGAAAATTAGTCATTTGTTGCATGCAAATGTTCTTATGGATCCATTGCATTGTAGCATGAGTAGGCGATGGATCATTAAATTTAAAACACCTAGGTTCTAGTTGTGACTCTTGTTGTGATTGTTGGTTTTAGTTGAATTCATTTAATTGTTGGGTCGAGAATTTATAATGCTTCAAATTGAGTTGACCATGTGCCATGAGTGTGTAAGATTATTGTATATTCCTTATTGCAACTGATGCAAGAACTTTTCTAGTGTGTGTGCAAAGCGAAATAAAGATTATGAGTTTAGGAGATGATTTAGGCATTTCTTTGACAGCCATTGTTCATGCCTTCTTTTGACATACCTTTGCACATTATCTTTGGTAGCCCCATTGAGCCTTTAGCTTGTTCTTTTGTTAGCCTCATATGTAGCCTACCCCATTTTTTAATAGATCCTAATTTGATCCAAAATCTCCTAAGAGCTTTAAGGTAAAATATTAGTGGAGCATTACACTAAGGGAAAGCATATGGTCATCAATTGTAATTTGATAATCCTTTGTGAGTGTGAGCGCAACTTGATTCTTGTACCCATTTTGTTAGAAATTGCATGATTGTGAGTTATTATGGGTAACTTTCTTATTGTGAGGGCACATGGTTGTTGAAGGTTGGGTAATTTATATGATTTATTTTCTTAAACGGTATGCATAAATTTACCAACTTAATGAGTCTATTCTTGAGGGTAGGTTGTCTCTAGTAATGATCCATGAATTTATTTCTTGTTCATAATTGTTGTGTGATCCTATTTGAGCATTTTGTTTTTCCTTCGTAGGTGTTAATACTTGTGTAGTATTCATAAATGGATAAGTTGTTCGAGGAAGAACAAAGCTTTAAGTGTGGGGTGGTGATCTAGGGGGTATTTATACGCCTAAGTACCATAACTTACCCATATTTTAGCTAAGTTTTAAGAACAAAGTGCCTAGTTTGTTATGTTTTACTCAACTTTAATGTAATTCAGCTAACCTATGTGATTAGCATGATTTCAGGTTTTAATGAGGTAGAAAGAGACATGATGAGACAACGAATTGCGGATAACAAATCACATAAGAGAAAATTTGCTTGTTGGACCAAATGTGGCACCTTAAAACTATGTCCAAAACTAATTTGTCATTTATAATTAGTTTAGGGACGTAGAAGGAAATTATGAGAGAAGAGATTATTAAAAGACTTGATGCTGAATTTTTACTAATTATTCAATATTCTGTATTAGTTATTGAAGAGGAGAAGGGCGGCTTAGCTTGGAAGTGAGAGAAAAACATTTTTACTCTTTGTTTTCACTATTTGCACACCAAGATCGTCTTCTAGTTTTTGGTATGATGAATATTTCTATTGTGATTTCCGTTTTATTCATGAGTAGCTAAGTTTATTAGTTAGGGTTATGGAAGCCTTGTAGCATACAGTCTATTACTTTGGGTTTCGAATTCATTATGCATTGATTTGTTTACATCATACTCTCTAAGTTTATCTTGAATTCTCATGGTTACAAACATAGAGGATGTGCCTTAAAACATAACTTTTTTGACAGAAAAGTTGTTTTTCGAAAAAGAGTGTAGTGACAAGAAAATAGGATTTCCAACCCCTATTTCATATGTTAATGCCTTAACAGGATTAACTACTTGGAGATTTCATATTCTTTTTGTAAAGACTTTTGATTTGAGAGAACTAAGGTGAATTAGTCCTTGATCATTGAGAAACAGTAGGATTATGTTATTAAAGACAATACGCTTCTCTATAGGCATGATGCATGTATGAATTCATAAATCCCATAGTTAGAAAGAATTGAAAACTACAAGGTGGACATAAACCTAGCTTGCTATTTCTCTGAATTTGAACACTACCACACATACTTCATCTTGTTAAACTGAAACCATTAATTTGTGAACTGAATCAAATCCCCCCTTTTGTTTTACGGAAACGAATGATTAAAAGTAAACTAATCTGCATACAACTTAATTAGCACCATATTCCCTGTGGGATTTGACCCCAAACTAGTTGGGTTCTATATTTGACAGCGACCACTTACTCTCTAGTAAGAGAGGCGTAATTTGGGCATATCACATATTCACCAATGTCGAACTCGAGATCCTTTTTCCTCACATCTTCATAAGACTTTTCTCGTCCCTGAGCAGCCTGGAGTCTTTCCCTTGTCAACTAAACTTTCTGTAAGGTGTGAAATACCAATTCAGGCCCTATTACAGTGGCCTCACCCACTTCGAACCAACCGATTAGAGATCTGCACCTCCTACCATAGAGAGCTTCAAATGGAGTCATCTGAATACTGGAATGATAGTCATTGTTGTATGCAAACTCAATCAAAGGCAAATGGTCATCCCAACTCCCCTTAAAATCAATTGCACACTCCCTTTTCATATCTTTCATGGTCTGAATGGTCCTTTCTGCTTGACCATCTGTCTGAGGATAAAAGGATGTACTGAAGTGATATTGGTTACCAAGACCCTTTTGGAATGCTTTCCAAACGTGAGAGGTGAAATGTGTACCTCTGTCTGAAACAATAGACAATGGAACAGCGTACAATTTGACTAACTCCCTAATATAGAGTCTGGCATAATTCTCTGCTAAATAATAGGTATGGACTTGAAGGAAATGAGCTGATTTGGTCATCCTATCTACAATAACCAAAACTGAATCATGCTGATGATAAGTACGAGGCAAACCCGCCACAAAGTCCATGTTCACTTCTTCCCACTTCTATGTAGGAATACTGAATTCTTGCATGGACCCACTAGGCTTCTAACGCTCTATCTTCACCTGATGACATGTAGAGCATTTAGCCATGAACTCTACATCTTTTTTCATCCCACTCCACTAATAGATCTTCCGCAAATTGCGGTACATCTTAGTGACCCCTGGATGAATAGAGTAGCGTGCACCATGTGCTTCTGCAAGAATTTATTGCCTCAATTCATCTACACCTGGAACACATAGACGACACTGACAATGGAGAACACAATCTATCCTTTAGGAGAAAACCTCTACCTTCGGATCTCTGACTGACTCTTTCAACCTAACAAGACTAGAATCTCTATCTTGCTTTTCTTTCACCTCGGATACTAGAGATGATTCTGAAATATTCTGAACCCATATACTACCTTTTACTGAATCGACTAAGTGGACACCTAGTTAGGCAAGCTGATGAACTTCCTGATCTAACTTCTTCTTACTACCCTCAACATGAGCAACACTACCCATAGACAGTCTACTGAGAGTATCAGCAAATACATTAGCCTTGCTCGGATGATAAAGGACACTCATGTTATAATCTTTCAAGAGCTCTAACCACCTTCTCTGATAGAGGTTAATATCTTTCTGAGAAAAGTCATACTGAAGGCTCTTATGATCTTTGAACACGTCTACATGAACACCGTACAAGTAATGCCTCCAAATCATTAACGAAAAAACTACGGCTGCTAACTCAAGATCATAAGTCCAATAATTCTTCTCATGGGGTTTAAGTTGTCTACAGGCTTAGGCTATGAACTTACCATGCTACATGAGGACACCATCTAAACCTACTCTGGATGCATCACAGTACACTACAAATCCATCTGAACCATCTGGAAGAGTCAAAACCCTTTTTTGCATAAATTTGACCACTAAAACTGAACTTTCTTCTGAGTCAATCTGGACATAGGAGATGCAATGGATGAAAATCCTTCAACAACCCAATGGTAATAGCAAGCCAAACCCAAGAAACTCTTGATATCTAATGGAGAGATAGGTCTAGTCCAGTTTCTCACTGCTTCGGTCTTTTGAGGATCAACTCTAATGCTATCACCAGAGATGATATGACTAAAAAATTCTACTAACCTTAGCCAAAATTCGTTCTTACTAAATTTAGTGAACAGCTGATGATTTTTGAGAGTCTGCAATACTATTCTGAGATGGTCTACATCATCACGCTCACTGTGGGAATAAACAAGAATATCATCTATAAAGACTATGACGAACATTTCCCAGTACTGCTTGAACACTCGATTCATCACGTCCATGAAAGCTCCTGGGGAATTGGTAAGACCAAAGGACATGACTAAGAATTTGAAGTGACCATACCTAGTTTGAAAAGCTATTTTTAGAATATCACATTCTCTGATCCTAAGCTGATGATAGCCTGATCTGAGGTCTATCTTAGAAAAATAGTTGGCACCTTAAAGTTAATCAAAGAAGTCATTGATTCTAAAGAGTGGATACTTGTTCTTGATGGTAACTTTATTAAGCTGATGGTAGTCTATATTCATTATGAGACAAACATATTTCTTGCGCATAAATAAGACTTGTGCGCCCCATGGGGACACACTAGTTCTAATGAATCCTTTATCTAGGAGATCGTTCAACTATTCTTTCAAATCTCTGGGTTCTACTGGTGCCATTCTGTATGGTGAAATAGATATAGGCTAAGTACCTAGAAGAAGATTAATGCCAAAGTCTATTTTCATTTTGGAAGAAATTCCTAGAAGATCTTTGGGAAAGACATCTAAATATTCATTCACTACTGGGACTGATCTGAGATTGGAAGTTTTAGAACAAGAGTCCTTAACTCAAATAAGATGATAGACACATCTCTTAGATAACATTTTTTGTGCTCAGAGGTAGTAAATAAGCTGATCTCTGAAAACTGAAGTACTACCCTTTCACTCTAGGAGAGGTTCATTCAGGAACTAAAACTGGACAACTTTATTTCTGCAGTCGACTGTGGCATAGTAGGAATGAAGCCAATCCATGTTGAGAATGACCTTAAAATCAGTCATCTCTAAATCGAGTAAATCTGCTGAAGTAACTTTTTGAGATACCATAATCGGACAGTTCTTGTATACCCATCGAGATTTTACCCACTGGGGTAGAGATTGAGAAGGGCTCTGCTAGAATTTTGGGACTGACTCCAAAATCAACTGCTATATAAGGAGTACCAAAAAACAAAGAATCTCCTGGATCTATCAAGGCATAAATATGTACATGAAAGATATGTAACATACCAATAACTACATTAGGAGAATTTTCCTGATCCTGTTAAGACTGAAGAGTGTAGAGTCTATTTGGGCATTGCCCACTAGTAGCACTGGAAGTGGCACCCTGCTTATTTGGATGACTTGACTGAGTAGAGTAATAGTTACGCTGACCCTAAGTACCTGGCTGAGGAGAATCTCTAACTTTGTGGCCTGGCTTGCCACATCCAAAATAAACATCACTGCCAGCTCTGCAAGTACCCTGATAGTGCGTACCACATGTCTGACAAAGAGGATAGGTTTGGGAACTGCTAATACTACCCTCAAACTTACAGCCTGGCGCCCTATCTCTGTTGACATCTCTAAATATCAAAACTGGAGCACTAGCTAAGGAAAGATCTGAAATGGATGACTTTGTATAGAATTGTGAATGACTTCCTCCCTCTGACTTAGGCTGAGCAAAGATTAAACTACCTGTCTTTGCTCTCTTATTCTGCTTCTCTCTCATCTTAATCTTCTGCTCTTCTATTTGTTGAGCATGGATCATAAGCCTGGTTATGTCCATCTCACTAATAAATATTGCAGATCTGCACTCATTGACCACTCTATCATTCACTCCAGAAACAAACTTACTCATCTTAGCCCTGCTGTCTACCACTACCTGAGGAGCATATATAGCTAATTGAGTAAACTTAAGATAATACTCTTTCACTATCATGTTGCCCTGTCTGAGGTTGATAAACTCTAACACCTTCGCTTCCCTTAGCTCTAGGGGAAAAAATATATCAAGAAAAATAGTGACAAACTACTCCCACTCTATGGGTCCTATATCTACACCCCTCGTGGCTTTCCACTGTTTGAACCATGTGTGATCCACATCCTACAACTGGTATGTAGCAAGCTCAGCACTCTCACAAGTAGTAACTCCCATGATATTTGTAACCTTCTAACCCTGATTAAGGAATTCTTGAGGGTCTTTGTCTGACTTAGACTCAAAAAAGGATGGAGAATTCATTCGAGTGAAGTCCCGAATCCTGGCTGTAGCTGAATTGGCCACTAGGTTGGCCTAAAATAGTTGATTGTTCATTCTAGGAAGTAACTGAATTAGTAACAGTACTGACTGCATATATGAACTCTGTATGAGAAACATATCCATCTAAGGGATCTGCTTGGATAGACGGAGGGGCTGACTGATTTACGTTTCTTCTATTGGGAGGCATATTTTATAGAAGAAAGGGAGAAACGGATTAGAATGAGAGTTAAATTTGAGCTCATGCTCACTAGCACGACATGAGTACTGAAAGAAAGGAAATTGTTCCTAAAATATCTTATAGCCTCATGAACATAAATGTGGCGCGCAACACACCCATGCACAAGACTCTACTAGATACGGCTTTCACACTTCGTACGACACTATTGAACCATAGGCTCTGATACCAAGTTTATAACGCCTCAAATCTGGTACCTGAAATGCTACACAGTGCTCACGACCCTGAAGGACCACAAGTTAACCCATTACTGATATCTATACCTGTATACTGAATAATATTATGTAAAATATAGAAATAGTAGGATAAAATATGCCATAAGGCTTAAAAATAGAATAAAACATATGATAAAACAATATCCAAATAATATGGTATCACAATACTAAAATTAAAATAACTGTCTACACATGCTATAGTCTGACAGCCTCTAAACTATCGGAATAAGGAGTTGATGGGATATGTCCCCAACTAACTCCAACTACTAAAATAAAATAAGTACTGAAAGAGTGAAATAATCAACTAACAACATCCTCGAATGATAAGGACTCACTTCTAGTCTGACTGCTGAAATAGGAATGCTACTGATACTGTCCAGCTCGTGCTTCTGAACCTATGGTATAAAATACCATAGCGCAAATGCATCAGTACAATTGAATGTACTGGTATACAAGTCAGGTAGGCTGAATGCAAGGTGTTTATATGCATGAACAATACTATCTAACTGAATAACATGAACATGAGAATACATGCATAAATCATGAACTGTAATTGAGATCCTGACATTACTGAATATAAATACTGATAACATAAGTTTTCGTATAACTGATATACTATTATTTGAATGACTATGCCTGACAGTCCTATTTTTTATGGAACTAGCTGAGTTTCGTACTGAGCTTGGTGACTATTTCTGACAGTTCTGAATTTTGTAGAACTATCTGAGTTCTATTAATGAGAATAGTGGAAAGTAGTTATCTAACTGACATGCCCCTAATAAGCTTTTATATCAGAGTTGGGGTCCAATATATAACCCTAATTGGAAGGATGTCAATACCGTGCTACTGGTAAGGACAAGTTGTGAGTGATCCCTCATCTAACAGGTACTCTAAGGAGAACGGTGGGACCCTCATATAACAGGTTTAACCACCTCATTTACCCTCATATAGTAGGTTCGATGTCTAAACCTACACTGGCTACGTAGTTTTGGAAGGATTATTTCTAACAATCACACCCTCTACTCGTAGGTGAGTTCCCATTCTTAGGCTCACTCGGTACTGAATCCTACTCCAATCTGATTAGGAACTGAATTAACTATACTGAATAGACTAGACTGAATTCACTTATTTCGATTTATTGATGGAATATTACTGAGATCTGATGACTAACTGAGGTTATTGAGATTACGGAGATTACTTAGATTACTGAGTTTTTTTTAGAGTTACGAGACTGACTAAATTCTATTGAACATGGCTTAACTAAGAGTATCTTGAAAACTGACACTGGCTCTAGGCACAATGAAGTATTCGCATGTTATAAGTTTACACATGAATAGGAATGCATATAAACATATCATAATTTTATAAGCCTAATATCATGAGCATTACGTCAATCCAATACAAAACATAACAATAACGTGGGAGTCATATCAAACATAAAGGAGAAACATGGATTAATCAATTTTGGTCACAAATGAGTCATAAGTCATAATTTCTATTCTTTTAGGCATTCTATCAAATACCTTGCATGCATATCTTTAGGCTTAGGCAGGAATATTGAAATAATACTTTATTGCAACAATTTACACTTCCAATGCAAAAATTTTAACCACATACTAACATATTTTCATGATAATCATTAAAGACTTCAACTTGGAAATCAAACAACCACATAAACATGGATATAATTCAATTCATACCATGGAATCCAAAGTTTATATTTCAAATAGGGTTTCTTGAGCTTCATGGGTGAAAGGAACCTAATAATCCTTCATGGGTGAAAGGAACCTAATAATCAACACCTGACATACCTGGGTGGATTATTTCTTAAAGATTGGTGGAGGAAAGCTTGAATTCTTTATTTGGGATTAAACACCTAGGGCTTCTTGTACTTGGGGATTGATCTTTTAGAGAAACCCTAATTTGGTGTTGTGGATGAATAATAAAGTTATGAGCTCTGGTCTGGTATAATTAGGGGTTAAAATTGGTGGAAAAAAACAAAAAACCCTATTAAAAATGGCTTTAAATGGCTGATCGGAAGTGGCAACGGTTTGGGCGACGGTCCATCGCTGGCTTGATGGTCCGTCGGTCCTGACCGTCGCACTTGGCTAGAATCTGTACTTTCTGCCTTGTCTGCAATGGTTTGGAAGATGATTCATCGCTAGCTTGACGTTCCATCATTCCTAACCATCGCACTTGGCCAGAAGATGGGTTCACTGCCTTAGTCGCGATGGCTTGAGTGACGGTCCGTTAGCCTGACCGTCGCTTCTAGGCAGTTTCGATAGTTCTCTATAAAATGTCCATAAATTTTTACTCTGCTATCGGATTTGGATGAAATTGGTATCCTTGAAAATCTAATTCAATCTCCCACATGATAAAAAGTCAAAATTAGGGAAATTCTATCTGATTTAAATATTAATCATTTAGGAAGTTTTCACTAACTCTTCTGAAGACTAAATTTGACTTAAGAAAGTTTATGGTATTACAATTGGCCACTGGGCTGATCGGAACAACATCTAGCCATCCATCCTGAGCTCTGACTGAATTAGAAAGAGTAGTGAATGAAATTCTAAATTATACATGAGAGACGTGCCCATCCAGAGGATCTGCCTGGATGGGCTGAGGTGCTGACTGATTCCCTGTTCCTCTTTCGTTAGCCTTTTTGGAAGGCATGTTCTATAAATGAAAGAGAAAAAGGGATTAAACTGAGAGTTAAATTCAAGATTATGCTCACTCACATCACATAAATACTGAAAGAAGGGAAACTATTCCTAAAACATCTCATAGCCTCCTGTACATAAGTGTGGTGAACAACACACCCATGTACAAGACTCTACTAGATGCGGCTTTTCAGACTTCCTAGGTCACTGCTTAACCTTAGGCTCTAATACCAAGTTTATAATGCCCCAATTTTGTTACCCAAAATGCTACATGGTGCTCATAAACCCGTAGTACCACAAGATAACCCATGACTGATATCTGTAACTGAGCACTGAATAATGATGGTAATATCATAAATACAGAAACATGAACTAAAAGGCTATAAGATTCAATACTTTTACATAACTGAAAAAATGGTATAACAATACTAAAGAAACTGAAATTAACTGTCTGAACATACTATAGTCTTAAAGCCTCTAAACTATCTGAATATGGAGTTGATGGGACATGTCCCAAACTAACTCCAACTACTGAGTAAACTATGTAATGAAATAGTAAAATAATGATCATGTCCTCGAAGGATGAGGACTCACTACTGACTCTGACTGCTAGAACTGTAATGCTACTGATGCTCTGGAGCTTGTGGTTCTAAACCTATGGTATAAAACACCATAGCGCAAATGCGTCAATACGATTAAATATATTGGTATGCAAGTGAGGTAGGTTGAATGTAATAGTTCATATGTATTAACAATACTAACTGACAGAATAACATGAATATAAAAATACAGGCATGAGTACGTAACTAGAACTGAGATCGTGATAACACTGACTCATAAATTATTATAATATAGGTTTACTGATATCTGAGTACTAGTACTGGGATACTGAATAATTGAGTCTATAGAGTACTGAGGAACTGATGTCATATTACTGATAAAGGAATGACTATTTCTAATAGTTCTGATTATGAAGAACTGGTCTGATTGGCTGTAACTGACAGTCCTAAAACTGAATACTGATAACATGAGTTTCATATAATTAATATACTATTACCTGAGTGCTTGTGTCTGACAGTCCTAATTCTGATGGAACTAGCTGAGTTTTGTACTAAGCTGAGTGACTGTATCTGATGGTCTTGAAATCTGTAGAACTGAACTGAATTCTATTACTGAGAATAGATCAAAAATTGAGACTGGGAGAGGTAATCATCTAACCGACATACCCCAAAACTAAATTAGTGGGGTCCAACCTGTAACCCCAGCTGGAAGGGTGTCAGTACCATGCCACGGGTAAAGACAATTTGTGAGTAAACCCTTTCTGACTGGGAGCTCTTCCATCAACCCCTCCTAGTAGGAAAACTCAAATGAAGTGTACAATCCCTAAACTCATAGGGTACATCTCAACCTACGTTGGCTATGTAGTTTTGGGATGAAAGGATTGCTTATAAGGATCACACCCTTTACTAACTGATAGGTGAGCCCTCATCCTTAGGTTCACTCAGTGCTAAATCCTACTCCCAACTGAAAAGACACTGGACTGATTTATTTGAACTGAACTTTTACCGATCGTATTGTATAGATGATTTGATCTTGGTTCACTAAATTTTATTGGATGATGGAATAATATTGAGATCAAATTACTAACTGGGATTTCTAAGATTACAAAGATTAATGAGATTACTGATATTACTGAGAACACAGAGGTTACTGAGTAGGACTAGATTGATATTGAATTCACTGAATTTTCCTAAGTAACGAGACTGACTAAGTTCTAATTATCATGCCTTAACTGAGAGTATCATGAAAACTGACACTAGCTCTAGGCACACAGCTAAATTGTCGGGTATAAGTACCCTCAGGACTCGATAGTATGAAACTGACAAGACATGACACTGGCGTACCAAGATCATGTTGGTCCACGATTTTAAGACTCCAAACATGATCTAAACGTGTTCCGAAAGATCCAAAACTTGTTCGGGAACACCTATTGACCTTCCTGATCATGAATCAATAAAAATATAGACCATTAAAGGATATTGAGGTCACGAATTAAGATCGCCAACTTTTGAAGGCTAAAATAAACTAAGTCTGGAAACTTAGCTAGAATTTTCTAAATCTGGGACTCCTTTATAAGATTAAAGGACTGAATTAAGATTAAGAATTTTATGGGATATTACACCCGCACAAGCATCAGACGATAAGAACTTTACTTTGTTTTGAGTTAACCTACTCAAAGGGCCATCTATAGTCAAAAACTAGCCATAAACTTCGTGTAGTGATTGGCTAAACCCGAGAAGCTCTGAATACCGGTTGGAGTCATAGGTCTAGACCACATCTTAACTACAACAATCTTCTATGGATACACCATGATCCCTTCACTAGATATGACATGACCTACAAAGGTGGCAGTGCTCAACCAGAATTCACATTCCAAAAATTTGGCATTCAATTTCTGATCTTTCAGGGTCTGCAACACAATATAAAGGTGATCAGCATAATCCAGATCACTCTTAGAGTACAACAGAATATCATTTATGAAAATAATGACGAAAAAATCCAAAAATAGATGAAATATCTTATCATCAAGTTCGTGAATGCCATCGAAGCATTAGTTAACCCAAAAGACATAACCAAGAACTCAAAATACCCATATTGAGTACGGAAGTTAGTCTTAGAAATATCCACCTCCCTAATCTTTAACTGATCATAACTGGATGGAAGATAAATCTTAGAGAAAAACTTAGCACTCTAAAGCTGATCAAACAGATTATCTATCCTAGGACGAGGGTACTCATTTTTTACCGTTACCATATTCAATTATCGGTAATCAATACATATATAAAGGGAACCATCCTTCTTCTGCATAAATAATACCGGTGCATCCCACAAAGATATACTAGCACAGATGAAACCCTTGTCTAAAAGATCATTTAGTTTCTCCTTAAGCTCCTTTAACCCAGTTGGAGCCATTCTATATGGGGGAATAGAGATAGGATGAGTGTCTAAAGTAAGATCAATCCTAAAATCAATCTCCCTATCAGGAGGGATACCAGGAAGGCCATCAAGGAAGACCTAAGGAAATTTATTCACCACCGGTACGAAATGTAAAGAAGGACCCTCCAAGTTAGAGTCTATAACCCAGACTAAATGATAGAGACACCCCTTAGAGATTAATCATCGGGCTCTAAGATATGATATGAACCTTTCCTTGGGTGATAGAGAACAACCTTCCCATTCAATAACCGGCTCATTAGGGAATTTAAAGATGACTTTACGAATCCGATGGTCTAGAGAAACATAGCATGAGTGCAACCAATCCTTCCCCAATATGACATTATAATCAACCATATATAATTAAACAGAGCCACCAAAGTATCCCTACCACCCAAAAATGCCACACAACCCTTGAAGACTCTCATAGTAACCACAGAGTCACCCACTGAGGTAGCAATAGAAAAGGGGTCCAAAATACACTAGGGATAGAAACCAAATGCATAACCACAAATGGGGTCACATAAGAAAGAGGTCACCCTAGATCAAGTAAATAATACACATCACGTGAAAAGAGTTTCAATATACTAGTAATGAAATCAGGTGATGCCTCAAATTCCTAACCCATAGTGAGAGCATAGAGTCGATTTCGACTAGTGATGGAGCCAGGTGGTGCATCCTTTTGTGCCATAGCTGATGAAGAGAAAACTGGAACCTTCTTTTCCCCAGAAGCAACCTTTTCCATTAGACAGTTTCTAAGAATGTGCCCTAGTTGACCATAATTGAAGCACTTGTCCTTCCATCATAACAGTAACCCCAATGAAATTGACCACAATTTCTGTAAAAAAAAGGATATAATAGAGCTAATTGGGCCCTACTAGCCTGAGATTAGGCACCCTATGCCCTATAATTATCGTAACCATAAAAATTCCTATCACCTAATGGTATTAGGTAGGAAGCACTAGCCATCGAGTAAGACTCAAAATTGACTGACTTCCTCTTGAACCACTTTCCACCATCCCTACCGCTCTGCTATTGACCTCTCTCAAACTCTAAATATTAGAATTTCTTACTCTGCCTTCCCCAATTTCAACCTACTCTTTCTTTTCTTTCTCTACTTGATGCATGTACACAACCAACCTAGAGGTGTCCATGTCCTTGTTCATCTAGACAGCCTTACTCTCCAAAATCAAGTCTCGAGACAACCCGAAAGCAAACTTTCTCATTTTAGCCCTCATGCTAGAAACCAATTTTGTAACATACCAGGATAACTAGTGAAACTTCAAGACACACTCCTTGACTGATATCTTACCTTGCCAGGTTAACAAACTCTTCTACCTTCAAGTCCCTCAACTCTTGAGGAAAGACATGGTCCAGGAAAGCATTAGAAAAGTCATCCCACAGGGCTGCCTCCACTTTGTCACATCTTGACTAGTCCTATTTCTCATACCACTGTTACGCTACATCTTTCATTTGGTAGGCAGCGAAGTCCACACCCTTCATATTAGTGGTATGCATCACACTAAATATAATTGCTATCTCATCTAGTAAACCTTGAGGATCCTCCTCGACCTTAAAACTTGTAAAGGTTGGAGGATTCAACGCCATAAAATATCCAACCATTGTGGACTCAGAAGATGGAGTAACAAAAGCACCACACTCAGCCTAAGAAGCTACCAACTATGACAACATATGAATAGACTGACAAAACTTAACATTCGCCATATTAATCGAAGGAGCTCGAGAAGGATTAGAGGAGAGTGATGGAACTCCAGAAGGACAATCAGGAACTGGACTCCTTGACCGAGTTTGGACCCCATAAGTAGAACATTTCCCTTTAATGTTATCCTCGGGATGGTTAGAGGAGTTTCTGTAAGCTTTGGATCTTTAGGAAGGCATGATCTGGAAAGAAAATAAATGATAATTAGAGGAGAATTTAGAACCTTAGACTTTACAGCTCAAAAATAGAACACTAGAAAGAAAAATATTCCTAAATGCCTTAACACGACTTTGTGGACACCTATTTGACCATGAACTAGGCTCTAATACCAATCTGACATAACTTAAACTAGGGCCCAATCGTGTTGGATATCTCAAGTCCAACTAAGACAAGAGATCACCCAAGTACCTAACCGTTAATTACCCTACACCCCATGTCGAATGAATTCTGAATATATTACAAGATAAGACAATATAATCTTAAAGACAATAAATTCAATATATAACCATAACCCAATAAACACAACCGAATATGCAACCTATACCAATCTAAGTGCCAATACCAACACTAAGGATAACACTAATATCAACACCATTCATGCCCACAGTAGTCCAACAAAGACTTTAATAAGAATTAAGGAACATTTAGTCAGGACATGTCCCCGACCATACCCAAAACTAAAACCAATAAAATAGAAATAACATAAGAAAGTCCATAGCATGAAATGGGATCTTTGGGAGTATGGAAACTCACCACTTCAATCTGACTCAAAGCTATCCTGAATCCAAGTTCCTGAGCATGAGGAATGGTAGTATGGTCAATTTCTTTATTGTTTGGGGATACAGCACCCAAAGATAGTTATAAGAGTGAATCCTAGCTTGTAACACTAGGATAAAGGTATAATAACTTTATCACTCAAAACAAAATCAAATAACCAAATGCAGTCACACATATACATATATATACCATGCCGGCATAGGGAACAAGGTTTAGCATACATTTAAAAGTTTAACCTGGATTGTGTGGCTTAACCATCATAAATCCATCCACAAGCTATTTGGTTCTAGTGTAACCCCTTAAAATAGCCCTGGTGCTTTCTGCCTCATGAACTAGAGATATCACAGAAGGTCGGGGAGTCTCATGTACCCTTTTTCCCTCTATGATACATATAAAAAGGGTTGCTCTGTGCACTAAAGCTACCACTATGTGCGATGTCTAGTAAAGAGCCCTACCACAAGGGTGTATTGCCCTCCATGATACATATATACAACTACAAACTTTGGGGAGTCCTATGTACCCTTAAGAATAAGGTCACCAAGACCAACCCTCATGTCAACAAACATGAGTTTCCAATGTCCATCCATCGGACTCACACCTTCACGGTGAGCTATCACAACCTGTCATTTTTTCCCCATTAAAACCATTTACATATAACTAAACCATCAATTCCAGGATTCAATTATCAAGGCATTATAAAGTGGTATCTTCATACCGACTATATCTTGCAAGCAATGTTACAAGCCAACACTTAGACGAATCCTTCGTACCCCGCAAACTCTATTATTAAAATCACTTGGGGGATTCTTTCGAACCCCAAAAGGTTTTTGAAACTAGACATAACTATTTAACCATTTTATTCTATGCATTAATTTTAAAAATAGTCAAATAAAATACTTTTAGGATTCCATTGTACCCCTAGTTTAAATTCTCACCTTTCTCATAACTACTAACCAGTTTTACAAAATAAGGTTGGGATCATAACCAATTCAAAAGTCATAAGTTTAAAGAGAGTTACCATTACCAATTTCCACCATAATCTTACACCCACATGTTCAAAACCATATTTAAAGAAAGGAAAACCATAATTAAAACATGAGAAACAATATTCAACCATGAACAACCAAAAACCCCAACCTTTATTTCAAAACCATAACACTACCATGAAATCCATACATTAAAATATGTGCTTTTAAGTAAATAACAATGAGGGAGGAGTAACATACCTTAGCCACCAAGAAGTACAGAGAGAAATTACCCTTGACAGCCTTAATTTATTAACTTAATAAAACCTTAACTTTTTCTTGAACAGAGAGTTTGAGACAGAATTTGGAAGAGTTTTATTTGGAATGATGTGTTAATAAAGTCCCAAAGGAGGTTTAAGTCATTGTATAAAAGGCACTTAAAGTAGTAAATATTTGGAATACCCCCAACTTAAAAGCTGTAAAGAGGTCACATATGGTTACGAGTTTACCCCTTGACTCAAGACCATAACCTATGACTTATACACTATCCATCATTTGACTCCATTATCTCACCCATTGCCTGACCATACAACTCATATGGTCTTGTCATACCTAAGATAGAACCCAAGGATTTGGACACTAGACATCATACGACTCAACCCTACCAATCAAACCTATACTTATGGATCAGAGTGATCCACTCATACTAAAATCTAATCCATTCTACTAAGGTACCTATTTGATTTAACGATAATCCAAATGACTCATCACCACCCATAATGAATCTTATCACCAAGTCATTACCAAGACTGAAAACCTAACCATAATCTATTGAACACGCAATGACTAGGGTCACCTGACCCGTACACACTTCATACGACTCGTATGATTATTCGTTAATAGAGAAGTGAGCTCAAGGCTAAGAAAATTTCTAAGGGCTAAAATCTGGGGTGTTTCAATAACCTAAACTTGATATTCACATTACCTACTAACTAGGGAAAACATTAATTATGACAACATAATAAAAAGTTATCGTCACTGCAACATGGCTAACCTTAATACCTTTTTACTCACTATCTCAACTTCTAAATTCTTAAATGTATCAATAATGACTACCAAGACTTTAGGACTATACCTTATTGCAATTCGAAAATTTAAATATTTATGTACTAGTTGGGTTGCGTTAAAACTTTTTATTTTACTATTTTATATTATTTTATTCATCTTTCTACCATATCCAATCTTTAGTAATATTATGTTACGCACCTCTGCCTCATATTCATATGCATCATTTCTCTAAAACAAACATTAACATGTGATGCCATAATTAAACCTAATCATGCATATCGGGATTCTAACCTTCTCATCCATCCAACTCCGTGCTCGAAAGCCTAATGTACGATACGGCCAGCATCACTAATTAATGTTAAATATATCTAGCATAAAATTTAGTTGCTACAAAACAAATCTTAGCTTACCTTTTAGATGAAATATACTCGGGTCCCCTCTGGGTGTGCCTTGAAATCGCTCACATGAATCTTGGTCTTTGATATCTCATGGTTGGGGAGTTAGGACTTTTTAAAGTATGTTTGAAGGAAGGGGTTGTCCTACGGAAAAAAATAAAGAGAGGTTTTTAAAATTCCTTGGCTGGTACACTACCTTTCACCACTGCAGCAGTTACCAGTAGTCTGGAACAGTCGCTTATTTGGCCTCTTGACCCAAATGCCTTAGGCCCCAATTTCTCCTTAGGTAGATTTTTATTTTGGGTCTATTTCAAGCCTGTTATTTATTGTAAATTATTTTTTGGGAGTTTTCACATATAACAATGGTTTGGATTGTTTTAATTTTGTAGACTAAAATTTTGTACACTATATGGAGAAAATTCACTGTCAATGAACATTGTAAGTAATGCACATAAAGGAAATCAAAATTACATTAATACCTAAAATCATAGCTAGTAAATTCAGCCCAACTACTTATGGACAGCAACTAAGGCCAAACTCAGCAGTTTCAGCAATAATAACTAAATCCACCCACTACTCAAGCCAATAAAATAAATGAGATACTAAAAATGATCATGTCCAACAGAGCAAATGGTTACAAATTTTAAACAATCAACAACTTTCCCAAAAGAATTTACAATAATAGCAAGGGCAGTTGGCTAAATCTAAAAATACATAACCTAAAAGGGGTTTTCCAAATGGAATAAATCCTAATCTTACATGGGTAATTTCAACCACCTTGACAAGTGACAAAGAATTGAATGAAGTACCTCACAGGTAAAAAAACCATGAGGTACAAGAAGAGTTAATTAGACCTAGCCTGATTATAGAGAAGGGCCTAAATAAGGTGGTTATGGAGAATGTAGTTAAGATAAGAGAAAATAAGAGACGACCACCACCATTCCCTAAGAGGCTCCACAAAAGAAGAGAGAATGCATACTTTATGAAGTTCTTTGATATTTTTCGAAAACTACATATCAACCTTTCTCTATTTAAAATTCTATAAGGAATGACCAAACATATTAATTACTTAAAGGATGTACTAACAAATAAGAATGGACTTATAGATTTAGAGACCACAAAACTCATTGAGAAGTACAGTTCTAGGGTGATGAGTAAACTATTTAAGAAGCTCAAAGACATTAGGAGTTTCACCCTCCCTATAAAACTGGCCAGATGCAAGCCTTGTGTAACTTAAGGGAAAGTATAATCATGATGCCCCAATCTGTGTTTAATACTCTCAACTTAGAAAAACTGAAGGCCCTCCAAAATAGTTCTACAACTTAAAAATTGATTGGGAGTGGCTCTAAAGGGAATCATTGAAGATGTGCTTATTAAATTTGATAAGTTTTTAATTCCTATTAATTTTAATGTTCTTGAATATGAAGCAGTTGATGAGGTGAAAATCATATTGATATATCCATTCTTAGCAACTAGGGGTACTTTAATAGATGTTTGGAAAGAAAATGTAATAAGACAGGTGAATGATGAGGAGGTCACTTTTAAAGTGTACAAAGCACTCAGTACACCTTCACATTACCATGATCTATGTATGATCACAATAATGCAAGAAAATAAGTTTAGGAGTAGGGGAGGTGAGTTAAAAAATATTCAATTGATAATTCTTATCATTGAATGGCCCGAGTTGTTATAGAACTTAATCATGTTCTAAAAAAGCATAAATATGTTCCTGAAAGGGATTTGATGATGAGTAAGAGGGAAATCTTGATGGTGATCCCAGGAGAGGTAAGAAAAGGAGAAAGTTGAACTTGGGGGAAATAAACTATTAAGGGAGATTTGAATTATAATTATGATTCCAATGGTACCGCGATGCTAAATCGGGCATTACTTGGTAGGTGACCTAGGTTTTAATAGTGGAAGTTTATTTTTATTTTTTTTATAAAAACAACTTTATTATTTTTGTTTAGTGGTTTTACAGTTTAGGAAGTATGAGTACTCGATAGAGAAAGCATAAGTGTACGGTCCTTTTACCCGTTTGATGAAAATTATAATAAGTGAGAAACTTCTAGCTAGGCCCAAATACCTCATGAAATATTCTGAACTCTTGCTCTTAGTTTTTGCTTAAGGCCTATATCATCATTTCAAGTGTGGTATGGGAATCTTCTAATTTGTTTAGGGTGAAGTATGTAGTAAGAGTTTGACTTTAGTATTTTTTTTCTTTTTGGAAAAGGTTCAAAAACACAAAAATATTTTGTTTACAGTTTTAGCTTAGAATAGTTGTTTGAGTTTAGATTTAGTTCCTAGGTAGAAGCACACTTCACTCACCACTTGGTTTTTTAATTTTTTTGATGAGAAACACTTTGAACCCAGTATTCTTTTTTATCTTAGGAGTAAATTTAAAATTTTTTAGTCATAGTAAGAGATTTCTCCCGGTGATGGACCAAGGACGATTGTCTTGAGGGAAAATTAGTCATTAGGAATAGAGTAAACCCTTTCACTTATGGGATAATAGGTGCTACTTGTTAGGCTATACATGATTGATTGATCCAAGTTGGTTTTGAATTGAAAAACTTGTTGTAAAACTTTAATGTCTTATTTTAAGACACCTACACTCTTTTATTTGACCCTTGTATGATTTTGTCGTAACATTAAATTCTTGTTGGTTGCTTGATCCAGAATTTGTATGGATCAATATTGAGTTAAACATGTTCCATGAGTGTTAGTGTTTGGTAACATTCCTGATTTTATATTGATGTCTACAACTTTCCATGTGTGTTTGCAAGTGAAATAAAGAATGTTGAGTTTGGAGATAATATGGGCATTTCTTTGATTAAACAAGTTTATCCTTTACTTTACCTACCAATAATTGATGATCCTAGTTAACCCAATTAAGCTTTTTTCCTATTCTTGTATAGACACATATGTTACACATCAAGTTTTCAAGGTTAAGACCCTCCAAGAGTTGAGTAATTAAATTAACCAACTTTTTAAAATAATATCAAACCCGACAGTGATAACGGTCGAAGAAATGACTCATTAGGAGACATAATAATTCATGATTAAGACTCATTATCTCAGTAGTGAGTTTAGTTCCCTTTATAAGTTGTCCAGGGTATGACCCATTGTAAGACACAATGATTCATTATGAGGGACTCGTTGTTAAAATAGAAAGTTACCTATGTGTTAAGTCCTTGACCATGAGTCTACATCATGACTCGTGATGTTAGAAAACAAGTTATGATGAGTGAATAGTGGTCATAAGAGTAAGGGACTATATTTTTTATGCTTACATAATGAATCCAAGCCACGACTCATGATCACTCCTCAAGACTCGTTACTTAAGTCATAACGACTGTTCCAAATTTTTTATACACATTTTAATTAAGGTCATTTTTTTCCTTTCTTTGCAATTTTCCTACAACTTAAAAGCACTCTAATGACTTCTTTAACATCAGCTATAAAAATCAAAACCTTACTCTCTTCATCATTAACTCCCAAGGCAAGAGATGTTAAGGTTTCATAAGGGATTTAATATTTAGTTTCCCAACTTTGGATTCTTTTAAAATTCTTTAGTATTTCAGGCATGTCTTTTAAACCTAAGTTGTATTTTACATTATGGAATATATTAATTAAAAATTCATGCAATTTAATTGTTGGGTTTGAAAGTTGGTTGAGGGCTTTCGACTGGTTTCTACTTGAATTATTTCCTCATGAATAAATATTTTACTTATGCTTTGATTAATGGTTTTTTTAGGATGAATGGGTGCATTATTATAGGAATTTGAATACGAAAGCATGGGTTTCCCTAAATTAATGGATTTTTGGATTGCTAATGGAATTAACCTCAACCTACCTTTATAACATTGATTTTTAAAATGGTATTTGCATAAATTAACTTACCTTAGAAGCATATCATAACATTAATGGATAATTGGATAATGAAAGTGGTTTTTCAATGCCCTCAGTGGCAATTGTTTGTATTTTTAACAAAACTTTGGAGTCTAAAGGTTAATTGAATTGGTTTGACATAATTAAGCTTTCAAGCATATTGGTCTAATGATACCATGCTTGTAAATGCCTTAGAGTTACTCCTAGATTAAAGGTTGGATTTATGTGCAAATTGTTTTAGTTTAGACTTATAGAGACCTTTGTAGCTCACCTTGAAGGTGTAGTCTCTGGGGGAACAATAATGGAAGCCATGTTTCCTAGTGTGGGGGTCTATAAGATCGTGTTCTAAGTGAACACATTATACGTTGGATGTCTATCACTTTGATATTTGTAGCCTTTCTTTGTTTTTCTTGATTTGTGCAGCTATTACTCACAAGGTCCCTTTTATTAGGGGAGATGAATTAATATAGCCCATAGGTTCCTTTATGAAAGAGAAAGATACACGAAGGTTAATGGTTTAAAATTTCATGTTTCATAACCCTTTTTCCTATCTCGATATCCTATATATATATATATATATATATATTGTGTTTGTGGTTTTGACTATTTTTTCTTCAATGACATTATTTTAGCACTTTCCCTAAGTTACATGCTAGTGCTTTCCCTATTGACCAACCTGGATGCTACATCATTTCATAATGTAGGGTTAGAGGGTATTTTTATTACTCTTGTATAGCATTAGGTGGTGTGGTTCATCAGTTAATTTATTGTGAAGTGGTGAACCTCTATCTTTTGGAAAGCCCTACTATTTCATTTGGTTTCATTTTTAGATTTTGGAAATTATGAGATTTCTTTTGTCATGGTTGGAGGCATATCCAAACCTAAGTTTGGTATTTTAGTTTTAGAGGCTTTTATGGACAAGTGCAGGGTAATTGTTTGTTTCAACTCATAGTTCTCATTTGTTTTATCTATTATTCTTATTATTATACTTGGTTGTCTTTCGTTATATTTTTTTATTTTCTTTTAGATATTGGGATTTGGAGGCGATCTCTAGCTCACAGTGGGCTGGAGATACCCTTCATGACTCGGCCCTGGTTAGTGACAAGGTTGTTATCAAAGCAAGGTTTAGGGTCTTTGGGTGTCCATAAATTCATGTCATGAAGACTCTCTTTTATGGGTGTGTAGTGTGAAACACTTATATGGGGGAGGCTACAAGGCATTTAGGAATATTTCCCTATTTTGTGTTATATTTTGTACTAAGAGAGTCTAGTTATCTTACAACTTCTCTAACTCCTAGCTTACTCATGTTTCTGATTATGCCTTCCCAAAGATCTAATTGTCATAAAAACTTTGCAGGACCCTCTGTCCTGCCTAAGGAAAATAAGGTGGTAACTCACTCTATTTACGGAGTGCAAACCTGATCTAGGGTCCCTGCTCCTAACTGTATAACTCAATGTAGGGTTCTACCGATTGCTACTAGTCATTATTAGGTTTCTCGAGCTGGTGATACTTATGCTCAGTAACCTCAGGGAGACATCTCTAATATAGAGTTCTATTAGTCTATTCATATGCTTGCTCAATTAATGGCATTGCAGTCTCGTCGATTTGATTATGTTAGTCCTGTTGTTAGTTAATCTAAGGTTACTCAATTTGATAAATTTATGAGGTTGAATCCCATAACCATTCTAAGGTTGAGGAGGATCCTCAAGGGTCTATTGATGAGATGGAGAAAATCTTTAGGGTAATGCATGCTACTAATTCAGAGGGTGTAGTGTTTGATTCCTATTAGTTGAAGGATATGGCTTATCAGTGGTATGAGGAGTGGAAAGTGGTAAAGGGTAATGATATTGAACTTGCTATGTGGGATGACTTGTTAGGTGTTTTTCTTGATTACCTATTTTCTTGAGAGTTAAGAAAAGGTATGGCTGAAGAGTTTGTGAACTTGAAGTAAGATAAGATGAGTGTTAAGGAGTATGCCCTGAAGTTATAGTAGTTGGTCTGTTATGCTCCAGAGTTGGTGTCTCATATAAGGTCCATAATGAGGAAGTTTGCTTCTAGTTGTCCCATGGCATAGTATTAGAGTGTAAGGCTGCAATGTTTAATAATGATATGGACATATCAAGATTAGTGGTTTATATGTAACAAATTGAGGATATAAAAAAGAAGTAAGTAGAGATAGTAGAAAGGTAGAATAAGAATTTTAGAAATTTAGAGTAGCATATAGGTTAGTAGAATAGTGGTAGAGATGGTAGACAGTGGACTATAAGAAGAATTGGAAAAGTTCTTATTCGCCCGCTAGTGATCCTTATCCTAAGCCTTCAGGTGATCTCATATTTAGGCTAGCAGTGGTCCAAAGGTATAGGATGCCCAGTCTTAGACTAGAGGATCTTAGTCTGCCCTACCTTATCCTCTGTGCAATTTTTGTAGGCAGCTTCACCATGAATATTGTAAGAAGGGGAGAAATTAATGCTATAATTATGGTTATCTTGGTCATATACAGAGAGATTGTCCTTCAGCCAGAGTTGCCACTTGAGTTAATAAGGATCTGGTCACAACTTCTTCGGCTCATGCACCTAAGGGAATTATTTTAGGTACAGGCACTGGTTGAAATCGACTTTATGCTCTTGCTACACGTCAGGAATCTAAGGCATCCTACAATGTCGTCACTGTTATGTCAAAACTCTTCTTTCATGATGTTTACTGTTTACTTATTCCAGGTTCTACCTATCGTGTATGACCCCTTATGTAGATGTACACTTTGGTTTTGATCCTAAAAATATTTTTGACCTATTTTGGTATCTACTCCAATGGGTGATACTATTATTGCTAGAATAATCTATAGGTGTTGTGTGGTGTCCATTCATCATAGTGAAACATTGGTGGATTTAATAAAACTTGATATGGTGGATTTTGATGTAATATTGTGGTTGGATTGGCTTCATTCGTGCTATGCTTCTATGGATTAGGATATGAAAGGTCAGTTTCTATTTTTCTAATAAATGGGTGATTGAATGGGAGGGGAGTTCCTTAGTACCTAAAGGGAATTTTATTTCCTATCTTAGAGCTCAGAAATTGAGTTCCATAGGGTGTCTGTATTATCTAGTTTGGGTTAAGGATTCTAATTCTGAGAGTTTTTCTTTGTAATATGTCCCTGTGGTTAATAAGCTTTCTAAAGTTTTTCCTAATGATCTTCATGCAATTCCTCCTAACAAGGAAATAGATTTGGGATTGATCTTCTACCAAATACCCATCTAATTTCTATTCCTCCTTATAATATGGCCCTGGCGCAGCTAAAGGAACTAAAGGAAAAGTTAAAGGATCTTTTTGATAAGGGTTTCATCTATCCTAGTGTTTCTTCATGGGGTGCTCCTGTGCTTTTCGTGTGAAAGAAAGATTTCTCTCGTCAGATGTGTATAGACTATCATCAGTTAAATAAGGTTATAGTGAAAAATATATATCATATTCCTATGATTGATGACCATTTCGACCAGGTTCAAGGTTCTAGGTGTTTCTCTTAGATTGATCTTTATTAGGGCTACCATCAACTGAACCTTAGGGAGGTTGATATTCCCTAGAATGCTTTGCAAACCCGATTCGTCCATTATTAGTTCTTGGTTATGTCATTTGGGTTGACTAATGCTCCGACTGCTTTCATGGATCTTATGAATTGGGTGTTTAGGTCATTTCTAATTTGTTCGTTATAGTCTTCACTAATGATATCTTGGTGTACTCTAAGAGTGAGGAGGATCACATCAGTCACCTCCAAATTGTGTTGTAGACTCTTAAGGACCAAAAATTGTATGCTAAAATTTTCTAAGTGTTAAATTTGGCCAAGTGTTGTGACCTTTCTGGAGCATATTATTTCTAGTAAGGGGATCAACATTGATCCATAGAATGTTAAGGTAGTTAAGAAGTGGCCTAGACCCATGAATCCAACCGACATTAGGAGTTTCTAGGGCTTGGTTGGGTATTATATAAGATTTGTGAAATGTTTTTTCATCCATTGTTGTTCCGCTAATGAAGTTGACTTGGAAAAAAGTTATGGCTTTGTGGTCCTGTGCTTGTGAGGGTATCTTTGAGGAGTTAAAGGATAAGTTGACTTTTGCACCAGTTTTGACCCTACTCGAGAGTACTGATAGGTTTGTTGTGTACTATAATGCATCCCTTGTGGGAATAGGTTGTGTCTTGATGCAGCATAGTAAGGTTGTGCCCTATGCTTCCAGGCAACTTAAGCTTCATGAGATGAATTATCTGACTCATAATCTAGAGTTGGCAGTTGTGGTTTTTTTTTTAAGATCAAGCGCCATTACCTGTATGGGGTACATATGGATCTTGCAGTATTTGTTTACACGGAAGGAATTAAACCTCAAGCAGAGTCGGTGGCTTAAATTACTTAATAATTATGACATGAGTCTACACTATCATCTAGGTAAAGCTAATATCATTGTTTATGCTTTTAGAAAGTTGTCTATAGGGAGCCTATCTCACTTTGATGATGATAAAAGAGGCTTGGTGAAAGATATTCACAAGTTGGCTAATTTAGGAGTGCATCTCTTGGACTCTAAATATGGAAGAGTGATTGTTAAGAAAGTGGTTAAATCATCTATGGGTGCTCAGGTGAAGGAGAAATAGGCTTTGGACTCTATACTTATGCAAATTAAGGATGATGTGGGTCAGCAAAATGTTATGGCTTGTGAGATTGGGGAGATGGCATTTTGAGGTATCAAGGAAGGTTGTGTGTTCCTGAGGTTGATGGGTTGCGGGAACGTATTTTGAATGAAGCTCATGAGTCTAGATATACAGTTAATGCGGGTTTGACTAAAATGTACCATGTATTGAGGGAAATCTACGGGTGGAATAATATGAAGAAAGATGAGGCGAACTTTGTGGCCAAGTGTATGATTTGTCAGCAAGTCAAAGTTGAGCTTTGAGGCCTGGTGGCGTATCTCAAGAGATAGATTTCCCATGTGGAAGTGGGATATTATTAATATGGACTTTGTTACAGGTCTTCCGCGACCTCACAATCAGTATGATTCTATTTGGGTCATCGAGGATAGAATTACTAAGTCTGCTCACTTCATTCCCATGAGAATTAACTACTCGGGAGAGGACTATGCTAACTTGTTTATTCACGAGATAGTTAAATTACATAGAGAGCTGGTGTCCATCATTTTAGACCGTGGTACGCTGTTTTTTCTCACTTATGGCATTCATTTCAGAAATGTTTGGGTATAAAAGTGAACCTTAGCTTCCACCTCAAACGGACGGAAAAGCAAAGCATACCATTCGGACTTTGGAGGATAAGATAAGGGCTTGTGTGATAGATTTTAAAGGTATTTAGGTTGATTATTTTCCTCTTATTGAGTTTTCTTAAAACAACAGTTATCACTCCAGAATTTAGATGGCCCCTTTTAAGGATCTTTATGGTACAAGGCGTATGTCTCCGATTGGGTAGTTTGAGGTTGGTAAGACTGGGTTGTTTCATCCTAACTTGGTTAATCAATCTATGGAGAAGGTGAAAGTGATTAGATAAAAACTTCAGACTGCTCAAACTCGCCAAAAGTCTTATACGGCTGTGAGGCGAAGAGAGTTGGACTTTGAGGATAGTGATCAGGTATTCGTGAAGGTTTCTCCTATGAAAAGAGTCATGAGATTTAGTAATAAGGGGAAGCTCAGTCCCTATTACGTTGGTCCATATCATATTGTGAATAAAACTGGGAATGTTTCTTATAAGTTAAATTTTCCAGCGAGCTTGGCTTCGGTTCATCCTATTTTCCATGTACCCATGCTGAAAAAGTGTGTAGGCAATTTTTCTTTAATAATGCCCGTTGAGGACGTTGGGGTTTCATATTTGTGGTCTTATGATGAGGTCCCAATTAAGATATTGGATAAGCAAGTTCATAGATTGATAACTAAGGGTGTAGCTTTGGTAAAAGTGCTTTAGAGAAATCAAAAGTTGAAAGAAGCTACATGGGAGGCTGAGGAAGAGATGAGAGCCAAGTCCCCGTTGTTGTTACCACGAATGTATGAACTTTGTTTCCCATCTTATCGCATTTCAAATTTTTCTTTGCATTCTTTCGGTTATTATCATGACCCTTACTATATCCTGGTTGTGACAGGTATCCCATGTCCATAAAGGATCAGATACCACCCCCTTTGCCTAGCCAAATAGAACATAACACACCTAGCAATGGCTGAATTCCAAAAATATAACAATAGAGAAAATAAGAAGCTCAAAGATATCAAAGAGTATCAATCATCAATACCCAATCCACAATAATATCCACTAAGCCTCTACTAATCCGAAAACAATCTATGTTGGGACATGCCCCCGACCCTGACAATGATAATGACAATGAAAATGAAAATGTAAATGTAAAGTCTTCACTTCTAATTTAGGGAAGGGAAACCTATGCAGGAAAAGTAGGCTTTTCTTTGTACCCTGCATTACATGAGGATACAACATCCGAGTACATTTAGTGGGGTGAGCACTAGCATGTAACTCAGGATAAGGGTACAATAATGTCAATCAAAAGTAAATTTCAAACTCACTGTACATGTTCACATACATGCATACATATATATAGGGAACAAGGTTTAGCACAAAGTAAAACATTATCCGAGAGTATGTAGCTCAATCGTTAGAAATTGGCACCCACGGGCAATATGGGTTCAGTTCTCCCTGCTGAAAGGGCTCGAATGCATGTTAGTTGCACGACCATGATGTATTAATGAAGACCAGGAAATTCCCCGACCCCATGTCAATCCTAGATACAAAAATATCAATAGTGTGAACAATGCACATGGTCATCAAGACCAATATTCACGTCGGCAAACATGGTTTCCGCTACAAGTCATTCAAGACACAAACCTTCACAGCTTAGATACAAAACCCCTATTAATCCCAAATTAAAACAAGTTTCACATAACCCATTCATTAGTCAAGGAATTATACATTAAGCCACTCCAGAAGTATCGTCATACACAGCTAGAAAGCTCATAATTATGCTATTATAATTCCATTAACTTGGAGGAATGCCTCGACCCCCATTTGTTCATTAAATCAAGTTAGAGGAATGCTTCAACCTACTTTAGTTTATCAAATCAAATTGGGGGAATTCCTCGACCCCTTTTGTTCATTAAATCAAAACATAGAAAACAAGGCCTTCAAAATCCATATTTGACTATTTAACCCTTTATGCAATGCAATAGTATGGGTAAGTAAGTCAAACCATGTGTCAAATCCATATTTCAAATTCAATTTCACAAATGGGTTGAGGGAATACATTTATTCAAAACCAATTCCAAGTTCAAAACAAAAAATTTGGGGAATACCTCGACCCCCATTCAAATTCCCATACCCACATACCCCAATAGTTCAAAACCATTCAATTTAATGCATAAATAACTCATAAAAGCTATGGGAAAGCAATTCGACGATCAACCATTCCAAAGCCCTCAACCATACAAAACCCACATTCAAATCCATATAATTAAACCATTTAAACATATGTTTTTCATAAAATAAGATTTGAGGATGAGTAACATGCCTGAAGGTACAACAAATAAATAGAGAGAAATCACCCTTGAGAGCCCTACTTGGACCAACTTCATGGAAACCACGTAAGTGTTCTTGACCGTAGAGATTTGAGAAAGGTTGAGAAGTTCTTTTGATTTGTTTTGGAGTGATAATGACACCCTAAAGGGGTTTTTAGTCATGGGTCACAATTGGAGAAAAGGGGAAATGTCCAAAGCGCCCTTAATGAAATACTGAAAAATTATCGCCAGTGACTATGGGTCACTATACGACTCGTAAGAACTCATCATGACTCATCACTATGAGTCGTAGTCAAGACAGTAGTTGAAGGACCCTTCTCTGGTGACCCTAATATTCACACCATGTGACTCATGATTTAACCTTATGACTCGAAGGATCAAAGATGTATCAAGGATAGAAACACTTAGGGCACACACTGGTTTGGCTACGGATGGAACTATATAGCTCATATAGAGTCTTTAGACTCGTTAGGAGTCAATTGTAATCATAACTGAAACTTGTCCAATACACACTATTCAAGCTATAATTAGGGTCCTATGACCGTTATTGACACGGTATGACTCATAGCGAGAGTTGTAATGTGGACAGTAAGCCCGTAGGTTAAGAAATTTCAAGGACTGAAATTTGAGGTGTTTCATTATCCCTCCCGTAGGATCATTCATCCTCGAATGACGATTTAAGACTTCTGTTAGAATGATTTAACACAAAGTACAAAGACATTTACCTTTAACAAAGATATAAAACAAAGATGTCAATATTAACACATACCTTAAGCACAATTATCTGGAACGGGGAACAAGAATGGGTATTAGGACTTCATTTCCTCTTCGGCTTCCCAAGTAGCTTCTTCGACCTTATGGTTCCTCCATAGAACCTTGATTGAAGTCACATCCTTATTCCTCAAATGATGAACTTATCTATCCAAAATTTCAACCGAGAGTTCCTCATAGTACAAGGATTCCAAAATACCAAAACTATCCAAAGGAACAACCAAGGAAGGATCACCCACACACTTCTTCAACATCAAAACATGGAAGACCGGATTGATAGAACCTAATCTAGATAGAAACTCCAACTCATGGCCACATGGTCCACTCGCCTCAAGACACGTAAGGGACCAATCTACCAAGGACTTAGCTTCCCTTTCTTTCAAAACCGCATCACTCCCTTTTTTGGAGATACCTTCAAGAATACCAAATCATCTACATTAAACTTGAACTCCCTACGCCTTACATCTGTATGGGATTTCTGACGACTTTGTGCGGCCTTAAGTCTATCCCAAATTGTTTTCACCTTTTCCATGGCTTGGTGAACATAGTCAGGACTGAATAACTTACTCCCAAACCTCAAACCACCTAATAGAAGACCTACATCTCCTACTATAAAGGTTTTCAAAAAGAGTCATCCCAATACTAGAGTGAAAGCTATTATTACAAGCAAACTCTATGAGAGGCAAATGATAAACCCAACATTCACGAAAGTAGATCATACATGACTTTAGCATATCCTCCAATGTTTGAATTGTCCTCACCACTTAACCATCCAATTGAGGATGAAAAGCGGTGCTAAGGTTCACCTTAGTCCTCAAACCTCTCTAAAAATAATGCCAAAAATAAGATGAGAATTGAGTATCTCAATTGGATATGATGGAAATTAAAGCACCAAGCAACTTGATGATTTTTTAAATAAAAATTTTAGCATAAGCCTCTGCCGAATAAGTAGTCTTCACTAACAAGATGTGAGAAAACTTAGTCATCCTATCAACGATAACCCAAATCTAATCAAACTAATTCTGAGATCTCAGAAGGCCGGTAACGAAATCCATATTAATAACCTCCCACTTCCACACATGCAACTTAATTTCTTAAAACAACCCACCAGTCCCCAAATGTTCCATTTTCACTTGCTAACACACCATACACTAAGCGAAAAATTGGCCACATCCCTCTTCATGTTATTACACCAATAGAACTCCTTTAAATCATGGTACATCTTCATCAAACCAGGATAAACATTGTACCTCAACTCATGAGCCTTATCCAAGATTCTCTCTTATAGCCTATCAACATTGAGAACACACAATCTACCTTGGTATCTTAAGATACCATCACCATCAATCTTAAAAACCATCACTTTTTGCTGACCCATATCATCCTAAGTCTGCATTAAGAAAAGATCTAAAACCTATTTTTCCTTTAGCTTAACACAAAGAGATAACGCCGCCACCTCTTGAACAATCACAACACCATCCTCAGAGTCTAAAAGAAAAATTCTAAGATTAGCCAACTAGTGAATATCCTTCACCAATTCTTGCTTCTCTTAATCCAGGTGAGATAAGCTTCCCATCGATAGCCTACTAAGAGCATCAGCAACCACGTTAGCTTTACCTAGATTATAGTGCAGACTTATGTCGTAGTCTTTAAGAAACGTAAGCCACCTCCATTGCTTGAGAGTTAAGTCCTTCTGGGTGAACACATATTACAAACTCTTATGATATTAAAAGATGTCAACATGCACCCTATATAAGTAGTGACGCCATATTTTCAACGCAAACACCACAACAATAACTCCAAACCATGAGTCGGATAATTCTTGTCATAAGCCTTTAGCTGCCTAAAAGCATACGACACCACCTTTCCATCCTACATCAAAACACAACCAAGTCTCACACATAAGGCATCACAATAGAAAACAAAACCATCAGTACCCTCGATTAAGGTTAAAATAGGAGCAGAAATCAAATTATCCTTCAACTTCTCAAAACTACCCTCACAAGCGTCAAACCATTAAAACTTTACCTCTTCTGAGTCAGTCTAGTCCATGGAGCAGTAATCAAAGAGGAAATCTCCACAAACCTTCTATAATATCTAGCTAAACCCAAAAAACTCCGAATGTTGGTTGGATTCATGGGTCAAGGCCACTTCTTAACCACCACAACTTTCAGCGGATCCACCATGATCCCTTCATTAGAAATAACATGACCCAAAAAAGTAACGAAATTTAACCAAAACTCACACTTTTAAAACCTAGCATACAAACGTTGATCCTTAAGGGTCTACAACACTATATGGAGGTTATTGGCATGATCCTCCCCACTATTGGAATAAATAAGGATGTCATCAATAAACACAATGACAAACAAAACTAAAAATTAATGGAATACATGGTTTATAAGATCCATGAATGTCTCCGATGTATTAGTCAAGCCAAAGTACATCACCAAAAACTCAAAATAACCATACCGGTTTAGAAAAGCAATCTTTAGGATATCCACCTCCCTAATTTTCAACAGGTGATAACCAGATCAAAGGTCAATCTTAGAAAACTACTTAGTACCTTACAGCTGGTCAAATAAGTCATCAATCCTAGGAAGAGGATACTTATTCTTCACGGTCACCTTATTCAACTGGTAATAATCTATACAAATTCAAATGGAACCATCTTTTTATGCACAAAAAAGCACCCTACGAGTAAATACTAGGGCGAATAAAACCTTTGTTAATAAGATCTTTCAGTAAATCCTTAAGTTCTTTCAACTTAACTGGAGCCATTCTATAAGGAGGGATAGAGATAGGACGAGTGCCCAAGAGAAGGTTAACCCTAAAATTTATGTCTCTATTAGGAGAAACATTGGGAAGATTATTAGGAAACACCTTGGTAAACTCACAAATCATAGGGATAGGTTGCAAAGAAATACCCTCAGAGTTAAAATATTTAATTCAGACCAATTGATAGAGACACCCCTTGGAAATCAACTTCTGGGCTCTAAGATAAGAAATGAACCTTTCCTTATGTACTAAGGAACTACCTTCCCACTCAATTAATGTTTCATTCAGGAATTGAAAATTGACCCTCTTAGTCCTAGATGCCTAACAGGAATGGAATCAATTCATCCCTAAGATAACATAAAAATCCAATAGCTCTAACTCTATCAAATCAACCAACGTCTCCATATCATTAATAGAAACAATGTAACCCCTATAGACTTTATTAGCCACAATAGAGTTACCTACCAGACCAGACACAAAAAATGATCAGGAATAAACTCAATACTAAAACCAAAATGAATAGCCATATAAGAGGTAACATAAGAAAGTGTAGACCTAAGATCTAGCCGAAAATACATATCGAGAGTGAAAAAATTTAGCGTACCAATAAAAATATTATGAAATACCTCAGAAACCTAATGAATGGCAAGAGCATACAGACGGTTCCAACCAGTGCTAGAGTTGGAAGTAGCACCCTTTGGTACAAGGGCTGAAGAACCAGCAACTGGGACCTTATTATCCCTAGTAGCAATATCGCCTGAAGGACAGTTCCTTTAAATATGGCCAGTTTGGCCTCACCTAAAACACTTATTCCTTTCATCATCACAAAATCCATAGTACAAATGTCCACAAAATCTTCTACGACGATGTGATGGAGTTGACTAGGCCCCACTGGCTCTATATTGGGCACCCTGTGCCTTAAACCCATTGTTTCTTTAAAAACAACGATCATTAGATGATATAGGATATGGAGCACTAGCCTTAAAATAAGAACCAGAATTTCCCCACTTTTTCTTTGACCATTGCCTGCCATCTCTACCATTATTCTACTGGCCTCCACCCAGTACATAATACCTGGACCTCTTACTTTGCCTTTCCCCTATTTTGACTTTTTTTTTCATCTTCAACCTATTGTATATACACCATAAGCCTAGATATATCCATATCACCATTTAACAAGATGACCCTGCATTCCATTACCAAGTCTCAGTACAAGCCCAAAGCAAACTTTCTTATCTTAGCCCTCATGCTACACACTAGCTTAGGAGTATAATGGGACAACTAGTGAAATTTCATGGCATACTCTTTATAGACATCCTTCCCTTTTTCAAATTCACAAACTCCTCAGCTTTGGCCTCCCTTAAATCCTAAGAAAGGAAATGATCTAAGAAGGCACCATAAAACTTATCCCATAGAGCCATCTCTACATTATCACCCCTAGACTAATCCCACTCCTCAAATAGGTGGAAAATTCTATGCCCTCTAAGTCAAAAATATGCATAACCCTGAATATCTTCTCTATCTCATCTATGAACCTTTTAGGATCCTCCTTGGCGTTAGATCCAGTAAAGGTCAGAGGAATGAGCCTCATAAACTATCCGAGTTGAGTAACGTCAGAAGAACTTAATGCAGTACCAGCAGGACCCAACCTATATGACTAGATGTCACTAACTTGATCAATACATGAATGGTTCGATGAAACTTAGCATTAGAAATGTCTCCTAGGGGTGGTAGGGCATGATCTTCATCATCTTGAGGAGCCTAAGGATGACTGGTAGGGATTGATGGAACTCCACATGAGGCACTACTATTAGGAGATGGAGCCCTAGATTGGGTTTGAACTTTATAAGTTGGACGAGTTCCATCCACATTGTCCTCAGGTGGGACAGAAAAACCTTCACGTGCATCAGATCTTTGGGGAGGCATGATCTAAAATAAAAAAATAGAGATTAGGGGAGTTTCAAAACCTTAGAATCTAAAGCTCAAAATAGAACATCAATAAAGGTAAACATTCCTAAATTTCTCATAGCCTCTTTCTTATAAGTGTGGCATACTACTCACCCATAAAAGAGACTCTACTTGACACGGCTTTGTGGAAACCCAATTGAACCTAGGCTTTGATACCAACTTTGTCATGACCTAAACCAGGTACTAGGCGTGATGGGAATCTCAAGTCTAGCAAGTACTAGAGACCACCCCTTTTGCCTAGCGAAACAAAACATAACACACCTAGCAAAAGCTAAATTTAGAACATATAACAAGATAGAAAATAAGAAGCTCCAAGACATCAAAGATTATCAACTGACAATACCTAATACAAGTAATATCCACAAAGCCTCTACTAATCTCAAAACAATCTAATTCGGGCCATGCCCCCGACCTTGACAATAACAATGAGAATGATAATGTAAATGTTAAATATTCACTTTTAATTAATGGAAGTGAAATCAATGGAATGATCAAGTCTTACAGAGAATAAAAACTCCCCTTCACTTAAGATGTCTGATGAACTGAGTCGATAAACGTAAAACTGCACAGGAAAATTACACTTGCCTTCGGACCCTGCATCCTATGGGATATAGCATCCGAGGAGGGTTAGTGGGGTAAGCACTAGGAAGTAACTCAGGATAAGGGTAAAATCATGTCAATCAAAAGTTCAATTTCAAACTCGCTATAAATGTTCACATACATGCATACATATATATATATATATAATTGATGCAGGGATAAGGAACAAATTTTAGCATAAAGTAAAATATTATCTTGGACTATGTAGCTCAACCGTTATAAACTGACACCCACGGGCTATATAGGATCAGCTCCCTCTGCTAAAAAGGCCTCAGTGTGTGTTATCCACACAAAATGAAGGTATTAAGGAAGACCATGGAATAACTCGACCCCACGTTAATCCTAGAAACATATATATAAATAGTGTAAACTATGCACATGGTCATCAAGACCAATCCTCACATTGGTAAAAATGAGTTTCCAGTACAAGTCATTTAAGATCCACACCTTCACAGATTAGCTACATAACTCTTATTAATCCAAAATTAAAACAAGTTTCACATAACCCATTCATTAATCAAGGAATTATATATTAAGGTACAGGACAGGTACCGTCAAACTATTTAGCTTGAAAGCTCATAATTATGCGATTATAATTCCAATAACTTGGGGGAATGCCTCGACCCCCTTTGTTCATTAAATAAAGTTGGTGGAATGACTCGAACTTCTTTAGTTTATCAAATCAAATTGGGGGAATGCCTCGACCGCCTTTTGTTAATAAAATCAAAAAATATCCAATAACGCCTTCAAAATCTACATTTAACTTTTTAACCATTGATACAATGCAATAGTATGTGTAAGTAAGTCAAACCATGTGACAAATCCATATTTCAAATTCAATTTCACAAATGGGTTGAGGGAACACAATTATTCAAAACCAATTCCAAGTTCAAAACAATAATTTAGAGGAATACCTCGACCCCCATTCCAATTCCTACTCCCATTCACCTCTTTAGTTCAAATCCATTCAATTCAATGCATAAACAACTCATAAAAATCATGGTAAAACAATTCAAGGATCAACCATTCTATAACCCTCAACCCTTTAAGATCCCACATCCAAATCCATATAATTAAACCATTTAAACACATATTTTTCATAAAATAAGATTTGGGGAAGAGTAACCTACCTAAAAGTACCACAACTATGGGGAGAAATCACCTTGAGAGCCCTATAGGACCAATTTCTTGGAAACCCTAAGTGTTCTTGACTTTGGAGATTTGAGAGAGATTGAACAGTTATTTTGAACAGTTATTTTGATTTCTTTTGGAGTGATAATGTCACCCTAAAGGGGTTTTAAGTCATGGGTCACAATTGGGGAAAAGGGGAAATATCCAAAGTGCCCTTAATGAAATATTAGAAAATTATCGCTAAAGTCTACGGGTCATTATATAACTCGTAAAGACTCATTACAACTCATCACTATAAGTCGTAGTCAAGGCAGTAGCTGAAGGACCCTTCTCTGGTTACCCTATGATTCACACCATACAACTTGTCAGGAGACCCTATGACTCGTAGGGTCCAAGCGTATCCATGATAGAAATACTTAGGGCACACATTGGTTTGGCCATGGATGGGACTATACAGCTTGTAGAGAGTCTTTACGACTCATTAGGATCCAACCATAATCATAAAAAAAATTGGACAATACACACTAGTCAGGCTATAATGAGGGTCCTATGACCCATAATGACACGTTACGACTCATAGAGAGAGTCGTAATCTACAAAGTAAGCCCATAGGTCAAGAAATTTTCAAGGACCAATATCTGGGGTGTTTTAATTATCGTGTAATAGGAACCCTAACTCCTTATTTGAGGATGAATGACCTTGGGAGGGGGGTAATGTAACACGACAAATTTTTTAGGTGTAGACCCTCTAAAAGCTAAGTAATTGAATTAACCAAGTTTTTGCAATAATGTTATAATTACCAAAGATAATGATCCAGGGAATGATTCATTCGGAGATATAATGAGTCGTGAAAAAGACTCGTTGTATCGGCAGTTAGTTTTAGTCCCTTTGCAATGAGTCTAGGGTACGACCCATTGTGAGACACAATGAGTCGTTAGGAGGGACTCATCTCAATAGATAGTTACCCAGGTGTTCAGTTCCTAACCACGAGTCTTCATCACGACTCGTGATGTCAGATAATGAGTAATGGTGAATGACTTATTTTCAAAATAGTTAGGGATCATATATTTTATCCTCAGGTAACAACTCCAAGCTATTACTCGTAGACAAACCTCACGTGTTGTTACCCAATCTATGACGATTGTGTTAGGATTTTTCTTGCATGTTTTAATTAAGGTATTTTTGCTCTTTCCCTTCCTTTACACTTTTCCCATGACTTAAAAACACTTTAATTACTCCTTAAACATCAGTTATCTAAATTAAAACCTTACTCTCTTAATGTTTAACTCCCAAGGCAAGAGATACTTGGGTTTCACAAGGGATTCAATATTTAGATTCCAAACTTCAGATTCTTTTCAAATTCTTTGATATTTTAGGCATGTCTCTCATCCCTAAACTTGTATTTTACATTATGGCACAAATTGATTCAAAATTCAAGCAATTTAATTATTAGGTTTGAAGGTTGGGTTGAGGGATTTTGATTGGTTACTACTTGAATTGTTTCCCCATTACTAAGTAGGTTACTCATGCTTTGATTAATGGTTTTGGGGGATTAACGGGTTCATTATTTTAGGGATTGGAATATGAAGCATGTGTTTCCCCAAATTGATGGATTTTTGGATTGTTAATGACATTAACCCCAACCCACTTTCATATATTTGGTTTTGAAAATGGAATTTACATAAATTAGCTTACCTTTGAAACATTTTATCACATTAATGGATAATTGGATGATGAAAATGGTTTGGGAATGCCCTTGGTCGCAATGGCTTGGATTTTTGATAGAACTTAGGAGTTTAATGGTTAATCGAATTGGTTTCCCATAGTTGTTGAAATGACCTGAACCAGGGCCTTCTTATAATGGGCAATACCAAGCCCAACTAGGATTTGGAACAGCCCCCATTACCCAATCTGACAGCCAAATACATACCTTGAGTCGGATACTTTCTGAACATATAAAAAGATTGAGTATTCACTAATATGATGACTCTAGGATAAGTCTATATCTGAGACCAACCCAACCAAGTCCAACAACTAATAACCAACCCAAACTAATGCAGAAACCATAAGCCAATACTATGATAATAAGCCAATGTATGAATATATATATATATATATAACATAAACCATCCATACCATACCCAAGTCCATAGTATTCCATACAAAGCCTCTCGACCAACCAAAGAGTACCTAGTAGGGGTATGCCCCCAACTATAGCCAAAACCAAAGTCTATGAAAGACAGGAAGTATGTAAAGTAAACCATGATATGAAGTAGATGCCTTCCAAACTATGGAAGCTCACTACTTCAATCCAACATCGATTGTCACTAAATCTGATCTCTAAGTAGAAGAAGTAGAATGGTCGATCCCTGCATAGCGTGGGTATGCAGCTGCCCTAAGATGGGTTAGTGGGTGAACACTAGCATGTACTCAAGATAGGGATAAAATAATGCCATTTACAAAGCCAAGTAAAACCATCCATAATGCATACAACCATACATATATATATAACCATATAGGGAAATGGAACCGGGTTTAGCATTCATTTAAAACCTTTACTTGGGTTGTGTAGCTTTGCCATCCTAAACCACCTATGGGCTATATGGGTTCAGCTCCACCTGCTGAAAGTGCCCCAATACGTGTAGCCGTATGACCAGGGAAGAAAAACTAGGATGACTAGTACATCCCCCAAAATATAGTGTGACATCATGACCACGGTCACCAAGACCAACCTCACATCAACAAATATGAGTTTCTAGTTGTGCCCCCACCCCCACCTCTCGGACCTCTACCTTTCACGGCTTTGCTAAATATCCCGCAATTAATGCCCAATTAAAATCATTTTCCAAATAACCAAACCATTAACCAATTATTAACTAAGGCCATTATTATTGGTATCGTCATACCAATCCTTACTTGCAAGTATTATCCATAGCCAACCATATATAAGTTTAAGGGGACTTTCAAGTGCCCTTCCATTTACTATGTTAAACCATTTGGGGGATTCCATGTACCCCTCAAGCATAACCATTTAGCCATTTACCTTCTCAAACCATTTAAAACAATTTCATTAATGAATTCACTTAAGGGATCTCCATGTATCCCGCAAGGTTTTCAAAATAGACCAACTATGACCACTGAAACCTTTACCTTTTAAACCATTCTAAACCATTTTAGACCATGCCAAACATTTAAAGTATTTATATCATTTAAACCATTTAAAACCATCCAAAACCATTTAAAACCACGCAAAACCTCCCAAAACCATTTTAGAGTTCCATTACCAAACCAAACCATGTAAGAGTCCCAATGAAAGTTCAATAATAGTGTAAGAACATTCTTTGATGTATTTTATCGAACATGTTGAGGCATACCTTTACCAAGATCAAAACCAATGCATAAACCACTATTATGGTTACTCAAGAGCCATTTGTTAAACCATAACCAACCAAAAAACCATATATGCAAACCATTACTAGAAACATGTAAAAACATAGTTTAAATAAATACAAAACCATATACATCAAGACCCTCAACATATATTTCAAAAACCACCATTCATGACCTATAAATCATTGTTAAAAACATAATACATAAGCCTTTAATTAGAATTAACAATGAGTAAAGGACTACAAGACTTATACACGATGATTCATGAAAGAAATCTTGACCTTTGAGCCCTTTGAAGAACCCATGAAGAAACCCTAGCCTCCAATCTTTCAAGAGTGAGTTTGCGAGAGTATTTGAGGTGTTTTAATCCTTTAACAAGTGTTGTAGAAGGCTAACACAGTTTATATAACGTTATGACATAAGGGTTTAGGAGTAGGAAATGTCCAAACTAACCTAGACTTCAATTTTAAAACAAGTTACATCCAAGGGTACGACTCCCCTTTACCATTTGTATCCTAGGGTACGAGTGGTACCCCAGCTCGTACCCAAGACAATGCCAAGGCCCTACCTACTGGTTTCTATATGACTCACACCTCCCTAGTCGCACCTTAAGGGTATGAGTGACATCACCAATCATACCCACAACTCAAATTATGGGCAGATTCCTCAAGACAACACCTTAGGTAAGCATACGACTAGGCCTTACACCCCCCGTATCCCTCCATACGAATCGTACCAAGAGGAGTCTTATCTTGGGTAGTATCTAAGCTAAACACACTATCAAGGGTATGATTAAACCCTCAAGAAAGCTCCTAACTCGTATCCAAGTGGTACTAGTGGCATCCTTGAGTTGTACCAAACCTAGTGAGTCAAAAACCTTGGAAATTTTGGAAGGCTCGCAGACTTGGGGTGTTTTATTCTCCCCCACTAGGAACATTGGTCCTTGAATGCTAGGTAAAGGTACGAATAAACACGAGATAACCCATTAAACCTTTCCTCAACCAAAATAGGAATAGAGAATATACAACTAAGGTGAGAAGATCACTACATAACCCAAACACGATCTACACCCCAACAACTTTATTCTGACCTCTAACTAAGTTAGAAAACAAAGATTCAAGAGGAACCATTCTTAACCTTTAACCAAATTAGAAAACCAAGATATGATAAAGAACACATACCCTATGCATGAGTTTACGGAATGAAGAACCAATGTGGATACTTGGACTCCATGTCCTCCTCCGCATCCCAAATGACTTTCCCAGACCTTTAGTTCCACCATGGAACCTTTACCAAAGCCATACCTTATTGTTTGCAATCGACAAACTTACCAATCCAAGATCCGCATCAGGACCTCTCTTAAAAAAACAAAGAACCCAAGATACCAATACTACCTAAAGAAACTAACCAACCTAGGACCATCCATACCTTACTTCCAATATAACACATAGATTACCAGATGAATGCACACATGCTAAAGGGAAAGTCCAATTCTATTTGGAATTTACCAACACACCCACCAATAAATCTTGAGTATAGCTATACACACTATCCATGTTCAGGCCTATCCAAAGCTAAAAGGAGTTAACTTAGGCCACTGAGCTCTACTCCTTACATCTATCCCAAAACACCACTCTACTTCTATCACCATTATGATATTAAAACCATGAGTAAAGGACATGGACAAACCATATCTAACCACTATCACCAACCACCCCCCAACCATATGTCAAGTACCCAACACAACTATTGGTTTATCTACCAATCACAATATTCAAGCCTTCCATTTATATACCCGCGGTATGATCTATCCATCAGAAGAACTAGCACCCTTTTCAACCATCATAAGGTTTTCACCACCCATTCCTTTCCTAACTATTTCCCCTGATAATAAACTTACCTCACCTTCCAGAACCCTAATTTTTAGTAGTTACCTTAGACTTTCCCCCACTTAGGGACTTCTATATTCCCCATTTCAACATATCACCATACTTTCCAAACCATCACCGTCTTCACATAAGAAGAATCAATTAAGAAACTAAATTATAAAAGTTATCTATGTCTCCCAAGGCAAGATACCAAAGATAAGACACCACACTATAGGCACAAAGTACTTCAAAACCACCTAGACCCTAATGAAGAAACATCCCAACTAAGTCATACCATAAGAGGAGTCCTTAAGACTGGACACCAAAAGAAATACAACAACACATACCATGAGTAACTTAATAAAAGGTCAAGGCTCATATCCAGGGAATAAGATGAATATGAAATGTGAACCTCAGTCATAAGCACTAAATGAATACATGCAACACTAATAGAATACTCTCTTAACTAAGAGAGGAGAGTATCATCAGAATATATAACCCCATCCTTCCCTTGAAGTTCACTACTAGAAGGGAGTTTTTAATTAATCACCAACCTTTATCCCATCACATTTATGAACACAATTCCTTATTCTAATAGGTATCACCCATTACTTAAACTAGGGATTCTTGGTTCCCCTATACCCAAACACTTATTCATCCCAAATGCTACCTAGAGCCCAGCATAGATATGCAACAACCATAAAACCAAATTGACTCCAAGGTTTCCAATTTAAATCAAAACCATTCAAAATCAAAACATGGATACTAAGGCCTTTTCAAAATTATTTTAATCCAACCAAAACCAATTCATGTTCCTTTAATTATTTATGCAATGCAAAGATTTAAGAATAGTAAAACCATATGATAAAATTATATTCAATGGCAATTTCATAAGTATTGTAAGGACATATAATTTCAAAGACCAAAACCAAGTAATTAGGAACCCATAATACCCCAAAATCCATTTAACATTCCCATGAATCCCACAATGTTCATAAACATAAGTAAAGTATGAAAAATGTGTCATAACCCATGGAAAATCAATTTAAATGAGTAATCATGTTAAATCCCTTAATTGTGCCGAAACCTTTTCAAAACCATAAATTTAATAATCAATTTCATGCCAACAATAAAGTACAAGTATAGGGACAAGGATACATACAAGCACCATGATCTAACTTTTTGAATGACTAGATCACCAGTCCCTCTGTTTAACCTAAATTCCCAGTCTATATATTACAACTCTCCCACTATTGTATCTGCCAAATCATCAACCTTATCCAACCTACCAGTTTACCTCTATGACTCCCATATTTCTATTCTCGAGCTTATCATACTTCTTTTAATCAAAATCAAGCATCCAGGTTCAAGCCTAGGATCTACTAACCACCATGTACTACAAGCAAAGTACCCTTATAAAATAAAAATAAGCATGGTCAACCCCATAAGGACGACACTCCAAATTCCACCCATTGACTACCTATTTATTTCTAAGGCAAACCATTCCCCTTATACATGTATGAAGAAAACACTCCATATGGGAACATTAAGACTAATAAGGCCTTTATTTAAGAGATCCCTTAATTTCTCCATATGATCCTTTAACTCCATTAGAACTATTTTATAAAGAAGGAATAGAAATTTGGACAAAAATCTGAAATAAGAACAACCCCAAACCAACCTCCCCATTAGAAAGAAACCATGAGGGTCATCAAAAAGAACCCTAGGATATCCATTAACCATCGAAACCAAATGCAAAAAAAGACCATCCAGGTTAGAATCCTTAACCCGAGCCAAATAATAAAGACACTGTTTTGAGGTCAACCTCTGAGTTCTAAGATATGATATAACCTTTTCCTTAATAAATAAGGAATGAAACCATCCTTTCACTCCATAAGCAGCTTACCATGAAGCCTAAAGACAACCTTTATAGATCCAACAATCTAATGATAGATAGCATGAGTGTAACCAATCCATTCCCCTGAATGACATTGAAATCCACCATATTCTAGTTGGAAAAATCCACTATGACCCCTTTACTACCAACAGATACTACACACACCCTATAGACTTTGTTCATAAATGAAGAGTCATCTATTGGGGTAAAATAGAAGAGAAAAGAGTTTAAGATAGCCTTAGGACCATGACCAAAATACGCAACCACTAATAGGGCCAAAAAAGAAAAGGGACCCCAAACTAAGTAAACCATACACACCACAAAGAAAGGAGTTCTCATCATACCATTGTCAGAATCTAAAGATGCCTCAAAATCCTAAAGAATGTAAGAACATTGAGACAATCCCAACCACTGTCGGAGTTAGAGGTAGTAGCCAATACTCTATTTGCCCAAGAGACAACCCTTATGAAATATCCCCATCGCACAAGGCCCAACTGACCACAACTAAAACACCAACTCCTTTCTTCTTACAATAACCATGGTGCGACCTACCATAAGATTTATAAAGAAAATAAAATAATGAGTATTAGGCCCCACTAGGAAAACCAAAAGCTATGACCCCAGATCGGGTATATGCCCCATGAGTTAAACCAGATCCATCTATGTTGTTTTGAGTAGAACGGGTAAGTTTCCACAACTTTAGATTATTAAGAAGACATGATCCGAAGAGTGAACCAAGGAAGATTTAGATAAGAGTTCAAGACCTTAAAATCCATAGCCCAAAAGTAAAATAACCAAGAAAGGGAAATATCCTAAATACCTCGTACCCTCCTGATTATAAGTGTGGTGTATGACACACCTATAAGAAAGATTCTACTCAACATAACTGTGTGGACACCCCATGACACCGAAACCTAAAGATCTGATACAAAATTAACATGACCCGAACTAGGTCCTTATCATAATGGGCAATCCCAAGCCAAACCAAGATTGGGAACTACCCTCGTTACCCAACCTAACCACCAAACGCATACCTTGGGTAGGCTGATATCCGAGCATATAACGAGATAGCTTATTCACCAATGTGGTGCTTCTGGGATAAGTCTATAGCCGAGACCAACCCAATCAAGTCCAACCACCAATAATCAACCCAAACTAATGTGAAAACCATAAGCCAATATCCTGATAACAAGATAATGTATGAATATATACCATAATCCATCCATACCATACCCAAGTACACAATTTTCCATACAAAGCCTATATACCAACCAAAGAGTACCTAGTTGGGATATGCCCCGACAATAGCCAAAACTAAAGTCTATGAAAGACAAAAAGTACGTAAATAAAATTATGAAAGCTAACCATTTTAATCCAACATCTACTATCCCTAAATCTTATCATTAAGAAAGAGAAGCTAACTAGTCAGTCCTATCATAGTGTAGGTATACAGTCACTCGAAGATAGGTTAGTTGGTGAACACTAGCATGTACTAAATATAGGGATAAAATAATGCCATTTACAAAGCCAACTAAAACCATCCATAATGCATACAACCATACATAAATGTAACCATGCTGAGAAAGGGAACCGAGTTTAGCATACATCTAAAACCTTTACATGGGCTAGCTTTGCCATCCTAAATGACCCACGGGCTATATAGGTTTAGCTTTCTTTGCTGAAAGGGCCCTAGTGCGTGTAGCCATATGAACAGGGAAAAAACTGTGATGGCTAGTACATCCCCAAAAATATAGTATGACATCATGCACACGGTCACCAAGAACAACTTCACATCAGCAAATATAATTTTCCAATTTTGGCCCCTCTGAGACCTCCACCGTCCACAACTTTGCTGCACATCCCGCTATTAATTCCTAATTAAATCCATTTTCCAAATAATAAAACCATAAATAAATTATTAACCAAGACCATTATTATTAGTATCATCATACAAATCCTTACTTGCAAGTATTATACATAATTAACCATATATAGGTTTAAGGGGACTTTCAAGTGCCCTTCTATTTATAATGTTAAACTACTTGGGGGACTCTATGTACCCCTCAAGCATAACCATTTAGTCATTTACCTTTCCAAACCATTTAAACCAATTTCATTAATGTATTCACTTAAGGGATCTTCATGTATCCCGTAAGATTTTGAAAATAGACCAACCATGACCACTAAAACCTTTACCCTTTAAACTATTACAAACCATTTTAGACCATTCCAAACATTTACAGAATTTATATCATTTAAACCATTTAAAACCATGAATAACTTTCCAAAACTATTTAATAGTTCCATTACCAAACCAAACCATGCAAGAGTCCCAATAAAAGTTCAACAATAGAGTAAGAATATTCTTTGAGGCATTTCATTGAACATGTTGAGGGCATACCTTTACCAAGACCAAAAGCAATGAATAAACCACCATAATTAGGATTACTTAAGACCTATTTGTTAAACCATAATTAACCAATAACCACATATGCAAACCATTACCAAAAATATGTAAAAAAAAAAAATATATAGTTTAAACCAATACCAAACCATATGCATCAAGATCTTTAATGTTTATTTCAAAAACCACTATTCGTAATCCATAAATCAATGTTTAAAACATAATACATATGCCTTTAGTTGGAACTAACAATGAGGGAAGGAGACATGTCTTATACATGAAGATTCACAGAAGAAATCTTGACCTTTGTGCCCATTAAAGAATACCTGAAGAAACCCTATCCTCCAATCTTTCAAGAATGAGTTTGACAGAGTATTTGAGGTTTTTTAATCCTTTAACAAGTGTTATGAAAGTCTACCAAAGATTATATAATATGAGGAAAAAAGGGTTTAAGAGTAGGAAATGTCCAAACTAACCTTTACTTAAAGTTTAAAATGTCACATCCAGGGGTATGACTCCCCCTTACTATTTGTATCCTAGAGTACGAGTGGTACCCCAACTCATACCCAAGACCATGCCAAGACCCTACCTACTGGTTTCTATATGACTCATACCTTTCTTTTCATACCTTAAGGTTACTAATGACACCCCCAATCATACCCATAACTTATATCATGCCTGATTCCTTAAGATAATACCTTAGGCAATATATGACTAGGCCTTACACCCCTCGTATCCCTCTATATGATTCATACAAAAAGGTGTCATATCTTGGGTAATAGATAAGCTAAACACACTACCTAGGGTACTAGTGAACCCTCAAGTTAACCCTTAGCTCATATCAAAAGAGTACGAGTGGTATCCTTAAGTCATACCAAGCCTATTGAGTTTAAAACCTCAAAAATCTTACAAGGGTCTAAAAGTTAGGGTGTTTCAGTTATATAAGATTTCAATCATATTGGTATGATGATACCATGTCAAAAATACCTTAATGAATTACTCATGGGTTAATGGTTGGATTTATGTGCAAACTATTTTAATGTGGGCATAAAGGGAATTGTGTAGCTCAATGTGAATGTGTAGTCCTGGGGGCAACAATATTGGAAACTACATTTTACAATGTAGGGGTCTATATGACCGTGTTCTTGGTGCACACATTATATTTTAGATGTCTATCACCTTAGTTTCTTTAGACTTTCCTTAATTTCCTCAATTCGTGTTGCTAACATGCACTAGGGCCTTTCATCACGGGAAGTTGAACCCATATAGCCCTTGGGTTCCTTCATAATGGAGCGAGTTACATAGTTTAGGTAAATTTTTTAAACTATCATGTTTCAAGACCCTTGTCCCTATCCTGACATCATATATATGTATATTTAAATATTTAGTATATAGTTTTAACTAGGTAGTGTAGTTCTTTGGTTAATTTGTTGCAAAGTGGTAAGCGTCTATCTGTTGGGAATTATGACTTTTATCTTATCATGGTCGAGGGTATGTCCTAACCTGGTTTTGTATTTTGGTTTTAGAGACTTTTGTGGACAATTTTGGGATGGTTGTTTATTTTGACTCTTAGTTCTTATTTAGCTTACCTGTTCTCTTTATCATCATGTTTGGTCGTCTTCAGCTATATTTTTTTCTTGTGTTCTGGATATAAGATGAGGGGATGGTATCCGACTCATGTTGGGATTGAGATACCCATCACGACTAGGCCCTAGTTTGGGTGATGACAACATATGAGCTTTATTTCTTTTCTTTTAACTGATTATTAAGTTGATCTAAATTCCTAATTGCTTTAATTTAAAATAAAAGTTACCGGGAGAGAAAATTAAAGAAAGAAAGATAGTTGAGTTGGAAAGATTATATAAAATATTGAGGATGCAAGTGAAAATTCATATGCTATTGGTGAGGAGTAAAATAAAATAAAAGAATTTAAAAAAATAAGAGTGATTAATCCTTCCTAGTGTATGTGAAATTGCTTAAAGAAAGGAGAAAACAAACAAAGTCTTTGGGAGAGAACAGTAAAAGAAGAAATTAAGTTGATTGAGAAAGGTGTTTAGTGAAAATTGTAATGCATTATAGCTCCTAGGGAAGATACTCACTATTATTGGCCAAAATAGTTTCTATCTACCCCTTAGCGTACATTAGAATCCAAAAAGTCCTACCTAATCTTTCATTTTGATGTTCTTATATTAGTAGAGTGGTATACTAAGGACAAGCTTATGGTTCATCGTATATTGCATATAAAATTCTTTGGGAGAGTGTGCAAAATTTCATTTTTTTATCCATTCTAGGGATACATTATATATTTGTTAGTGACAATGGATAATTTTATATTTGTGAGGGCACTTGGTTTATTAAAGACAGGTAATGTATTGAATTTCTTGATTGGGTAACTTACAGGGTTTGCTAATATCATAGAGTTGGCTCTTAAGGTTAGGGGGTCTTGAAGTAGATGTCATGAGTTTGAATATATTGAATGGAGCATTCTTGATAAGAACTTCTCATCTATACGAGTTATTGTTGTTTTATCTTGAGTGGTCTTGTTTCGATTGGCGATGTTAAAGCCTCCCTTGTAGCATAAGATATAAAATATTTACTCGAGCATGAGAAAGAGTCTAAGTGTAGGGTGTTGATGTGAGGTCAAAAATATACATTTTTAGTCATTATTTGTCTCACATTTGGTATATTTTTGTTTGACCTTATTGAGCACAGATTTTAGGGATTATACTTAATATTATATTTTTCATGTGTAGGAAAAAAATGATATGACAATAGAGAAAGGAATTGACTAGAGAGTAGAACATTATGAGACAATGATTAAAGTAAATCAAATTTCTAGGCAACTAAAGAAGCTAATAAAGAATTCAAAAGCAGCAAACAAAAGAATTGAGAGCTCAAGGCATAATAATTTAAGCAAGCATGTTAATGGAAAGTTAAGAAAAAGGCACAATATTTACTATAAAAATTAATTGAGAATTGAAGAGTACATACTTGGAAACGTGGCGTAGATTAGAGCAATGCTTTAGTTGGACCAAATATGAGATTGTCAAAATAGTCCATATATGTAACCTTAGCATGACATGATTCATGGAGCAAAGTTGAGCACAATTTAAATTAAATTGGAGGGATGTTAGGCAATGTTTGCCTGCGTTCTTAGTGAGTCATGCTTCTTAGGATGCGTGATAAGGCCATTCTATGAAGCTTAGGCTTTGCGATGCCAAAGTATCATGGGCCTTGGTCAACTCAGCAGTAATTTGTCCTACACTATAAATATGATAGTTATCTTTAATTCTAACAATGTTGGACGACTTGGGGGCTACTTAGCTTTAATTCTAACAACCTTGGACAACTTGGTGGCTGCTATAACATTGAAGGAGGCTTCTAATAGGGCTTTTATTCTTACCTTTTTCTTTACTTAATTTCTGTATGTACTACATTAATTTTTTAACTGTGAAATAGATTATGTATGGCTAGAAACCCTCTTTGTAGAGTAGAGGATACCAAATATGATTATATAGGTTGATTTCAAGTTAGTTTAAGGTTGTTTGTCATATTTGGTTATTCTTACATTCTTATTATTACCATTTTAATACTTTGCTACCATTAAAATAAATCTACAAATCATATGTGAATTCAGAAGGAAGAACACTGGGTTAAGAATGAAGAACATAAGGAATCAGTTCTTTTTTCTTTATTAGGAACTAAAGATAGGATTCATATTTAGGATAGGAATATATCTATTACTCCTCAATTAGTTACCAAATAGGAAGATATAAAAATGTAGTTGAATTATACCCTCACATCCCCCCCCCCCTTCATGAGATTATTGTGAGGCTAGTTTAAATAGATGATTAAACAAGTTTAAATAGATGATTAAGGGCTCAAATGACCATAATTATGTTATTAACCCTATGAATCAAATACCAAGATAGATAACTTAACCAATAAGAATTATTCCTATGCATGATTGTGAATTAAGCCTAGCCCCTAGAATTATCCTTGATAGTGTTTACAACCACACTTTCTTATGTCATTACTTTTATGTAAGACCCCAAAAATTTTGATAATTTTATTTTGGACCTTTTCTCATTTTTAACGGTGATTTCTTACTTGACTCAGGATAATGGATATTAACGGGATCGTTAGGGAGAGTTTTAAAATTTTCTAAAAACATTCGGGGTCATTTTGGGACCACGAACAAGTAAGGTTCCATGATAAGTATGTGTCATGCTCTTGTTTCTCTGTGATAAGGGCCTTGTTCTCCCCAAGTGAATAAAAAAAATTTTGGCATGATGTATTACCTTACAAGTGTAGTTGGTATGATGATACTGACAATGTATGCCTTAATGCGAAATGTAGTTCATGATTGGGATTTTGTGATAAATGCTTTAATAGGGCTCTAATAAGGGTAGTGTAGCTGAGTCATGAAATTAGAGGTCCGATTGACTGACACTGCAAATTGCGTTTGCCGATGTGGGGGTCAAGGTGAATAGGGAGGTTCGAGTCCCTCTTATTATTATTATTTCATGATTAGGAATGTTTGAGTCCCTTGTAAATCATAGTATGATCGGGTGCTTAAGTCACCTTGGTATATGTTTGGAGGTTTAAGTCCCACATGTGCATATATATAAGATTATTCTCCAATTTATGCAGCTCCACGCACTGGGGCCTGACCAGGGGATGAGAGCTAGGGCCCATATAGCCCGTGGGTACTATTATATGATGTTGAGATACACAATCCAAACTAAGGTTTTAAAATGCATGTTAAGCCTTGTTACCTATCTCAGCAGGTGATATATATGTATGTATATGCATTTGATGATGTACATGGAATTTTAATGATTTGAAATGTTAGTCATGTCATTATGTTATCCTTATCCCTGAATTACATGCTAGCACTCAACGTTAATCGTCTGCGGACATTGTATCCCCATGCTATGTAGGGTTTGTCTATACTTCTACTTTTTCTGCTTAGTGATCGGGGATTAATCGAGAGCCGACTTGAAGGGGTGAGCTTTTATGCTTCAAAAGGCTCTATTTTAGGATTATTTTTCTCTTTTGAGATATAGAATATTTCTTACTTTTCTTTGCTATAGTCGGGGGCATATCTCGACACTTTATTGATATTTAGTTTTAGGTCATTGTTAGAAGGCTTTGTTTGGACAACTTTGGTTATTAGGTGGTTTCGGTCAGTCATTTGGTCGGTCATCTATGGTTGGTTATGGACATTCATTAAAACTTTCTTAAGCTATTGCGCTCTATCTTGTTGTATATTTGGAATTTATCCGACTTTGGAGTGTGTTGTGTTTGGGTTTGTTAGGTGCAGGGGATTATCTCTTATCCACGCGGGACTTGAGATACCCGACATAGACAGGAACTTGTTCGGGTCGTGTCAGATTGATATCAGAGCCTAGGTTGGTGTCATTGGGTGTCCAACAAAGTTGTGTCGAGTAGATCTCCTTTATGAGTGTGCAGCATGCCAAACTTATAAGGGAGTGGCTATGAGGCATTTAGGAAAAATTTCTTTTCTTGTTGTCTTATTTCAAGATATAGAGTATGATGTCTTAAGTTTCTCTAATTTCCGTGTGTTCACTTTTCAAATCATGCCTCCCAGATAATCTGAAGCTCATGCCTCCCACTTGAGGACAATGCTGATGGGACACACCCTGCTTAAGAAGTATATACCTGGTCTAGGGGTCTAATTCTTGATTGCCCTTCTAGAGTTCCACCAATCCCCTCTAGTCCTCTTCAAGCTCCTCAAGCTGATGTGTCGAATGTGGAATTTCATAAGTCTATTCATATGTTGGCTTAGTAGGTAGCTTCTCAGTCTGAGTGTGTAGCTTCTGTTACTCCATCTTTTTAGGCCACAAAGGTTGGCCAGTTTATGAGGTTGAGTCCTCCAACTTTTACTAGTGTTAAGGCTAAGGAAAATCTTTTAAATTTTATCGATGAGATAGAAAACATCTTCTAAGTGATGCATGCTACTAATATGGAGGGTGTGAAATTCACTGCTATCAACTAAAGGATGTAGCATACCAATGGTATAAGAAATGGGAACAGTGTAAGGGAGAGGACGTCGAATCCACACTATGGGATGAATTCTCTAATGCTTTTCTGGACCGCATCTTTCTTGAGGAGTTAAGGGAGGCAAAAGCAGATGAGTTTGTTAATCTGATGCAAGGTGAGATAATGGTCAAGGAGTATGCCTTGAAATTCCATCAATTATCCCAATATGCTCTTGAGTTAGTGTCTAGCATGAGGCTAGAATGAGGAAATTTGCTTCTAGATTGTCCCGTGATTTATTTCTAGAGAGAAAGGTTGCTTTGTCGAATAAGGATAGAGATATCTTCTAGTTGCTTATGTATATGTAGTAGGTTCAGGAAGAGAAGAAGAAGCAGGTCGAGATAGGGAAAAGGTAAAATAAGAAGTTTAGATTTTCTTATTAGGGTGAAGATCAGCAGCTGAGTGGTAGAGATGATGGAAAGTGGTCTAAGAAAAAGTGGGAGAGTTTTAGTTCCTACTCTACGACTAGTGCTCTTTATCCAAAGTCGTCGGGTGATCTTTGTTCTCAGTATGATAGTGGGTTTAGGGCATAGGGTACCTAATCTCAGGATTTTAGGGCTTAGTCCTGTAACACCCAAAATTTGGTACCCAAAATGTTACACAGTGCTCATGGCCCCGAAGGACCACAAGCTAACACATGACTGATATTTGTACCTGTACACTGCATAATATGACATAATAATGCGGAAACATGCACTAAAAGGCCATAAGGTTCATTACTGAACATGATTGGAATGATATAACATCTGTGTGGGGTAATAGAATATCCAAAACAAAACTGAACATACTAAAGTCTAAAACACGATAGATTAGAAAGCCTCTAATTGACTGAACTGTTTAAGTAAGGAGTTGATGGGACATGTCCCCAACTAAATCCAACTAATAAAACTGATTAATGGGATAATAGGGAAATAATCATATCCTCGAAAGATGAGGACTAACTTCTAACTTTGTCTGCGGATATATGGAATCTACTGTTGCTCTGGAGCTCATGTCTTTGAACCTATGGTATAAGACACCACAGCGCAAATGCGTCAGTACTTTGAATATACTAGTATGCATGTGAGGTAGTTTGAATGCATGGGGTTCATATGCATGAACAATAATAATAACTGACTAACTATCATGAGCGTGAGAGTACATGCATGAGACATAACAACTAACAATAATATTGTGATAACATGATTACTGAATCTGGATATAAATAATAACATGAGTGATTGTATCTGAGAATCCTGAATCTTATTGAACTGGCTGACTTCTATACTGTATCTGAGTTGACTGTATCGGACAGTCCTAAATTGTGAAGAATTATCTGAGTTTTTTTACTGAGACTGATACTGAGACTGTGGGAGGTAGTCATCTAACTGACATGCCCCAAATGACGCATTATAGCTGAATTGGGGTCCAATTTGTACTCTGATTGGAAGGGTGTCAATATCGTGCCACTGGTAAGGACAATATATGAGTGAACCTAATATAACATGTAACTCTAATGAGAATGGCGGGAACCCTCATATAGCAGGTTAAGCCATCTCATCTACCCTCATATAGAAGGCTATGATGTCTCAACCTATGTTGGCTACATAGTTCTGGAATGCAAGGATTGCTTCTAAGAATCACACCCTTATATAATAGGTGAGTTCCCACCCTTGGGTTCGCTTGGTGCTAATTTCTACTCCCATCTGAATAGACACTGAACATTATTTACCGAATTGAACATGGACTGAGTTACTGACTTCCATTGACTAATGGAATACTACTGATATCTGACAAACTGAATGAGTTCTTGAGATCATGGATATTTTCTAAGTCATAAGACTGTCTGAAGTCTAAGGATCATAGTTTGACTAAGAGTATCGTGGAAATATGACATGGATCTAGGCACACAGCTAATATTTCGGGTACAAGTACCCCCTGGACTCGATGAAAGGAAACTGACCAAGCATAACTTACTCGAACATATATAACTAAAATCATAATCCATAATACATTTATAGAAGCATTCCATCAAAACATGTGATAGGCATAACTTGTACATACATGGGGATGTCATGATATCATACTAGTTGGGCATTGTCCTTCATCTAGGCATTTAATCAAACACATGGTAGGCATAGTACATGTAGACAACATTATACAATAATTAATCATCATGATTCATCTCTAATTTCATCATCCTAGGGTTTATTCATAGGTTCACATGAATATACATCTATACAAAACAATTCCACATAAAATTGATCACCCAACATGGATTTGAATTTAATTGATCATTCTCAATATAAACAAAACAAACCCAACATGAAATTCATAAAGAAATCCATAAACTTACACTTAGAAAAGAGATTCTTGAACTTCAAGGACGGAAGAAGTCCATGAATAAGCACTACTCATACCTTGGTTCATGATTTCGTGAAGATTGATGGAGGAAATTCTTGATTTTGAATCTTCTATGAAAAGCCCTAGGTTGTTCTTGAGAAGTTTTTGAGAGAAGAGAGTGTATTTTGGATGAAAAATGGCAGAATCACGTGTTATTGCGTTTAAATAGGGGTAGAAAATTGACCCTTTTAACCCTTGGATGCATCTTTTTTTTTTTAAATTGTAAAAATTTCCCAAAAGGTACGTTTAGTACTACGTGGTGCTATCACGCCGTGTCACTGGATTTTGATAATTGGGAAATTGAGGTATGGTGCAACGTGGGGCCATCATGTTGCCACTTCCTTTGTGACCTGAAACTTTGGCGCAACGCGGGGGAAATCACGCTGAGACACTGAAAATGAACAATTCTGAATTTGGGCCCTGGCGCGACATGCCATAATCGTGGACCCCTACTAGAATTTTCCAAATGCTATTTCCTCTTGTGGCGCGGTGCACTAATGACTAATATGGCGTTGTTTTATGATAGGAACTTGATATAGTCATATCTTCTGACTTGGTTATCAGATTTGGGTGAATCTTATATCAATGGAAAGCTTATTGATTTTTCCATATGAAAAAAGTGAAAATCTTTAAAAATCCTCATGGAATAAACATCATTCAATTAATAAGCTAATACTAGACATTCTTGAGATGAAATTAGCTAGGAAAAAGTACTGGGTATTACAATATCTCCCCCTTGAGAACATTCGTCCTCGAATGAGACTGACTGAGAGGGGAGAAAAGATTAATAACGTACAAACTAACCATGAATAAATGGAACATGATCTCATGACTGACATGACTGACAAGATGAACATATAATATTAAACATGCGTATCTGATGCATGTGTAACTGATTCATGAATGCATGACTGAGTGTTCTAAAGAACTAAATTTCTCACAATGAGAATGCATGTCTGAAATATAATTAAATAATTGAACTGATACATGAGTGAATGACCGAATATGCAATGGTACTTGATACCAAGTTTATAATGGGAACATGAGCATGAAACTGCATACCAAGTTTATGATGAACACTGAACATGAAACTGGGTAAGACTAAGAAGAGCTGTTACCTTGAGCTTGATCTAAGTTGGCAAAGAAGAGGTGAGGATACTCAGTACGCATGTTTTCCTCTGCTTCCCAAGTAGCTCCCTTGATGGACTAATTTTTCCAAAAAACTTTAACTAGAGGGACTTCTTTACTCCTCAACCTACGAGTCTGATAGTCTAAGATTTTGACTAGAATCTCTTCATAAGAGAGAGTGTTCTGAACATCAATTCTCTGAATAGTGACTACAACTGATGGGTTACCTATGCACTTTTTGAGCAAAGATACATGAAATACTGGATGAACTGAGTCTAGATCTGAAGGCAATTCAAGCTCATAGGCTACCTTGCCAAAGCAATTGAGAATCTTGAAGGGACCAGTATATTGGGGGATGAGCTTTCCCTTCTTGCCGAATATTTTCACTCCCTTCATGGGAGAGATCTTTAGATAGATATAATCACCAATCTCAAACTTGAGATCTTTTCTACGAATATTTGCATAAGACTTCTGTTGGCTCTGAGCACCCTGGAGTCTTTCTCTAATCAACTGGACTTTTTCGTAGGCATCGAATGCCAAGTCAGTACCTATGACTGAGGCCTCACTAACTTTCAACTAACCAATTGGAAATCTACATCTCCTACCATAGAGAGCTTCTAATGGAGCCATCTAAATACTGGAATAATAGTTGTTGTTGTATGCAAACTCAATCAAAGGTAAGTGGTCAGACCAACTTCCCTTGAAATTGATTACACACGCCCTTAGCATATCTTCTAACATCTGAATGGTCTTTTCTGCTTGACCATCTATCTGAGGATGAAAGTTACACTAAGATGAACTTGGGTACCAAGACCCTTTTGGAACACTTTCCAAAAATAAGAGGTGAACTGGGTACCTCTATCTGAGATAATAAATAACGGAACACCGTGTAATCTGACCAACTCCCTAATGTAGAGTCTGGCAAAATCCTTGGCTGAATAAGAGGTATGAACTAGAAGGAAATGAGATGATTTATTCATTCTATCTATAATGACCCAGACTGAATCATATTGATGATGAGTTCAAGGAAAACCCATCACAAAGTCCATGTTTACAACTTCCCACTTCTAAGTAGGAATACTGAACTCCTTCATGGACCTGCTAGGCTTCTGATGCTCTATTTTAACCTGTTGATATGTAGAGAACTTAGCCATAAACTCTGTAATGTCTCTTTTTATCCCACTCCACCAATAGATTTCTTGAAAGTTGAGGTACATCTTTTTGGCCCATAGATGAATAGAGTAACGTGCACCATGCGCTTTTGCAAGAATTTACTGCCTTAAGTCATCTACACCTGGAACACAGAGACAACCTTGACAATGAACGACACCATATACCCCTTGGGAGAAAACCTCTACTTTCTAATCTTGGACTGACTCTTTTAACTTGATAAGGCTAGGATCTCCATGTTGCTTTTCTTTCACCTCAGAAACTAGAGATGATTCTGAACTACTCTAAACCTATATATCACCCTCTTCTGTATCAACTTAGCGAACGCCTAGTTTGGCAAGATGATGGACTTCCTGAGCTAACTTCTTTTTACTATCCTCAACATGAGAAACATTACCCATGGATAGTCTACTCATAGCGTCGGCCACTACGTTGGCCTTGCCCGGATGATAAAGGACACTCATGTCATAATCTTTTAAGAGCTCTAACTACCTTTTCTGATGAAGATTGAGATCTTTCTGAGAAAAGACATACTGAAGACTTTTATGATCATTGAACATATATACATGAACACCATATAGATAATGCCTCCAAATTTTCAAGGCAAAGACTATAGCTGCTAACTCAAGTTCATGAGTAGGATAATTCTTCTCATGGGGTTTAAGTTGTCTGAAGGCGTAGTCTATGACCTTACCATGCTGTGTGAAGACATAACACAAACCTACTTTGGATGCATCAAAATACACTACGAAACTATCTGGACCATCTGGAAGAGCTAATACTTGAGCTAAGGTGAGTCGACCCTTTAACTCCTAAAAACTCTTTTCATATGGATCTGACCACTGAAACTTGACTTTCTTTTGAGTCAATCAGACATAGGGGATGCAATACAATAAAATCCCTCAATAAACCACCTGTAATAGCCATCTAAATCCAAGAAACTCCTGATATCTAATAGAGAAATAGGGTGAGTCCAGTTTCTTACTGTTTTGGTCTTTTGAGGATCCACTCTAATGTCATCACCGAAAATGATATGACCAAGAAATGCTATTGACCTTAGCCAATATTTTCACTTACTAAATTTGGCAAATAGCTGATGATCTCTAAGAATCTGAAGTGCTGTTCTGAGATGGTCTGCATGACCATACTCACTGAGGGAATAGACAAGAATTCTTCTATGAAGACTATGACGAAAATGTCTAAGTACTGCTTGAACACACGGCTTATCAAGTCCATAAAAGTTGCTGGGGAATTGGTAAGACAAAAGGACATAACTAAGAATTCAAAATGACCACACCGAATATGGAAAGTTGTTTTCGAAATGTCACATTCTCTAACCTGAACTAATGATAGCCGAATCTGAGGTATATCTTAGAAAAATAACTGGCACCCTGAAGTTGATCAAACAACTCATCGATTCTAGGAAGAGGATACTTGTTCTTGACCGTGAATTTATTGAGTTGATGGTAGTCTATACACATCCTAAGAGAACCGTCTTTCTTGCACACGAATAATATTGAAGCACCCCATGGGGAAACAATAGGCCTGATAAATCCTTATCTAAGATATCCTTCAACTGTTCTTTCAAATCTCTGAGTTCTTCTGGTGCCATTCTGTATGGTGGAATAGAGATAGGCTAAGTATCTGGAAGAAGATCAATATCGAAGTCTATTTCCATTTCGGGAGAAATTCCTGGAAGATATTTGGGAAAGACATCTGAATATTTGTTCACAACTGGAATGGATTCAAGACTGGGAGTTTCAGAACTGGAATCCTTACCATGAACAAGATGATAGACATATCCCTTAGATATTATTTTCCTTGCCCGAAGGTAGGAAACAAGATGACCCTTGAAAGCGGATACACTACCCTTCCACTCAAGGATAGGTTCATTTGGGAATTGAAACTATACTATTTTGATTTTTGCAGTCGACTGTGGCATAGTAGTAATTAAGCAAATCTATACCGAGAAAGACATCAAAATAAGTCATCTCTAGTTTGACAAAGTCTGCTGAAGTGACTTTCTTTAACATCATAACCGGGAAGTTCCTGTATACCCTCCGGGCTATGATGGTTTTACCCACTGAGGTAGAGACTGAAAAGGGCTCTACTAGGATTTTGGGACTGATTCCAAAATCACCTACTATATAGGGAGTAACAAAAGACAAAGAAGCTCCTGGATCTAGTAAAGCATAAACATACACATAAAAGATCTGTAACGTACCAGTAACTACATTAGGAGAATTTTCTTGATCTTGTCAGGACTAAAGAGCATAGAGACGAATTAGGCATTGCCCACTAGTAGCACTGGTGGTGGAACCCTACTGATTTAGGCGATCGGACTGAGCTAAGGAGTGATTCTATTAACCCTAAGGACCTGGCTGAGGACAGTCTTTGACTCTGTAGCCTGGCTTACCACATCCAAAGAAAATACTACTGCCAGCTCTTTAAATACCTTGATGGTGCTTGCCACAAGTCTGGCAAAGAGGATAGGTATGGGCACTACTAAGACTTCCCTAGACTTAGATCCTGGTGCTCTATCATTGTTACCCTCTCTGAACTTAGGAACTAGAGCACTAACTGTAGAAGGAGCTGGAACTGATGACTTAGGACAAAACTAAGATTGGTTTCCTCTTTTTAACTTAGGCTGAGCGAAGTTGAAACTACCTATTTTCTCCCTCTTATTATGTTTCTCCCTCTGCTTAATCTTTTGCTCCTCTACCTGCTGGGCATGAGTCATAAGCCTGGATAAAGTTATGTCACTATTCAGCATAGTAGATATGCACTCATTTACCACCTATCATTTACCCCTGAAGCAAACTTACTCATCTTGGGTCTATTGTCTATAACCACATGAGGGGCATATCTGGCTAATTGAGTAAACTTAAGAGAATACTCTTTAACTGTCATATTTCCTTACCTGAGGTTAATGAATTCTAGCACCTTAGCCTCTCTAAGCTCTTGGAGAAAGAATCTATCTATGAATGCAGTGACAAACTCCTCCTACTCTATAGGACCTGCATTATCTGACCTCTCTGACTTCCACTATTTGAACCAAGTATGAGCCACGTCCTGCAACTGATATGTAGCTAGCTCAAAACTCTCAACAGTAGTCACCCCTATGATGTCTATCACCTTTTGAACCTAATTAATAAATTCCTGAGAGTTCTCATTTACCTTAAACCTGAGAAAGGATGGAGGATTTATTTGGGTGAAGTCCTAAATCCTAGCTACGGCTTAATTGGACACTTGGTTGGTCGGAATAATTGTTGGCCGTTCATTTTGAGCGGCAACTGAATGAGCAAGACTAGTGAATGTATCCCTGAACTCTGCATGAGAAACAGATCTCCCAAAGGATCTTCGGTCTGAGAGGTTGACTGATTTTTGTTTCTTCTTTTAGATGGCATATTTTGTAGAAGAAAGGGAGAAATGGATTATACTGAGAGATTGACTTAAGATTATGCTCACTAGCATGACATAAATACTAAAAGAGGGGACACTATTCCTCAAACATCTTGTACACTACTGTACATAAATGTGGTACGCAACACACCCATGTACAAGACTCTACTAGATGCGGCATTCAGACTTCCTAGGACTCTATTGAACCTTAGGCACTGATACCAAGTTTGTAACGCCCCAAATCTGGTACTCAAAATGATACATAGTGCTCATGACCCCAAAGGACGACAAGCTAACCCATGACTATTATTTGTACCTATACACTGCATAATATAATATATTAATACGGAAACATACACTGAAAGTCAATAAGGTTCAATACTAAACATGATCTGAATGATATAACATCTGTGTGGGGTAATAGAATACGTAAAACAAAATAGAACATACTAAAGTCTGAAACATGATAGTCTAGAAAGCCTCTAACTGACTAAATTATCTGAGTAAGGAGTTGATGGGACATTGATGTTGGGCATATTATACGTCTAAGCACCATAACTTACCCATGTTTTAGCTAAGTTTTGAGGATAAAATACATAATTCTTGCACTTTGTCTATTTTTAGTTAAGTGAGCTGACCTATGTGATTAGCATGATTTTCAGGTACTAATGAGGAATATTATGACACTTTGGGGACCTGTGGATAGCAAAGGAAACTTCATATAAAAGGAAAGCAGCTTTTGGACTGAATGTGATATATGGGAACTATTTCTCGGGCAAACTCAATATTTTAAAATAGTTAAGGATGCAGTAGCAATTTATTAGAGAAGGATGTTATTAAAAGCCTTATGGCTGAATTTTTAAGTATTATTCAACATTCTGTATTATTTTGAAAACAAGGAAAAGCGACTTAGCTTGAGGAAAAAGAGAGAAACATTTCTCTCTCTTATTTTTCGCTATTCATCTTCTCCACCAAGATCGTTCTAAGTTTTGGTATGATGAATATTTCTATTGCGATTTTCATTTTATTCATGAGTAGCTAAGTTTATTTGTTAGGGTTATGGAAACCTTGTAGTATACTCTCTATTGCTATGGGTTTTTGAATTTATGATGTGTTAATTCACTTATATCATTACTCTCTTCGTTATGATTGAAATCTCATGGTTGCAAATATAGGGAATGTGCCATTATAGCAACAACTTGTTCGATAGAAAAGTTACTATTTGGAAAAGAGAGTAGTGACAAGAAAATAGGGTTTCCAACCTCTATTTTACACGTTAATGCCTTAGCAGGATTAACTACTCGGAGAGTTCGTATGATTGGTTGTACACATTAGATTTGAGAGAACTAAGGTGAATAAATCCTTGATGGTTGAGAAACACTTGGATTTAGAATTAGAATACATCTCTCTATAAGTGCATGTATGTATAAAAATCCTTATTACTCATAGTTAATAGAGAAGTAAAAGCTACAAGGTGGACATAACCCTAACTTGTCATTCTCTGTGATCAAATATTAATACACATATTGCTTCATTGTTATATTGTAACTATCAGTTCAAATTTAAACCAAAACCCCCCATTCAGGAACCTCTGACCAAAAGTCCAGTAACAACTACAATACTTAGTAACACAGTATTCCCTGTGGGATTCGATCTATATTTGACAGCGACCGCTTACTCTCTCGTAAGAGAGGTGTAATTTGGGTGTATCAGACATGTCCTAAACTAACTCCATCTAATAATAGGGAAATAATTATGTCCTCAAAAGATGAGGACTCACTTCTAACTCTATCTGTAGATATCTAGAATCTGTTATTGCTCTGAAGCTCGTGTCTCTGAACCTATGGTATAAGACACCATAGCGCAAATACGTCAGTACTTTGAATGTAGTGGTATGCATGTGAGGTAGGTTGAATGAATGGGGTTCATATACATGAACAATAATAATAAATAACTAATAATCATGAGCATGAGAATACATGCATGAGACATAACAACTGACACTAATACCATGATAACATGATTACTGAATTTGAATATAATTGATAACATGCGTGACTGTATGTGACAGTCCTGAATCTGATGGAACTAGCTGAGTTCCATACTGTATCTAAGTTGACTATATCTGACACTGTTGAATTATGAGAAACTATCTGAGTTCTTTTACTGAGACTGTAGGAGGTATTCATCTAACTGACATACCCTAAATAAAGCATTACAACTGAGTAGGGGTCCAATCTTTGCCCTGATTGGAAGGGTGTCAATACCACATCACTGGTAAGGACAACATGTGAGTGACCCTAATATAATAGGTAAATCTAATGAGAATGGTGGGAAACCTCATATATTAGGTTAATCCCCCCCATCTACCCTCATATAGCAGGCTATCATGTCTCAATCTATGTTGGCTACATAGTTCTGAAATGCAAGGATTGCTTCTAAGAATCACACCCTCATATAATAGGTGAGTTCCCACCCTTGGGTTCGCTCTATGATAATTTATACTCCCATCTGAATAAACACTGAACAAGATTTACTGAACTGAATATGGACTGAGTTACTGACTTTCGTTGACTGGCGAAATACTACTAATATTTGACAAATGACTGAGTTCATGAGATCATGGAGATTTTATGAGTCATAAGACTATCTGAAGTCTAAGGATCATAGCTTGACTGAGAGTATCGTGGAAACATGAAATAGCTCTAGGCACACAGCTAATATTTTGGGTACAAGTACCCCCAGGACTTGATCGAGGGAAACTGACCAAGCATAACTTACTTGAATATATAACTAACATCATAATCCATGATATATTTATAGAAGCATTCCATCAAAACTTGTGATAGGCATAACTTGTACATACATGGGGATTTCATGATATCATACTAGTTGGGCATTGTTCCTTCATCTAGGAATTTAATCAAACACATGGTAGCCATAGTACATGTAGACAACATTATACAACAATTAATCATCATAATTCATCTCTAATTTCATCATCCTAGGGTTTATTCATAGGTTACATGAATATACATCTATGCAAAACAATTTCACATAAAATTGATCACCCAATATGGATTTGAATTCAATTGATCATTCTCAACATGAACAAATCAAACCCAACATAAAATTCATAAAGAAATCCATAAACTTAAACTTATAAAAGAAATTCTTGGACTTCATGGACAAAAGGAGTCCATGAATGAACACTACGCATACCTTGGTTCATGATTTGATTTCGTGAAGATTGACAGAGGAAATTCTTGATTCTGAATCTTCTATGAAAAGCCCTAGGTTTTTCTTGAGAATTTTTTGAGAGAAGAGAGTGTATTTTGGGTGAAAAGTGGTTGAATCACGTGTTATTGGGTTTAAATAGGGGTAGAAAATTGACCATTTTAACCCTTGAATGCATCTTTTTTTTAAAATTGTATAAATTTCTCGAACTGGACCTTTAGTGTGACACGGTGCTATTGCGCGGTGTCACTGGATTTTGACAATTGAGAAATTGAGGGATGGCACGGTGCAGGTCCATCACATTGTCACTTCCTTTGTGACCTGGAACTTTGGCACGACGCAGGGGAAATCACGCTGAGACACTAGAAAATAGATAATTCTAAATTTAGGCCCTAGCGCGACGCACCATAATCATGGACCCCTACTGGAATTTACCAAATTCTATTTCCCCTTATGCTGCATCGCGCCACTGACTAATATGGTGCTATTTTATGATGGGAACTTGAAATAGTCGTAACTTCTGACCTGGTTATTGAATTTGGGGGAATTTTATATTGATGGAAAGCTTATTGAATTTCTCACATGACTAAAAGTGAAAATCTTTAAAATTCTTAATGGAATAATCATCATTTAATTTAGAAGATAATACTAGATATTATTGAGATGAAATTAAATAGTAAAAAGTATGGGTATTACAAGTCCTCTCCATCATATCCTCCGTGTAGGTTTTGCGGGTAGGCGCACTGTGGGTTTTGTGAAGAAGGAAGGAACAAGTGTTTTAAATATGGTCAGATTGTCACGTACTGAGGGATTTTTCTTCTAAGGTTGCTTGAGGGGAAATAAGATTCTTGTTGCCACTTCATCAACTCTTTCACCAAAGGGTGTTACTTTTATTTTTGGTACAGGCATTGTCTGAAATTACTTGTATGCTCTTTCTACCCGCTAGGACTCTGAGGCATTTCCCAATGTCGTCACTGGTATACTATGACTCTTCTCTTGTGATGTGTATTGCTTGATTGGTCTGGGGTCTACTGTTTCTTATGTGACTCTATTTATGGTTGTATATTTTTATTTTTTTCCCAAGTGTATTCTTGATCTCTTTTCTATTTCTACCCCGATGGGTGACTATGTGGTTGCTAGAAGAGTCTATAGGAGTTTTGTGGTATCTGTTGGTTGCAGAAAAACTCTAGTAGATTTTATAGAATTAGACATGGTTGATTTTGATTCATATTGGGGATGGATTAGTTACAATAATTCTATGCCTTCTTAGATTGTTGAACTCATAAGGTCATGTTTAAATTCCCTAATAAGATGGTCACTGAGCGCCAAAGGGGTTCTCAGGTGCCTAAGGAAAGATGCATATTATATCTTAGAGCCTGGATGTTAATTTCAAAGGGGTGTCTTTATCATTTGGTTCGAGTAAAATATTCAAACTCGGAGGGTCCTTCCTTACAATCCATTCCTGTGCTAAATGGATTCCCCGAGGTATTTCCTGGGGATCTTCCTGGTATCACTCCTAATAAGGAAATTAATTTTTGTATTAACCTTGTTTTGGACACTCGTTCTATTTCCATCCCTCCTAATAGAATGGCTACGACTGAGTTGAAGGAGCTTAAGGAAAAATTGAAAGACCTCCTTCACAAGGGTTTTATCCATCCTAGTGTATCTTTGTGGGGTCCTCCTATGTTGTTCGTGTGCAAGAAAGATAGCTCCCTTAAAATGTGCATCGATTAACACTAGTTGAATAAGGTTATGGTAAAGAACAAGTATCCTCTTTCGTGGATTGATGATTTGTTCAACCAGCTTCAGTGTGCTAGATATTTCTCTAAGATTAATTTTAGGTCTAGTTAACATCAGCTAAAGATTAGGGAGGAGGATGTCCCTAAGACTGCCTTCTGAACCCAGTATGGTCACTATGAGTTCTTAGTCATGTCTTTTGGTTTGATTAATGCCCCGATGTCATTCATGGACTTGATGAATAAGGTTTTCTATCAGTTTTTAGATTCGTTAATCTTTGTGTTTATAGATGATATACTGGTGTACTCTAAGGGTGAGGCGGATCACACCGATCATCTTCGTATCATATTGCAAACCTTGAAAGATCAATATTTGTATGCTAAATTTTCAAAGTACGAGTTTTGGTTGGAAGCTATTACCTATCTGGGTCATATTATTTCTAGTAAAGGGATCATGGTGGATCCGCAGAAAGTTATAGTGGTTAAGAGTGTCCTAAGCTCATGACTCCAACCAACATTCAGAGCTTCCGGGTTTAGCCGGTCACTATAGAAGGTTTATGGAGAGTTTCTCAACTATACTGCCCCGCTGACTAAGTTGACCCAGAAAAAGGCAAAGTTCTTATAGTCTGATACTTATGAGGGTAGTTTTGAAAATTTGAAAAATAAGTTGACTTCAGCTCTAGTTTTGACCCTTCTCGAAGGTAATAATGGATTCGTGGTTTATTGCAATGCATTTTGTGTGGGACTTGGTTGCGTATTGATGCAGCATGGTAAGGTGGTGGCCTATACTTCAAAGCAGTTGAAAGTTCATAAGAGGAATTATCCGACTCATGACTTAGAGTTTTTGGATATGGTGTTCACTTTAAAGATTTGATGCCACTATTTGTATAGGGTCCATGTAGATATCTTTTCTAAACATAAGAGCCTCCAATACGTATTCACCTAGAAGGAGTTGAATCTCAAGAAAGAGAGATGGCTTGATTTGCTGAGAGACTACGACATGAGACTCCATTACCACCCAATTAAAGCTAATATGGTTGTTGATGCTCTTAGAAGGTTATCCATGGGGAGTCAAGCTCATGTGGATGAGGATAAGTAGGAATTTGTGAAAGATATTCACTTTTTGTCTAAACTTGGAGTTTGTCTCTTGGACTCTGAGAATGGGGGTGTATTTGTTCAAAAGGTGGAACAGTCCTCTCTTGGTACTGAAATAAAGGAGGTATTGGATCCTACCTTATTAAATATTAAGGTATATGTGGGAAAGAAAAAGGTTATAGCTTTTAAGATTAGTGGCGATGGTATCTTGAGGTACCAAGGTAGATTATGTGTTCCCGATGTAGATGGGTTGCGACAGAGGATCTTGGTTGAGGCTTATGAATTACGTTATGCCATTTATCCTAGTTTGACGAAAGTGTATCATGATCTTAAGGAGATTTATTGGTTGAACAATATGAAGCGAGATGTGGCCAATTTTATAGCTAAATACAAGGTGTGTCTACAAGTGAAGGTTGAGCACTTGCGGCCTGAAGGGTTGTATCAGGAAATTGAGTATTCTAGGTAGAAGTGGGAAGTGATTAACATGGATTTTGTTACCATTCTTTCTCGGTCTTAGAATCAGTTTGATTCGATTTAGGTCATCGTGGATAGGATGACTAAGTCGCTCACTTCTTGCTAATGAGAACAAATTATTCGACAGAGGATTATGTGAAGTTGTTCCTCCAAGAGATTGTGAAGTTGCATAGTGTAATACCCCAAAAAAATCCAAACCAATATTAGATCCATGTACCAATATTATAGTTATATGAGTAGGTTAGATGTATATTAAGGCTTCAAATAACTCCCATCTATCAGACGAATCAAACCATTCCTTACCGATTGAATTCTTGAGAAGGATAATGGTATAGTCAACTTCAAACAATATCTCTCATTATCCTTTGAATTTTTGAGCTCATGACCTATCAACAGATAGATAATTGAATTAGCTTTCCAACTATACCAATTTTGCCTAAATCCAATATCGGAGCAAAGAGTTATTCCTATTTTACTCCAGCATGTCAGGCTAGAAACTGTGTGATGACATTCGTGGTAGCTTACCACATTTGTGACGCCCTACCATGAAGGTCGTCAGCCTTAGGTAGAATCCAACTCCTGTGTGATGAAATTCTTGGTAGCTTACCACATTTTTTATGCCCTACCATGAAGGTCGTCAGCCTTAGGCAGAATCCAACTCCTATGTGACGACATTCATGGTAGCTTACAACATTTGTGATGCCCTACCACGAAGGTCGTCAGCCTTAGGCAGAAACAAGCTCCTAAGTGAGACATTCATGGTAGCTTACCACATTTGTGACTCCATACCATGAAGGTCGTCAGACTTAGGCAGAAACTATCAGTTCCAGCTCTTGTGTGACGACATTTTTGATGGCATACCATACTTTTGATGCCTTGTCACAAATGTCGTCAGCTACGATTTTCAGCAATTGGGAATTAATTTGATAAGGGTATTTTGGTATTTACCTTTTACTTCCCACGACTTATAACCCTCAAGGAACGTATTATCTTCTATTCTCTTTAGTTAAAACATCTTAAAAACCCTCTCTTACACCTTCAACCACAAGATTAGGGTCTCCTCTCAAGATCATCTCCTCAGGAACAAGAGTATTCTTTCCCAAAGGGGTTAAACCCTAGTCAAGAAAAATCAAGGTCAAGCCCAAGGATTTCTTCAGGAACCTTCAGAAACATTAGATCTCTTTCAAGATCAAGCTTTAAGGTGTACGTAGTGTTCATCTATGGATTCAATTCTTTCATAGAGTTCAAGAACCATGCTTTTAAATGTTATTTCATAAAATTTTGTGGTGATATAGCATGTACACGTTGATGATTGTTGTTCAAGTTTCAAGATGATATCTAAGGATGTTTTTTTATGGAATATATGTTATTGTTGGTTGAAAATCATGAACTTTGGGTGGGTTGATCAAATGCAAGTATGAAATCCACCTATGCCTTAAAGAATGCATGTAAGGTGTTTGATAAAATACCTAGGATGTTAGAAGTTCATATTTACATGATTTCATGATATCTAAATGACAAGTCCATGTTAGTGATACACTTCAATATGAATGCCCATGCTATTTATGTATTCTTAGGGTGATGGCATGAAGTATGTATGATGATGGAAATATGAATTTTGTGTTGAATTATATCCATGCTTTCCCTACCATATTTGAGGTATTGAATTAATACATGAAGTATACTATCCCCTACTTATGATATAGTGAATTGTGGACTCCAATCGTGTGATCAAGTCAAGTTGTGTGTGTCAGTTCTCTTCTATCGAGTCCTGGGGGTATTCGTACCTAAAAAACATAGTTGTGTGCCTAGAGCCATGTCATGTTGTCACGATAATCTTAGTCAAGCTATAATCTATAGAACTCAGTCAGTCATGTGACTCAGGAAACCTCAAAAATCTCATGATCCCAGTTAACTCTCAAATAATAGTACTGCTCCATCAGTCAACAAAAGTCAGTTAATTTATCCATGTACAGTCAGTTGAATCATGTTTAGTCTCTTCAGATGAGCATACGAGTTAGCACCGAGTGAACCCAAGGATAGGAATGCACCTGTATATGAGGGTGTGATTCTTAGCTGTCATCCTTGCATTCTAGAACTATGTAGCTAGCATAGGTTGAGACATCGCAGCCTATTATATGAGGGTAGATGAGGTGACTTAACCTATTATATGAGGGTTCCCACCGTTCTCACTAGAGTTACCTATTATATGAGGGTTACTCACATGTTGTCCTTACCAGTGATGTGGTATTGACACCCTTCCAGTCCGGGCAGAGATTGGACCCCATCTTAGCCATAATGGCACATATGGGGCATGTTGGTTAAACAACTACCTCCCACAGCTTCAGCATTAGTCTCAGTAAAAGAACTCAGATAGTTTCTAAGATATCAGTAGACCAGGACTTTTAGATACGGCCAAATTCAGTTATAGTACGGAACTCAAAGAGTTCAACCAGATTCAGGGCTGTCAGATACAGTCATCCATGTTATCAGAACTACGGTTCTAGCCATGTATTAGCGTACAGATTTAGCCATCACGTACTCATGATCTTAGTTACTATGTATGTATGTTTGTACTCTTACGTTCATATCAGTCAGTCAGTAGTATTATTCATGCACGTAAACCCTTGCATTAGCCTACCTCACTTGTATACTCAGTACTCCAGTTATACTGACGTATTTGCGCTATGGTGCTTTCTTTTCATGTTACACCATAGGTACAGAGGCATAAGTTCCAAACCAGCAGTAGTAGCTTCATTCCAGTATACAGAGTTGCAGTGACTCCTCTTCATTCGACGATGATACGATATTATTTTATTTTATTTATTATTTTAGCTCAATTTTTCTAGACGAAGTTAGTTGGATACATGTTCCTTCAACTCCTTATTCAAACATTATTTAGAGGCTTTCAGATTTAGTTCAGATTTGATTCAGTTTTTTTTTTGGGGTATCTTTGACCCACACGAATGTTACTATTTTACAGTTTTTTTTATTCTGTTGAACCTTATGGTCTAGATGTTCATATTTTCCGAATTATTACATTATATATTGTAGTGCATAGGTACAGATATTAGCCATGAGTTAGCTTGTGGTCTTTTAGGGTCATAAGCATCGTGTAGCATTTCGGTTCAGAAAATCGGGGTGTTACAAACTTGTTATTAGTGACTAAGATTCAATAGAGTCCTAGGAATTCTGAAAGCCGCATCAGAGCTTGTACATGGGTGTGTTGCGCACCATATTTATTTACAGGAGGCTATGAGATGTTTTAGGAACAGTTCTCTTTCTTCAGTATTCATATCGTTCTAGTAAGTATAATTTCAAGTCAGTCTCTCAATCTAATCCGCTCTTTTCTTATTTCAGAAACATGCCTCTAAAGAGAAGAAATCAGCCAGCTCCTCAGCCCGAAGATCCTTTGGGCGAAAATGTTTCTCATGCAGAGTTCAGGACCATATTTACCACTCTTGCTCAGTCTATAGCTGTCCAGAATGAATGACCAACAGTCGTTCCGGCCAACCCAGTGGCCAATTCAGTATTATCTAGGATTCGATACTTCAACTGAATGAACCCTCCATCCTTCTTTAGGTCTAAGCCAGATGAGGATCCTCAGGAATTCCATGACCAAGTCCAAAAGGTCATTGATATCATGGGAGTCACTTCTTCTTAGAGTGTTGAGTTAGCCCCATATCAGTTACAAGATGTGGCTCACACTTGGTATAAATAGTAGAAGTCCGAGAGGGTAGATGGTGCAGGTTCCATTGGGTGGAAGGAATTTGTCATGGCTTTATTAGACAGATTCTTTCCCCTAGATCTGAGTAAAGCCAAAGTCCTTGAATTCATCAACCTCAGCCAGGGAAATATGATGGTTAGGAAGTATTCTCTCATATTTACTCAACTAGCTGATATGCCCCTCATATGGTTGTAAACAATAGGGCTAAGATAAGCAAGTTCATGTCAGGAGTAAATGATAGCCTGGTAAATGAGTGTAGGTCTGCGATTCTGAACAGCAATATAACTTTAGCCAAGCTCATGACCCACACTCAACAGATAGAGGAGCAGAAGATAAAGACTAAGGAGAGGCAGAATAAGAGAGAAAGAGCAGGCAGTTTCAGTTTTGCTTAGCCTAAATCAGAGAGAGAAAATCGTTCATAGTTTCATCCTAAGTTAGCAGTTCCAGCCCCTTTCTCTGCTAGTGCCCAAGTGTCGAAGTTCAGGGACGGCAACAGAGATAGAGCACCAAGCTCTAAATCTTAGAGCAGTGTTAGTAGTACCCGCACTTATCCTCAGTGTCAGACCTGCGGTAAGCACCATCAGGGTGTGCGTAGAGCAGGTTAAGGCATTTATTTTAGTTGTGGCAAGCCTGGCCACAGAGTTAGGTACTGTCGTAAGCCAGGTCCTCAAGGTCAGCAGAATCATTCCACAGCTCAGTCCAGTCGCTCGAACCAGCAAGGTGCCACTTCCAGTGCTACTAGTGGGCAACGCCCAAATAGACTATGTTTTTCAGACCCGACAGAATTAGGAAAATTCTCCTAATATCGTTACTGGTACATTATAGATATTCCATGTTCATGTTTATACTTTGCTAGACCCAGTGCATCCTTATCTTTTGTCACTCTATACATAGCAGGCAATTTCGGAATCAGTCCCAAAATTTTAGCAGAGCCTTTTTCAGTCTCTACCCCAGTGGGTAAAACCATCATAGCTCGGTGGGTATATAGGAACTACCTGGTTATGATATTTTAGAAATCCACATCAGCAGATTTAGTTGAGTTAGAGATGACTAATTTTGATGTCATTCTCGGCATGGATTGGCTTCATTCCTGCTATGCTATAGTAGACTACAAAAATAGGATAGTTCAATTTTAGTTCCCGAATGAGCCCATCCTAGAGTGGAAGGGTAGCACTTCGTCTTTCAGGGGTCAGCTTGTTTCCTACCTTTGGGCAAAGAAAATGATTTCTAAGGGGTGTGTGTATCATCTCATGCATCTTAAGGATTCCAGCTTCGAATCTCCTAGTCTCAAATCAGTCCTAGTGGTTAATGAATATTCAGACGTCTTTCCCAAAGATCTTCTAGGCATTTCTCCCGAAAGGGAAATAGACTTCAGCATAGACCTTCTCCTAAATACTCAGCCTATTTCTATTCTTCCATACAGAATGGCACCAGCAAAACTCAAGGATCTAAAAGATCAACTGAAGGATCTATTAGATAAGGGATTTATCAGGCCCAGTGTATCCCCATGGGGTGCCCCAGTCTTATTCGTGCGCAAGAAATATGGTTCTCTCAAAATGTGTATTGATTACCATTAGTTCAACAAAGTCATGATCAAGAACAAGTATCCACTGCCTAGGATAGATGACTAGTTTGACCAACTTCAGGGTGACAGTTATTTCTCCAAGGTAGACCTCAGATCAGGCTATCATCAGCTCAGAGTTAGAGAATGTGACATTCCGAAGATAGCTTTTCGTACTCGGTATGGTCACTTTGCATTTCTAGTTATTTCCTTTAGTCTTACCAATGCCCCAGCATCTTTCATGGACTTTATGAATCGGGTGGTCAAGCAGTACTTAGACACATTCGTCATAGTCTTCATAGATGATATTCTGGTCTATTCTCTCACAGAGCGTGATCATTCAGACCATCTCATAATTATTCTTCAGACTCTCAAGGATCACCAGTTGTTCGCCAAGTTTAGTAAGTGTGAATTTTGGCTAAGATCAGTAGTATTCCTTGGCCACATTATTTCTGGTGATAGCATTAGAGTAGATCCTCATAAAACCAAAGCGGTAAGAAACTAGCTTCGCCCTATCTCTCCATTAGATATTAGGAGTTTCTTAAGTTTGGCTAGTTATTACCGATGGTTTGTCGAGGGATTTTCATTTATTATATCTCCTATGTCCAGATTGACTTAGAAGAAAGTCAAGTTTTAGTGGTCAGAACCTTTCGAGAAAAGTTTTCAGGAGTTGAAGAATCGACTCACCTCAGCTCTAGTTTTAGCACTTCTCAATGTTCCGATGGATTTGCAGTATATTATGATGCATCCAGAGTAGGTTTAGGATGAGTCCTCATGCAGCATGGTAGAGTCATAGCCTAAGCCTCCATAAAGTTAAAGCCCCATGAGAAGAATTATCCTACTCATGACTTTGAGTTAGCAGCAGTAGTCTTTCCCTTAAAGATTTGGAGGCATTATCTATACGGTGTTCATATAGACATCTTCACAGTTCATAAGATCCTTCAGTATGTCTTTCACCAGAAATATCTTACAGAGAAGGTGGTTAGAAACCTTGAAGGATTATGACATGAGTGCCCTTTATCATCCTGGAAAGGACAATATAGTGGCCGACGCACTCAGTAAACTGTCCATAGGTAGTGTTTCCCATGTTTAGGATAGTAAGAAGAAATTAGCTCTGGAGATTCATCATCTTTCTAGACTAGGCGTTCTCTTAGTCGACTCTTTAGAGGGTGTTGTATGTGTTCAGAGTAGTTCAGAGTCATCTCTGGTTTTCAAGGTAAAAGAGAAGCAAGATAGGGATCCTAGCCTCATCAAACTAAAAGAGTCAGTTCAGATTTAGGAAGTAGAGGTATTCTCCCAAGGGGAAGATGGTGTTCTTCGTTGTTAGGGTCGTCTGTGTGTTCTCGGTGTAGATGACTTGAGGCAGCGAATTCTTGTAGAAGTGCATAGTGCATGATACTTTATTCATACAGGGGCTACTAAGATGTACTGCGACTTGTGGGAGGTCTATTGGTGGAGTGGGATGAAGAGGGATGTTGCAGAGTTTATGGCTAAGTGCTCTACATGTCAGTAGGTTAAGATAAAGCATCAGAAACCTAGTGATTCCATACAGGAGTTCACTATTCCTACTTGGAAGTGGGAAGAAGTGAACATGGACTTTATAATGGGTTTTCGTAGAACACGTTATCAGCATAATTCAGTTTGGGTCATTGTAGATAGAATGACCAAGTCAGCTTATTTCCTTTCAGTTCGTACCTCTTACTCAACCGAGGATTGTGCCAAACTCTACATCAAAGAATTGGTCAAATTATATAGTGTTCCACTATCTATCATCTCAGACAGAGGTACCCAGTTTACCTCTCACTTTTGGAAAGCATTCCAAAAGGGTCTTGGTACCCAAGTTCATCTCAGTACAGCGTTTTATCCTCAGATAGATGTTCAAGTAGAAAGGACCATTCAGACTCTAGAAAATATGCTAAGGGCATATACAATTAATTTTCAGGAAAACTGGGATGACCACTTGCCTTTGATTGAGTTTGCATACAACAAAAGCTATCACTCTAGTATTCATATGGCTCCATTTGAAGCTCTCTAGGGTAGGAGATATAGGTCTCCGATTGGTTGGTTCAAAGTTAGTGAGGCCACAGTCATAGGGCCTGACTTAGTATTCGATGCCTTAGAGAAAGTTCAGTTGATCAGAGAAAGACTTCGGGCTTCTCAGATCCGACGGAAGTCTTATGCTGATGTTCATAGAAAGGATCTCAAATTCGAGGTCGATAACAATGTCTATCTCAAGATCTCTCCCATGAATAGAGTGAAGAGATTCAGAAAGAACGAAAAGCTTACTCCTCGGTATGTCGCTCCTTTCAGGATTCTTAGTCGCTTTGACAAGGTAGCCTATGAGCTCGAATTGCCTTCAGATCTAGCCTCAGTTCATCCAGTCTTCCATGTCTCTTTACTCAAGAAGTGAATAGGTGACCCAATAGTTGTAGTCCCAATTCAAACCGTTGACATTCAGAATAGCCTCTCTTATGAAGAGATTCCAGTTGAAATCCTCGACTATCAGACTCATAGGCTGACGAAAAAAGAAGTCCCTCTAGTCAAGGTTCTTTGGTAGAATCAGTCCATGGAGGAAGCTACTTGGGAAGCAGAAGCAGACATATGAACCAAGTACCCTCATCTTTCCTCTACTAATTTAGACTTAGCTCGAGGTAATAATTTTTCCTAAGCTTATTCAGTTACATGTTCAAAATTCTAGTATAAAATTAGTATTAAGTATCAGTGCATAGCTTATCATGCATTCATGAGTTTAGCTTATCAGTCATGCATAAGATATGCATGTTATGTTGGGCTATCTTCACTTTAGAATTCAATTCATTCCTAAATCATGTGCCAGTTGAGCATGATCAATTTATGCATCTTTTATCTTTTTTCTCCTCTCAAGCAATCATCATTCGAGGACGAATGTTTCCAAGGGGGAGATATTGTAATACCCCAAAAAATTCCAAACCAATATTAGAGCCATGTACCAAGATCATACATAGTACATCATGGTTCTTTTATAGTTTTATGAGTAGGTTAGATATATATTAAGGCTTCAAATAACTCTCAGCTATCAGACGAATCAAAACATTCCTTACCGATTGAATTCTTGAGAAGGATATTGGTATAGTCAACTTCAAACGATCATATCTCTCATTATTTTTGGAATTTTTGAGGTTATAACCTATCAACAGATAGATAATTGAATGAGCTTTCCAACGATACCCATTTTTCCTAAATCAGATATCGAAGCAAAGATTTATTCCTATTTTACTCCAGCATGTCAGGCTGGAAACTGTGTGACGACATTCATGGTAGCTTACCACATTTGTGATTCCCTACCGCGAAGGTCATCATCCTTAGGCATAATCCAACTCCTGTGTGACGACATTTGTGGTAGCTTACCATATTTGTGATGCCCTACCACGAAGGTCGTCAGCCTTTGGCAGAAACTAGATCCTAAGTGACGATATTTGTGGTAGCTTACCATATTTGTGATGCCCTACCATGAAGGTCGTCAGACTTAGGCAAAAATTATCAGTTCCAGCTCCTGTGTGATGACATTTTTGATGGCTTACCACACTTTTGACGCCTTGTCACAAATGTCGTCAGCTACGATTTTCAGCAACAAGTAATTTATTTCCTAAGGGTATTTTTGTATTTTCCCTTCACTTCCCATGACATAACCCTCAAGGAATGTATTATCTTCCATTCTCTTTAGTTAAAACATCTTAAAAACACTCTTTTACACTTTTAACCACAAGATTAAGGTTTTCTGTCAAGATCATCTCCTCAGGAACAAGAGTATTCTTTCCCAAATAGGTTAAACCGTAGTCAAGAAAAATCAAGGGCAAGCCCAAGGATTTATTCAGGAACCTTCAGAAACATTAGATCTCTTTCAAGATCAAGCTTTAAGGTATGCGTAGTGTTCATCTATGGATTTAATTCGTTCATAGAGTTCAAGAACCATGCTTTTAAATGTTATTTTGTAAATTTTGTGGTGATATAAGCATGTACACATTGATGATTGTTGTTCAAGTTTCAAGATGATATCTAAGGATTTTTTTTTATGGAATATATGTGATTGTTGGTTGAAAATCATGAACTTTGGGTGGGTTGAACTAATGCAAGTATGAAATCCACCTATGCCTTAAAGAATGCATGTAAGGTATTTGATAAAATGCCTAGGATGTTATAAGTTCATATTTACATAATTTCATGATATCTAAATGACAAGTCCATGTTACTAATACACTTAATATGAATGCCCATGCTATTTATATACTCTTATGGTGATGGAATGAAGTATGTATGATGATGGAAATATGAATTTTTTATGCAAATTATATCCATGCTTTCCCTACCATGTTTGAGGTGTTGCTTAAATACATGAAGTATATTATCCCCTACTTATGATATAACGAATTGTGGACTCCAATCTTGTGATCAAGTCAGGTCATGTGAGTCAGTTTTCTTCTATCGAGTCCTAGGGGTATTCGTACTCGAAAAACATAGTTGTGTGCCTAGAGCCATGTCATGTTGTCACGATAATCTCAGTCAAGCTATAATCTATAGAACTCAGTCAATCATGTGACTCAAGAAACCTCAAAAATCTCATGATCCCAGTTAACTCTCAAATAATAGTACTGCTCCATCAGTCAATGGAAGTCAGTTAATCTGTCTATGTATAGTCGGTTGAATTATGTTTAGTCTCTTCAGATGGGAGTAGGATTTAGCACCGAGTAAACCCAAGGATGGGAACTCACCTGTATATAAGGGTGTGATTCTTAGCAGTTATACTTGCATTCCAGAACTATGTAGCCAGCATAGGTTGAGACATCGCAGCCTATTATATAAGGGTAGATGAGGTGGCTTAACCTATTATATGAGGGTTCCTACCGTTCTCACTAGAGTTATCTATTATATGAGGGTTGCTCACATGTTGTCCTTACCAGTGGCGTGGTATTGACACCCATCCAGTCAGGGCAGAGATTGGACCCATCTTAGCCATAATGGCATATATAGGGAATGTTGGTTAAACAACTACCTCGTACAGCTTTAGTATCAGTCTCAGTAAAAGAACTCAGATAGTTCTTCAGATATCAGTATACCAGGACTGTTAGATATAGTCAAATTCAGTTATAGCATGGAATATAGAGAGTTCAACCAGATTCAAGGTTGTCAGATACAGTCATCTATGTTATCAGAATTACGATTCCATACATGTATTAGCATAAAGATTTAGTCATCACGTACTCTCAATCTTAGTTACTATATATGTATGTTGTACTCTTACGTTCATATCAATCAGTCAGTAGTATTATTCATGCATATAAACCCTTGCATTAGCCTACCTCACTCGTATACTCAGTACTCCAGTTGTACTGACGCATTTGTACTATGGTGCTTTCTTTTCATGTTACACCATAGGTTTAGAGGCACGAGTTCCAGACCAGCAGTAGTAGCTGTATTCCAGTATACAGAGTTGCAGTGAGTCCTTTTTATTCGAGAATGATATGATATTATTTTATCTTATTTATTATTTTAGCTTAGTTTTGCTAGACGGAGTTAGTTGGAGACATGTTCCTTCAACTCCTTATTCAGACAGTATTTAGATGCTTCTAGATTTAGTTTGGATTTTATTTAGTTTTTTAGTTGTTTTAGGTATCTTTCACCTACATGAATATTACTATTTTATAGATTTTTTTTATTCAGTTGAACCTTATGTCCTACATGTGTATGTTTTCTGTATTATTACATTATATATTGCAGTGCACAGGTACAGATATCAGTCATGGGTTAGCTTGTGGTCCTTCGGGGTCATAAGCACCGTGTAGCATTTTGGTTCACAAAATTGGGGTATTACACATAGGGCGCCTATTTGTATCATGTCAGATCGTGGCACTCAGTTCTCATCGCAGTTTTGGCATTCATTTCACAGAGGTTTGGGAACTAAAGTGAGACTTAATACTTCTTTCAACCATAGTTAGATGGGCAAGTGAAAAGACTATTTAGACACTGGAAGAAATTCTTAGAGCTTGACTGATTGACTATGGTGGTAGTTGGGTTGATCATTTGCCCTTTATAAAGTTTGCATATCAAAATAGCTACCACTCTAGTATTAGTATGGCTCCTTTTAAGGCCTTGTATGGTAGGAGGTGTAGGTCTCCTATTAGATGGTTTGAGGTTGGTGAGGCTTAGATGTTTGGCCCGAATTTTGTTCAGCAAGTAATGGAGAAGGTGAAGGTGATTTGAGAAAGGCATAAAGCCATCCAAAGTCTCCAAAAGTCCTACACGGATGTGAGGCGAAGGTAATTGGTGATTAGTGTTGGTGATTTGGTGTTCTTAAAGGTATCCCTCATAAAAGGAGTGATGCAATATGGTAAGAAGGGAAAGCTCAGTCCCTAATATGTTGGTCCATACTTGGTGTTGAAGAGGGCAGGTAGTGTTGCATATGAATTAAAATTGCCCTCTAGTTTGATCTTCATTCATCCGCTGTTTCATGTTTTAATGTTGAGAAAGTGTGTGGGTGATCCTTCATGGTTATTTCTTTGGAGTAGGAGGGTATTTTAGATTCCTTATCTTATGAGAAAGTTCTGATTGAGATTTTAGATCGGCAAGTTCATCCGTTGCGGATGAAGGACATAACTTCGATAAAGGATCTATGGAGGAACCATAAGGTTAAAGAGGCTATTTGGGAAGCCTAAGAAAACATGAAGTCTAAGTATTCACTCTTATTTTCTGCTCTGGATAATCGTGCTTATGGTATGTGTATTCTATGACATCTTTGTTTTCTAACTCTGTTAAGGGAAAGAGTGATTTCCTTAACGTCTTTTTTGCTGTCTTTGTTAAAGGTAAGAGTAGAGGTATGTGGAGTAAATTCATGCTCATAAATGCCTTATCCCATTATTCGAGGATAAATGATATAAGTGGGGGAGAATTGAAACACCCAAAATTTTGGCCCTTGAAAAATTCCTTGAGCTTTAAGCTTATTGCCCTGATTACGACTTGCCCTATGAGTCGTAGGGTGTCTTGATGTGCCGTTATGATGATTCATAACCAAATCATATAAGTTTGTGGCATGATTCTTCTCTACTGTTGTTGTTGGTGGTGGTGGTGGTGGTGGTGGTGTTGCTACTATTGTTGCTACTATTGTTGTTGCTGCTGCTGTTGTTGTTGTTGCTGCTGCTGCTGTTGTTGTTGCTGCTATTGTTGTTGTTGTTGTTGTTGTTGCTGCTGCTGCTGTTGTTGTTGCTGTTATTACTGTTGCTGTTATTACTGTGGTTGTTGCTACTATTGTTACTGTTGTTGTTGCTACTGTTGTTGTTGTTGTTGTTGAAATCAAATGTATTCAAATATATTTTATAACAACTTCAAGGAATTAGTCAATGAAATAGTAAGGATTCCCTTATAACTCTTCAATTGTAAGTTTCTAGTTTTATGCTAATGGTTAATATTTAAATAAACTATACTTAAATATATTTTATATATTTAAATTTTAAAAAATATATAAGTATATGAAACATAAAAGTTTTTTTAGGACTCTAAAATCATGAGTATCTATGTTTAAGCTAATGAAAATATTTTTTTTAAATTAAATAAAGGATAATGTATTTTAAAATTTTGATATCTCTATCTTTCACTTCAAATTTATATATATATACATATACATATACTTCATAATATATAAGTTTGAAATAGTAAGAGTCTATTAGAACTCTTTAATTATGGGTTTTGTAACGCCCTGAAAAATGGGTCCCGGAGCGTCACATGGTTCTTGAGGCTACGAGTAGCCCCAAGCTAACCCTTTGAGCCATTTTCATTCAGTTCAACACAAATCAACGGGGTTTCCATAAATAACCCTCAAATATCAATAGAGTAATCATCATCCAAGAATAAAAGAATTTCAGAAAGATAACAAAATATGACTTATTAGTCAACTCCCAACATCTATACTAGTCTCACAAGCCTCTAAGAAAATCAATAAAAGCAGCGGGCCATTGAGACATGCCCCAACTGACTCATACTCAGTTATCAAATGTAAACAATTCCGTGAAACCAACATCAGACATCACGTCCTTGGAACATGAGGACTCACCACAACAGAGGATGTAGAACAGTGTGCCCGAAGAATTACTGTCAAACCTGGAATTGAGCACCTGAACCTATATTTCGAGAAAATGTAACCCACATCTGAACATGTGGGTCAGTACCATGGAAAGAAACCGAGTATATGGGGGTGTATGAAGTTTTATAAACATCATCATCATAAATATTTATAAGAAATATGCAGGATGTATAAAAGACTCATCTAGCCCGAAGAAAATCATCATAATCATGAGAGGATGAAATAAGTACAATAGCACATATGAGTCATCATATAATTTGTCAATCACTTTCAGTTCATCAAGAATATCAATTCTCATAATGTAAATATCATTTAAATCTTTCGAAAGAATAACTTTCACAATTCCACTTTCAAATCACTTCACCATTCACCACAGACACAAGGAAACACACACACACTGGGAGATCCTATAACCGACATATACCATGAGAGCTACATGGAGTCCAATATATAACCCACGTTGGGGAGAGCCGTCCTATCCTTTCCATCGGAGTAGGACTATCAATATCAAATCCACACAAACTAGTGATCACTATATAAATCAGCCTCAAGCTCACTCCTATAGGGGTACGTAGTTCTAGGGAAGTAAGGTCGCTTTATACCTCCCACTCGGTGCTAAAGATTTCTCTCGGACTTAGCCCAGATCATTTCAAACACAATCCACAACAAAACAATTTAAGTAATATATAAATATACATCGGGAGCCATCATGCTTCCCATCTATCAAAATCAACCACGTTGTGGATTTCTTTCACACTCGAGTTCAAAACAACTCCATTAAGATCAAAAGGTCAAATCATTCAAAATATCTCAAATATTCAACATCAACGTGCTTATAACATACACTTTCTCAAAAAACACAATTTCCAATGGGGATTCACGACCCAAATATCAAAATCATGATAATTATCGTTCAAGATTTATGCTTTATATCTCCACACATGTAAATTCATATTCAAAATCATAAACATCAAGATTTCATAATAATCATCATAAGATATAGGTTCATGCTTCAAATTCGTAAAAATCAAATAAAAATCATGCCTTTTTAAAGAAAATTACTTTTGAGCACAAGAACGAAAGAGAGTTCTTGTAGAAAAATCCCACATACCTTGAATGATGAACTTTAGATCGATACTCATTTTTGAGATGTTAATCGTGCCTTTGAATAATTGTTCTTGGAGTTCTTGAACTAGGAACTTGGAATCTTGAATAAATTTGCAGAATTAATGGTGAACTTTGGAGTTTCTTGAAGTTGGATGTAGGAGCTTAGGGTTTTCTTTTTGAGGGAAATATAACATATAATGCTTCTAATAGGCTTTAATATAGGGTTTGGACAGATTTTAGGTGAGAGGGAATGACCAAAACGCCCCTAAAAATTAAAAAATTCTCGAATCTGTCCTTTGGTGGACTGTTTTGATAGTCTGAAGTAGATCAATCATAACGTTTTACTCCGATATCCAAATTGGATTAAACTAATTTCATTAGAAAGAGGACTCTCATATATTTCCGTTGATATATAGTATCTTACCCAGATTATTCTGTACGAGGAGTTATGATCATTTGAAGTTTACCCAAAAATTCACTTTTGGTAAGCTGAAGTAGATCGACCGTAACTTTTTGCTCCAATAGACAAATTGGATGAAACCAATTTCATTCGAAATAGGACTCGTAGAGCTTTCCGTTGATATATAGTAGATCACTTAGATCATTATGTACAAGGAGTTATGATTGTTTAAATTTGGAGCAACAATACGTCAGGCCTCAGTATTTTTTTCCTGCACGTTTTACTGTTCACTACTATTTACGGTTCTATCAGAATGTTCATAACTCGTCGCTCGGGTGTCCGTTTTGGATGATCCACATATCGTTGGAAATATTATTTGATACTCTACACAATGGTGGTTCATAATCTAAGACATTCTGCATGGAAAATTTATAATTCATTCTAGAAGATAGAACCCAACACGTTTACGCACAAAATTTCGACGAAAAATTTTCTAGGGTATTACATCATCCCCCCCTTGGAAACATTCATCCTCGAATGACACTAGACATGCCAAGATTAGATAGGGAATAGAGCATACAGCTAAAACCATTCGTTAGACTCATCACCACATTGTTTCTCACTCAGAATGCAACATAGAATGCATAAATTCAAGAAACTACAGCTGAACACATAATAAATGACAGCTGAACTGCTGCAACTTTTATCAAAAGTGCATGATTTAGGAAAGAACGATACCTTCGGCTTGATCGGAGTTCACGAAAAATAGGTGCGGGTACTTGGATCGCATATCCACCTCAGATTCCCAAGTTGCACCCTCAACAGATTAGTTTCGCCACAATATCTTGACCAAGGGAACTTCTTTATTCCTTAGTCTTTGGACACTGAAATCAAGAATCTCAATAGGAATCTCATGAAAAGAAAGATTTTTTTGAATATCAGCACTCACAGAGGAATACACTACCACAGCATCGCTAATATGCTTTCTAAGCATGGAGACATGGAATATTGGATGAACAGAGGACATATCGGAAGGAAACTCGACCTCATAAGCTACCTTACCAACACAGCTAAGAATTTTTTAAGGACCAACATAACGGGGACTAAGCTTCCCCTTCTTTCCGAACCTCTTCACCCCCCTCATGGGTGAAATTTTCAGATACACTAGGTCACTAACTTCAAACTCAAGGTTTCTTCTTCTAACATCCGCATATGACTTCTGATGACTCTGCGCAGTTTTCAACCTTTCCCTAATCAACTTAAATTTTTCCATAGCCTCAAATACCGAATCAGGATCACTCACAGCCGCTTCACCCACCACGAACCAACCTATGGGTGATCTACACTTCCTCCCATATAAGGCTTCAAACGGAGCGATGCCAATACTAGAGTAGAAACTGTTATTGTAAGCAAACTCTATCAACGGCAAGTGATCATCCCAACTTTCCTTAAAGTCAAGTGCACAAGCTCTCAACATATCCTCGAAGGTCTGGATGGTCCGCTCATCCTGACCATCGGTCTGCGGATGACAAGCAAAACTCAAAAGCACTTGGGTACCAAGACCCTTCTGAAAAGCTTTCCAAAATTGCGAAGTGAACTGAGTACCCCTATCCAAAATGATAGACAAGAGAAGTCCATGCAATCTGACTAGCTCTCGGATATAAAATCTAGCATAATCCTCAGCAGTATATAAAGTATGAACAGGCAAGAAATGAGCAGACTTAGTCAACCTATCAACCACAACCCAAATAGAATCATGATGGCGTCAAGAAGGAGGTAAAGCAATCACGAATTCCATATTTATCTTTCCCACCTCCAGGTGGGAATACTAAACTCTTGCATCATACCACCAGGTTTTGTTGTTCAACCTTAACCTGTTGTCATGTTCACACTTAGCTACAAACACTGCTATATCTTTTTTTATGCCACTCTACCAATAGATTTCCCGCAAGTCTCGGTACATCTTGGTAGCACCAGGATGAATAGAATATCGCACCCCATGCGCTTCAGCCTTAATCCTCTGTCTCATATCATCAACATTCGAGACACACAATCTACCCTGCAATCTCAACACACCATCTCCCCCTTAGGAGAAAACCTCTAATTTTTGGTCCTTGACTGACTCCTTCAGTCTGACCAAACTAGCATCTAAGTATTGATTTTCCTTCACTTTCGAAACCACGGAGGATTCGGAACTACTCTAAACCCCTATACTACCTTCAGCAGAGTCAAACAAGCTAAATCCCAATCTAGCCAAATGATGTACATCACGAGCCAACTCTTTCTTACCTTCTACCATATGCGAAACACTACTCATGGACACTCTACTTAGGGCATCCGCCAATACATTGGCTTTGCGCGGATGGTACAGCATACTCATATCATAGTCCTTTAATAATTCTAACCATCGTCTCGACGTATGATTCAATTCTCTCTAGATTAACACATACTGCAGACTCTTATGATCAGTAAAAACATCAACATAGACACCATACAAATAGTGTCTCCAGATTTTCAAAGCAAACACAACAGCAGCCAACTCAAGGTCATGGGTGGGGTAATTTTTCTCATGGGGTTTCAACTATCTAGAAGAATAAGCTATCACCTTACCCTTCTGCATCAATATACAACCCAACCCAACTCTCGAAGCATCACAGTACACCACAAAACCATCAACACCATCAGGCAGAGTCAAAATAGGGGCTAAAGTGAGTCGAGTCTTCAACTCCTGAAAACTCTTCTCACAAGATTCGGACCACAAGAACTTTACTTTATTTTGGGTCAACTAAATCATAGGAGACACTATAGATGAGAAACCTTAACATAATGGCGGTAATAGCCAGCTAAACCTAAGAAACTTTGGATATCAGACGGAGAAATAGGTCTAGGACAATTTCTAATAGCTTCAGTCTTTTAGAGATCAACTCAAATACCCTCGAAAGAAACGATATAACCCAGAAAAGCAACTGACCTTAGACAAAACTCACACCCATTGGACTTGGCAAACAACTTGTGATCTCTAAGGGTTTGCAAGACAGTTTGGAGATGATCAGAATGTTCATCCTCACTACGGGAGTACACCAATATATCATCGATGAACACTATGACAAACATATCTAGATATGGTCTGAACACTCGATTCATGAGGTCCATGAAAGCTGCTGGGGCATTAGTTAACCCGAAATACATAACAAGAAACTCAAAATGGCAATAACGAGTTCAAAAAGCGGTTTTTGGGATGTCACACTCCCTAACTTTGAGTTGATGATAGCCGAAATAAAGGTCTATCTTTGAGAAATAACTTGCACCTTGCAATTGATCAAACAAATCATCTATTCTCGAAAGAGGGTACTTATTTTTTACGGTGACGTTATTCAGTTGACGATAATCAATGCACATATGCAAAGAGCCATCTTTCTTTCTTACAAACAACATAGGAGCACCCCAAGGAGAAACACTTGGCCTTATGAAACCCTTATCTAGTAGATCTTTGAGTTGCACTTTCAACTCTTTAAGCTCTACAGGGGCCATACGGTAAGGAGGAATAAAAATGGGCTGAGTATCGGGAAGAAGATCAATCCCAAACTCTATCTCTCTATCAGGAGGTATCCCTGGGAGATCATCCAGAAAGACATCAGAAAACTCATTGACGGCGTTAATAGACTGGAAAGTTGAAGTCTCAGACTTAGTGTCTTTGACTCTAACCAAATGGTAAATACACCCCTTGGAAATAAGCTTTCTAGCTTTGAGGTAAGAGATAAAATGACTCTTGGGTGACACAGACTTCCCAGACCACTCAAACACGGATGTACCCGAAAATTAAAACTTGACCACTCGGGTCCGACAATAAATAGAGGCATAAGAAGAATACAGCCAGTCCATACCCAAAATCACTTCAAAATCTACCATGTCTAACTAAATCAGATCAGCCAACAAGACTCTATAAAGAACGCTAACAGGACACTTTTTATACACTTTTTGGGAAATAATTGAATCACCCACTGAGGTAGAAACTAGGATAGGCTTACGAATAATCTCAAGACTCATTTCAAAATTCACAGCAATCAAAGGTATAACATATGAGAAACTGGATCCAGGATCCAACAAAGCATACACATCAAACTGAAATATATGAAGCATACCAGTAGCAACATCGGAAGAGTCCTCCTATTCCTGGCAGGACGGTAAAGCATAGAATCTATTCTGGCACTGCCCGCCAGCATTGCTAGAAGAGAAGCACTAATAGTCTGAGTCTAGGTCTGAGAGCGATAGTCACGACGCTCTTGTCCATCCTGTGGACAATCTCTAAATCTGTGACAATGTCACCATACCAAAAACAACCCCTCTTCTCACCCCAACACTCACCTAAATGAGCCCTACCACACTTAGGACATAGGGGAGGATTTGGCTTACTGCCAGTACTGTACTGGGACCTGGATACATATGACCAGCAACCTTGCTCCTGCCTGCCTCTAGGAATAGGAGCACTAGCAGATAATGGTGATAGCATAGACGAACAATCCTAATACTGAGGGCAACTCCCTCCCTGTGATCTAATCTGACCCTGTCCGTGCTGCTCAGACCTAGCTCTCTTATTCCCTCTTATTCTATCTCTCTCTTTAATCTTGTCTGCCTCAATCTATTGGGCGTGAGTCATCAGCCTAGAAAGATTTATCTCACTATTCAACATAGTAGACCTACACTCTTTAACCACATAACAAAACATCCAGTCACAAACATACTCATACTAGCCCGATTATCAGCCTCTAAGTCAGGAGCATACTTGGCCAACTAATTGAACTTTAGACAGTACTCCCTAACAGTCATAGAGCCCTGTCGCAGGTTCATAAACTCTTCCACCTTCGTCTCTCTCATCTCCAAAGGGAAAAACTTATCTAGGAATGCATCCTAGAACTCTTGCCAAGTTGTAGGGATAGCTCCCTTACCTCTACCTTTTCTCTAAGTAACAACCCAGTCATAAGCAAGTTCTTTCAACTATACGTAGCCAACTCCACACTATATTCCTCAGATACATGCATCGCCTGAGTAATCTTCCGCACCTTCTCTAAAAATAACCAAGGATCCTCATCAGACTTGGACCCATAGAATTTCGACTAATTCATCCGCATGAAGTCACGAATCTTGGCAGTAGCTGAATTACCTCCCTACTACTGTGGAGCCAGGGCCGAGTTGGCCTGAATATTTAAAGTAACAGCTTAGGCCAGCACCTGAAAGGCTGCCCAAAATTCAGCATGAGATACATTTTTATTCAATGGGTCAGTGGGTTGAGGTTGCTGACCATTATTATTTCTTCTCGCTTGACGTGGAGGCATATTTCTAAAAGAGGAGAGCACGAATCAATAGTAGAGAAAGATACTTTAAGCATGATAGACTTTTGAAAAAAAGAATCACATATTTTCTTAAAATGTCTTGTAGCCTCTTGCTCATAGATGTGGTGCACTGCACACCGACGATCAAGACTCTACTTAACGTGTCTTGTCAAACTCCCTAGGACACCTTAAAACCTTAGGCTCTGATACCAAGTTTGTAACGCTCCGAAAAATGGGTCCCGGAGTGTCACACGGTGCTTGAGGCTACGAGTAGCCCCAACCTAACCCTTTGAGCCATTTTCATTTAGTTCAACACAAATCAACGGGGTTTCCATAAATAACTCTCAAATATCAATAGAGTAATCATCATCCAAGAATAAAAGAATTTTAGAAAGATAATAAAATATGACTTATTAGTCAACTCCCAACAGCTATACTAGTTTGACAAGCCTCTAAGAAAATCAATAAAACCAGCGAGCCATTGAGACATTCCCCAACTGACTCATACTCAGTTATCAAATGTAAATAATTTTGTGAAACCAACATCAGACATGACGTCCTCGGAATATAAGGACTCACCACAACAGAAGATATAGAACTGCATGCCCAAAGAATCACTGTCGAACCTGGAACTAAGCACTTAAACCTACATTCCAAGAAAATGCAGCCCACATCTGAAGATGTGGGTCAGTACCATGGAAGGAACCGAGTATATGGGGGTGTACACAGTTTTATAAACATCATCATCATAAATATTTATAAGAAATATGCAGGATGTATGAAAGACTCACATAGCCCGAAGAAAATCATCATAATCATGAGAGGATGAAATAAGTACAATAACACATGTGAGTCATCATATAATTTTTCAATCACTTTCAGTTCATCAAGAATATCAATTCTCATAATGTAAATATCATTTAAATCTTTCGAAAGAATAACTTTCACAATTCCACTTTCAAATTACTTCACTATTCACCATAGACATAAGGAAACACACATACACTAGGAGATCCTATAACCGACATAAACCATGTGAGCTACATGGAGTCCAATATATAACCCACGTTGGGGAGAGCCGTCCTATCCTTTCCATCGGAGTAGGACTATCAATATCAAATCCACACAAACTAGTGATCACTATATAAATCAGCCTCAAGCTCACTCCTATAGGGGTACGTAGTTCTAGGGAAGTAAGGTCGCTTTATACCTCCCACTCGGTGCTAAAGATTTCTCTCGGACTTAGCCCAGATCATTTCAAACACAATCCATAATAAAACAATTTTAGTAATATATAAATATACATCGGGAGCCATCATGCTTCCCATCTATCAAAATCAACCACGTTGTGGATTTCCTTCACACTTGAGTTCAAAACAACTCCATTAAGACCAAAAGGTCAAATCATTCAAAATTTCTCAAATATTCAACATCAATATGCTTATAACATACACTTTCTCAAAAAACACAATTTCCAATGGGGATTCACGACCCAAATATCAAAATCATGATAATTATCGTTCAAGATTCATGCTTTATATCTCCACATATGTAAATTCATCTTTCAAAATCATAAACATCAAGATTTCATAATAATCATCATAAGATATGGGTTCATGCTTCAAATTTGTAAAAATCAAATAAAAATCATGCCTTTGTAAAGAAAATTACTTTTAGGCATAAGAACGAAAGAGAATTCTTGTTGAAAAATCCCACATACCTTGAATGATGAACTTTAGATCGATACTTATTTTTGAGATGTTAATCATGCCTTTGAATGATGGTTCTTGGAGTTCTTGAACTAGGAACTTGGAATCTTGAATAAATTTGCAGAATTAATGGTGAACTTTAGAGGTTCTTGAAGATGGATGTAGGAGCTTAGGGTTTTCTTTTTGAGGGAATTTGATGAAATATAACATATAATGCTTCTAATAGGCTTTAATATAGGGTTGGACAGATTTTAGGTGAGAGGAAATGACCAAAATGCCCCTAAAAATTAAAAAATTCTCGAATCTGTCCTTTGGTGGACTGTTTTGATAGTTTGAAGTAGATCAATCATAACGTTTTACTCCGATATCCAAATTGGATGAAACCAATTTAATTAGAAAGAGGACTCTCATATATTTTCGTTGATATATAGTATCTCACCCAGATTATTGTGTACGAGGAGTTATGATTGTTTGAAGTTGATCCAAAAATTCGCTTTTGATAGGCTGAAGTAGATCGACCATAACTTTTTGCTCCGATAGACAAATTAGATAAAACCAATTTCATTGGAAAGAGGACTCACAAAGCTTTTCGTTGATATATAGTAAATCACCCAGATCATTATGTAAACAGAGTTATGATTGTTTAAAGTTGGAGAAAAAATATGCCAGGCCTCAATATTTCGTTTCCTGCATGTTTTACTATTCACTACTATTCACCGTTCGATCGGAATATTCATAACTCATCGCTCGGGTGTCCGTTTTGGATGATCCATATATTATTGGAAAGATTATTCGATACTCTATGAAATGGTGGGTCATAATCTAAGACAGTCTGCACGGAAAATTTATAATTCATTCTAGAAGATAGAACCCAACACGTTTACGCACAAAATTTTAACGAAAAATTTCTCGGGGTATTATAGGTTTCTATATTAAGATAATGAGTTTAAAAAAAAAAAAAGAGATAATATATTTCAAATTCAAATACTTAATCTTTCAATTCAAAATTTTTATTACATAATTTTTCACTTTGTCTTAAGATTGTCATTTGACTTATTCTTGTGCTGCCACTTGGCTTCTTATTTTGCTTTTAGTTTTGCTTTTATATATATATAGATGTCAATTTCTTTGAAATATTAATTATTACAGCACCTAAACATAATGGTTCTTAGAAGTTAGTTTTCAATCTCTCATGTAAACTACAACTTTGATATACCTTTATGTATCAACTTGGATAAAGGAATCACAATGTCTATTTTCTTTGAAAAAAGGGGACATTTTTTTCCCGAATACGGCCACTTGATTGCAAATCGAGGTGGATTTTTATGGGTTCCTATATTAATCTCATGTTTATAATATAATAATAACTGAATTCACAGTCAAATATTATAAATATTCAGTAAATTCCTAAATATATATACAATATGATTGAAAAAATTGTTGGATTTTCGTGAACCCTATACATGCTTCTAGACCCACTCTGATGTTATGGTGCTAGATTTCCATGAACCGGTATACATGCCTCTAGATTCACTATGATGTTATGGTCCATTGCAACATACGATACTTAAATTTCATATCTGTATAGTAATGTGATGATGTGAGGTTTATAAAGCATTAACTCTCCCAACTCAATATATAGCTAGCTTTTGGGTATAATTCTCTCTGAATTGGATCACTTGATAAGAAATATTCATCGAAATTCTAATGAGATTATGGTTCTCTATGAATTGGATTACTTGATTAGAAATGTTCATCGAAATTCGAATGAGATGAATTCAGGAATATGTCCTCCACCAGGTGAACCAGTCCTAGGATCAACTAACTCGTACAATTTCTTTGTTTTGTTTGTAATAGTAATGACAACAACTTGTGATGCAATGCCAAAATAAAAATGCCATATAATCGTCACTTCAATGGTATAGCATCTTCCATTTTGAAACATAACATTCAAATATGCAAAAACGTGTGAATGCAATTTATTCCTTTTGAGTTGTTAAGCATGAATGTGAAGGGATTCTCCATGTTTAAAGATACAAATGTCATAACTTTGTAAACATATTTTTTTCAATAGGAAAAGAATTTTAATTTATTTTATTTTTTTAAAAAGTAGATCAAAAGAAAGAAGAAAAATAAAGTAGGTGAATCGAATTTTGTCTACTCGCAAGTTGCAACGGATGACATCGAACCCTCTATATTTTGCATATTCTTCATCAATGCATTTAGTACATTAAAACAAATATTATTTCCTTGCTTGAGGTAGGGGTGGAGTAGATCTGTAACTACGACCTCTATTGAATTCAAAAGCTTAAGTTATTTAAAACTTTGTGTTTTGTGTTAATTGATAAGAAATATACTTAACACATGCAAAGTATTTAACGTTTGAACATAAGCATAACCTCTTAGGATAATATTTTTGTAGTGTGATAAACTAATACTCTAAATTAAAAACCTCATCTAAAATGTTGTTCACTCTTGATTTTACCGGAATACTAACAATGTTAATTTCCAAATAATATTAACTCAATGGATATCTGTTAGAATATGTGACTCTACGAGCTTAATAACAATCGATATAAAGAGTTTTTAATACAATCATATTATATTACCTGCAGGTAATCTATTTTATTTTCAAGATCACAACTTTTATTTTTTAAGGAGGGTCCGAGAAATTATTTGAGTACTATTATAAAATAAATATTTATTTACACTAATGATATTCAAAAAAAATTAGCAAAGAAATTTTCTTAAAGAAAAATTAACATCAAGGATAACATACTTGAGAAAATTGAAGAAAAAGTGTCTTTTAAGTCTTGAACGAATGATTGGTGACATTGACCAACCTAAAGGGTCAAACATAATTAGAAAACTTGATTAAGTTAATTGTGCACTTGATTAATATTTTCAAGACTTTTTAATCTTTTTAAAAATACAAATTAACCCAACCCACACACCTTTTTAATCCAAATCAACCAGTCTCTCTCCTCTCTCTCGACAGCTTCTCTCAACTCTCTCCCAACCAACAGTACTGCAAAATTTCTTCCTTCAATCTCCGATGACAAATAGTTGGGCTAGTTCCTTTTTGACTTTCAACCATTAATCGACGTTAAAACTTCTCTGGCGATAACAACTTTGAGTTCTTCTTCGTCCCATTTCTTCTTTCACGGGTAAAAAGTTATGTCTTTTTAGTTATGAAAAAATAGAGGAACTTGAGCCAACTTCTCTTCTAGTATTGGTTAACAATATCAATATTGCTTGCTTAAATTTGAAATGTGGACTGAATAAAACCCTTATTTTCGACATTTCTTCTTCTTATTGTCGAACTGTTGATTCGATTTGTTAGTGATTTTTGGTCACCATTGATGTTATTAGTGTGTGTGTGTGTGTGTGTATGTGTGTTATGTTGGTGTTACTGTGTTGATTTATTATTTTTCTTGGTAAAAATAGTGTTGCAACAGATAAACCACCTGATGTAACAAATGCAAATCTGATGCAACAGTGAAAATTTGATGTAACAGATGAATAATCTAATAGATCATTCATCTGTTGTGGTAAATGACACTTCTGTTTAGAAAAAATCAAACAAATAACTCATTTTGCAATAGATGAGTGATCTATTTTTATTGTTTCCAATGGATTACTCATTCGTTGCAACAGGTTGGTTATATGCTATAATAGATATCCTACCTGATGCAACAGATGAGTGATCTATTTTTATTATTTCCAATAGATTACTCATCTGTTCCAACAGGTTGGTTATATGTTATAACAGATAACCTTCCTGGTGCAATAGATCAGTGATCTATTTTTACTATTTCCAATGGATTACTTATCCATTATAATACGTTGGTTATATGTTGCAAAAAATAACCTTCTTGGTTCAACAGGCTGTTTTTACTGTTTCCAATGAATTACTTATCCGTTGCAATAGGTTGGTTATATGTTGCAATAGATAAACTATCTAGTGCAATAGATTAGTGATCTATTTTTATTGTTCTAATGAATTAATCATCCATTGTAACAGATTGGTTATATATTATAACAGATAAACTACCTAGCGCAACAAATTAGTGATATATTTTTATTATTTCCAACAGTTTACTCATCCGTTGCAATAGTTGATTATATATTGCATCAAATAAACTACCTGGTGCAACAGATTAGTGATCTGTTTTTATTATTTCCAACAATTTACTCATCGATTATAATAGATCAGTTATATATTGCAACAGATAACATACCTGATTCAATAAATGTGTGGTCAGTTAAAACTGTTATTTTATTGTTGTACATGTTAGATTTACTGTTATCCCTTTTTAACAATGCATTAATCAATTATAATCTATTTTATATTCTTGTTAATTTACGATAATATGGATCCCAAAAGAAAAGAAACCGAATCAAGTCCAAGTGAAAAAATAAGTGAAACAGCTAGGCTACATCCACCACTCTATGAGCTTGCTTTACAAGTGTTACCTCAATCAAGAGCAGAAGATGGTGAACATGAGGAGGAGTAATATTTCAAAAGAGATGATCCAAATGCTAATAGCCCTTCCGCTAAAGAGTTGGTCAAAAGCTTTAGCATTGATCGTTATCCTGTAAGAATGCAATGCGATGGTGCCATACATTTAACAGGTGATTTCGTGGTTAAGTTAACCATGGGAAAATCTTTTGATGCCTACAAAAAATACTTCAAGAATAAAAATTGGATTCTTATTTTAGGGAAAGGTGTTTTGGGAAATATTTTGATTTGTCGGAGGACACAATGCTCATTTTCAGATGAAAATGGTATATGATCTTCTTAAGCGTAGGTTTATCTATGAAAACAACGATAAGATGGATGAGGTGTGGATAAATTACTGTGGCATGACTGTTTATTTTGGTTGAAAGGAGTCTGTCATAGTTACTAGACTAAAATGTTATCCTCCTTCTCCTTCTCAAGTTATACCTACTCTAACCCAAAAAAGCACCGCGCACACACAAAAAAGGCAAAGAAAAATAGAGTGATCGTGATGACCTGGTGTACATTGTTGGTTCAAGCTTCAAAAATAAAAATTTTATAGAAGCGTTAAAAGGTAAAGGACTTTCAAAGAAGTACAAGCAATCATTGTGCTTGGTTTGGTTTGTACATAATATTCTGTGTGCGAGAGACGTTAACAACAACATAAGCCTCAGTTTAATATATCTCTCCGAGGATCTTGAGGCATTTAACAGTTATCCTTGGGGTTATAAAAGCTTCAAAATAACTGTCAAATATTTGTTGACTCCGTTAACGCCAAAGACAGTCAACTTATATGGCTTTCCATGGGCTTTCATGGTAAATTTTTCTTTTATTATGATATGACTTATTTTTTATTCAATAATGCTTTTGATTTATTAGTGTTATATTATAGGCTTAGGCATTTGAAGTCATTTCTTATTTGAGACAAAAAGTGAACTAATAGGAAGAAGTTTTCTATCCAAGAATTATGAGATAGTTGTCGGCCAAAACTGATAAAAATGTAAAATTTCTTGATCTTTTCAATCCCCTGAAGGAAGCAGTAAGTCTAATTCTAATCAATTTTTTATGTTAATTAATGATTATTTTAAATAATTTCATCATCATTCTAATATATGTACTGATTTATTTTAGATTGTACATCCGTGACTTGTTCCGATCAATCGAGATTTGAAGATGTCTTTTTTTCTTATTTTACGATCTGCGCAAACTTTATCGGACCCTGAGGTCATTGATATAATAAGAATGTAATTGTTTGGAGCAACAACCATCACAAGAAACACAATTTTAGAAGGTAGGCTTCTTGTTGTTAATGATAGTAGTGGTAGTGGTAGTGGTAGTAGTAGTGGTGCTGCTGTTGGGTCTAATGATGCTCCTTTTATAATTTTTGAAACAACAAGCCATTATGATTATGATCATACTAGTTATACAGATTTTTCTCCAGATTTTGCCACATCTAGCGAATGTTCTACATGTAAATGTCAAGACTGGAAAGTGAAACATGATGGAATGATTAATGCTATTAATGCACAAACTGCTTCTGTAAAGGAAATGACATCTAAGAAGGGAGTCATTCCATCAAAGAGGATTTTATATCCATACACTCCACTAGAGATCAAGGTGGCTAAAAGGAGAAGGAAAGATATTTCTAAGGCATCATCAAACATCGAAAAAAGTAAAATTTCAACGCCTCTGTCTTTGTCTTCCACCGTTGTTCAATGTACAAGGGCCACAGGAGATCATCATGAGCTAAAGAAAATGAATGTATATCATTTGTTCCAATAAGCAAACAGGAACATATCTATTTTAATATATGATACATCTGCTGAAAATTATCAAACAGATATATACATCTATTGCAACTGTTGTCTAACCTGTTACATCATATGCATTATCTGTTGCAACATATGTACGTCTATTTAAGCAAATCAAACAGGTTTTCGTACTGTTTTAATTTCTACCAATAGATGAGTCTTATGTTGTAACTAATGGGTCATCTATTCGAAATTATCATACCACTCTGTTTTACCTGTTTGAATTTTTTCCTACAGATGATCCATTTGTTACAACATAAAACTCATCTGTTGTAATATATTGATAATCTCTTGTATATCTGTAATTAGCATTGATAATTCTGGTATTCTAGGTGGATATCACAGTAAAAGCTACTATTGAAGAACATAATATCACAGTTGATAATCCATCAACTGCTTTCGAAGAAGAAAAAAAATTGAGCCTGTCAGTTCGGGAGAATGGAAGAATTACCCATTTAAAGGGTTCAATATCTTGAAACGTGGCTCTAAAAAACCTAACAAAGTTGATCAATAACTATTCAGAATGGATTGTCGATGGGTTATTAAAGCATCATACCGGTAGGTACATAAATCAATTTTAAAGATATTGATTTATACAATTCTTGTTGTAAGAACATGACATTAACACATATAAATCATCATGTAGAAAATAAAATGACAACACTACAAAGTGAACGAATCGATCCTTAGTTTTGATATGTTCGACTTTGCTGTTGCACATCTCGGAATAAAGAATTGATTCTATTTGATGTCACAGCCCCAAACTTGCTGGAATGGTGATGTTTAAATGTCATACATATTACTATCAATTAATACTTTATTTAATTACATCTGCGTATTAATTTTTTCATCACGTAATCCTAAATATTTGATAATATGTGCAGCACATCGATGTCATTTTTTACAACCTTCGAAAGAAGATCAAGTTGTAAATACAAGAACAATACAAATACACGACAGGCAATTATTTGTACAAAGTTTACATCAATAATGCCTACGATAGGTATTGTCAACAATAGACAGAAATTTCCCAAAATGAGGAATGCTTAATCAACATCATCAAAGGTTTTAACATTCCAGCTAGCTTACCTTGGAATTTGGTCGACGAAGTGTACATCCCAATCAATTGTGGTGATGAATTCTATTGGGTGTTGGTTGTCGTCATTCTAAAAGAGAGGCGCATTCGAGTTTATGACTCGATATCGCGAAGGATATGTTTTGGACCATCGTTTGAGATATAAAAGATGACTAAAATATTGCCTACTTACTTTGATATGAGTGGTTTTTTGGACCAAAAGGTTCATACTAATTGGTCGACGATTAAAGTATACCGGAATAAAATAGGTAATCGATTTGATGTACAATATGTTGAAGGAATTGCTCAATAAACCATTGATAGTTGTAAGTATAAGTATCATGATTTAGCTTTATTTCATAAATTTTACAACGTTTACATGAACTACAAGATATGGATTATCTATTTTTTTTAAAATACGGAGATTGTGGTCTTTTTATTGCTGATTACTCCAAGTATTTGAGCGGTGGATTACAAGTACCAAATGATGGACTTGATGCCAGATTACTCTGGAAAAGATATACTGCTCTTTTATGAAAATACAGAGAAGTGAAACCTCAAAATTGTATGCAAGGGACATTAAAGATCCACAACGACCAAAGCCGAATTTCGTAGCACCAGATGAAGAACAAGTTGTCCATATTGAATAGATCTTTATAGCTTGAGTCTATCAAAGTAATAACCTCTCCTCCTTGGTTAACTTGTTGATTTATTTGTAGAGTAGATCATTTGTACCCATAATAATTTTTTTATATTTTATTTATTTATTGAGTTATTTCATGTAATTTTGAAGGCTTCAATTTATTTTATGTTGTCTGTGAATATATTTTAATCCTTTTATGTTGTCTTTGAATATATTTTAATCCTTAGTTTTGTTTTAAACTTGTTAATTGAATTGGAATACAAGATTCAAACATCACAAAAGATAATACATCTGCTACAACAGACGACATATCTTATCAAACAGATTTAGACATATGTTGCAACATGTACGTCATCTGTTGGAAATTATATAACATCTGTTGACTATCAGTTGCAATAAATAGATTATATGTTGCAACAGATTGTATATCTATTGTGACAGATCGACTGAGAAATATCTGCATAATGCAACAGATGACCAACTTAGTGCAACAAATAATTAATATGTCACAACAAATATACTATTTGTTACAACAGATAGACAATCTATTGCATTATTAAATTCAACTTTTGTTGAACATAAAAAATTGCCACTACATATAATGTAAAGTGAAGTGGCTTGAAATAAAAAATTATTATCATGTTCATCGTTGTCTTTGTACATATTCTTATTTATATATGGGTTCCAAGCATTTAGTTAGTACCCCATAAGCCCAGACTTCTTGTATTTTTTTCCACAACGGCGTCGTACAGACCAGCCATTTCTATGCCAGTCAGCAAACACTCGATGTATGCAAGCGAATACGGCCCGCATGCGGCACCGATGTTAATTTTTTGAAGTTGGATGTTCTTATTTTGACCATCAAAATCCCATGATTTCTTCCCCAAAACTTTCACCAAAAAATGATCCATCAGTTTACTTTGCGCCAACAACTTCGGGAACAACTTCATGAGTGGTTGCATGTGGGATAAAAACTTGGCTTCGTTGAAGACAGGTAAGTCGCTGTCACAAACCTTAATCTTTTCCTTGTCGAGTAGTATCTCAACAGTGACAAAATGTTTGACTTCCATGTTCATGACTGAAAGGATTCTTTTTTCCTTGGTCCAGCTCTTACCGTGTGGATATGGCCTCTTCTCTCTAATATATTTAATCATATCTTCATCCCATTGGAACGTAGAAACTAAGCGACCAATTCCTGGGCCATTGGGATGATCTTTCCTACAGAGAGCATCGTACCTACTCTTAAAATTATTGTAGAAGTTGAGGTCCATTATCCTATCAGCAGCATCATAAGCATCCGGGTACGCTAATTGTCTGCCCCTCATGAGGCAGAGAATTTCATCAACATACTATGGTATAGAATACAATTTTTAAATAGGTTAGTAATTTCAAATAATAAAAACACAGTGGAAAGATTCTGCTGCAGAGGATTCTCTGAATCAGTTCATAGATTGCCCAGCTAATGCAACTTATGCAACAGATATGTATTATGTTGTAACAGAATACCCAGATGTTGCAACAGATTACACATTTGTCATGTAGCTTTTTCTTCATAAAGTAGATAGGAAGGCTAGGTTATCAAAAGTAAACTTAGATTGTCCACGTCCACTCACGCATAGTTGTCATACTCATGAATTCTTTGCCGGTAAATGAATGCATAGTGTATTCTTCTGGAACTTTCATCTAGTTAGTCATGATTTCCTACAGTTCCTTCTTATTTTCATAGCCAAGTTCCGCGTATATGTCCACCTTCTTCAACAGACCCTAAACTTCAACAACTCTTGGAGCGGGAGGAGTTGCCACATTCTCTTGGATTCCTTATTTTAACTGCATTTGCTATTGGCGCAAGTTTTCTATACTTACTGTACATTATTTCAACCCTCGATGCCCATAAGGTTGCTTTCTTGCTCTCCTGCTATTTTCTATCTAGGTGATAATCCCGACCACGCTACCTAGATGTAACTCCCTAGAAAAGAGACCATATACATTATTTTTCTTTTAGAGAAACAACATACGGATTTACATTACCGGATATACACTTTCATATTTGCACTTGATCCAGATTTCTCATGTTTTAAGATAATTTCATCGGCCAAATTTGCTAAAAGTTCCTTGCTACCTTATGTCTCCTCTTTAATTAGCTTTTAGATGATATAGTCTTTCATCAACTCCCTTTCCCTCACAGATATTCTCCTTCAGCTCCTTCTGGCGTATAATAATCTTATCGAACAACCCTTCTATATAAATTTGGGCCAAGGAAAGTTCTATTAGTTTTTCATTCTTGTTTAATGTAGTACGAGGCTTCGAAGGCCTTCTCAGAGTCTAATGCACACTTAAAGTTAAGTTCAATCGCTATTGTATCTCTGCAATGACACCAAATGTTGATCCCTTTTCAAAACTTGACACGCATAAACATGAGCAACAACCGTCAGTAATTCATAACAGGGTGTATGCACCATCTTCATGGGGCCCTCGGCCTTATGAATTCAAACCCATCAAACTTAACTATACAATGCAGGATCTTGTTTGAATGATCAGTGTCTAATCAATTAAGTATTGCATTCACAAAAACATTATACTTTTAGTGTGTTGTCCCAATGACCTTATCAGTAATACTTAACTCCCACACATAGTAGTGGATCCATGCACCTTATTCTTCCTAGCCCATCTATGACTTAAATTGAATAAACAGATGACTAACAAGTTGCAATAAATGCCACATCTGTATAAATTGTCAAACAATTGCAGACATTTATTACGATAGATGATCAATCTATTATAACATATGATATATCTGTTGGAAAAATCAAATAGATATATCCATCTATTGTAACAGATTAATAATATGTTGTAAGTTATCTAACAGATGGAATATATTTTACAACAGATTACCCATCTATTAGATTTATTTTAAAGAAATTTTTTTTTTCGAAATACAATAAAAGATAAAATGTTCTATTTAGATCCATTTTTTTAATTTACATATTCAAAAATTCACCAGTTATATTTAATTAAGGGATGAATAGTCGTGACTTTTTTACTAAACCCTTTGAATTCAATCATTAATAAATAGGTCCCTCCTCGTTCATTCTACTACACTTACAAATATGGTTGATCCAGATTCGTACAAGAAGATTCATATCGAGTCCTTGCAGGAACTTAAAAGACAATTTGATGAACTCCAGAGGGATTTGGCCAACTTCAAAACAAGGCTGAGGAGGGCCCTGCTACTGGCGGATAAAAATTATCCAATTGATAATAATAGTAATAATAATAATAATAGTAATAATTATTAGGTTATGTTTTTTCTTTTAGCGTATATATTTTCCTCCTTTTGTATATCGGATCTATCCAAGGGATTCAAAAATTTATATTTGGTGGTCGACTTTGAATTTTTAATTCTTAGTTAATATTTAATTATCATTCTGTTTATTTCTTATTCTCAACATGTCGACGGTTGGTGGTAGGGATTGAGCATTTGTGGCAATACAGGTTAATCTGATGCGATAGATGGATCATATGTTGCAACAGACAGTTATTAATAAAAAAGAGTTATTGTTGTTATTGAGAGGGTGAAAATACATGACTTTCCTATTATTTAATATGAAAAATAATTCATAAATAAATAATAAGGAAATAAATGATAAACACAATTTATAACTGTAAAAGAACGGTTATTTGATTTTATTAACTGATCGTGACTTTTCACCATTTTAGTTTTTAATTTTTTTTTAAAATTATTTATTTATTATATAATTAAAAAAATCACAATATTGAAATTGTTAAGAAAAAAGTTAACAGTCGTGACTTTTTATCTAAAATACATTCAACAATGTTGTTGATTCATCAAATTCCCCATCTGTTGTGACTGATGTATCAGCTTTTAGAAGAAATCAAAAAAGCTATTAAAATAGATGGTCGATTTGTTGCAATAGATGGTATATCTGTTGCAATAGATGGTTTATCTGATGCAACAGATATACAATCTGTTGCAAGAACTCAATAAAAATACTTATTATTTTATTAAAGAAAAGATTATTGAAAAGGTTTCTTCGTTTTTTAAATTGAGAAAAAGGTTATTTAATAATAATAAGCTGAAAAGTCATGACTTGTCACAATAATAAAAAACTTACCAACTTGATTTAATTAAGTCATTTCTTTTCATAGAAAACAATAAGGAAATAAATGATAAACACAATTTATAACCGTAAAAAATGGTTATTTAATTTGAATAATTGACGTTAATTAAATAGGCTCCATTTCTTTTCACAGAAAATATTTTGTTTTAAAATCTATTTTTTTATTTATATAATAAAAAGGTCGACAAATATAGATTAATGATTTGGCGATAATTTTTTTTAAAAGATAGATTATATGTTGCAACAGATAGATTATCTGATGCAACAGCTTTTGTATTTGTTGCAACAGATGATATATCTGTTGTCACAGATAAGTTATCTGATGCAACAGATATAGAATCTGTTGTCACAACTCAATAAAAATGATTCTTCGAAAGAACTAGTTAATAACAATAATCTGAGAAGTCATGACTTATCACCATATTTCTTAATTTAATTAAGACATAAATTTTCACAATAATAAAAAATGTAATTAATAAATGGAGGTGAACAGTCAGATTATATGTTACAACAGATAGATTATCTAATGTAACGGGTTTTCTATTTGTTGCAACAGATTATATATTTGTTGTCACAAATGAGTTATCTGATGCAACAGATATAGAATCTATTGTCACAACTCAATAAAAATGGTTCTTGGAAAGAACTAATTAATAATAATAATAATAATAATAATAATAATAATAATCTAAAAAGTCATGAATTATCACAATATTTCTTAATTTAATTAAGTCATAACTTTTCACAGTAATCAAAAATAAAAAATTTAATTAATAAATGGAGGTGAACAATCGCGCCTTTTTGCCACTCATTCAAATTCAATCCTTTATAAATAGGTCCTTCCTTACTCAATCATTCATTCAACTACACTCTATTTATTTATTGCATCTTGTCTTTCATATTACACTTTCCACCACTTTCTCTCCCCTGACAGGTAACTTTTTTTTTTGCCAATTTGTACTATGCGTTGTATTACATTCAAATATTCTTTTTTTTTACTTTTGTTTTTATGTTTTTTGTCAATTCATATGTGTTCTAGATATGACTGATCCAGTGTGGGATGTTGCTTTTCTGTAAGATGCTGTGAATGAACTTTGCAGGTTCGTGGCCTGCAATGGGAACTGGGTGCAGTTAAAGCAAGGATGCTCCGTGAGATTGCAGGATGAGGAGAGCCTTGCTACTACCTGTTGAAGATTGGTCGGCTGGCAATAATAATAATAATAATAATAATAATTAGATTATTTTTTCTGTTAGTCTATGTATATGTATTTTTATTTATTTTTGTTTAATAAAAAGATTATGTTTGATTAACTTTGACGTTTTAATTCATATTTAATTTTTATTCTGTCTATTATCTTCTCAACAAACATGTCGACGATTGGACGTAAGGAATAATTTTGAATCCATTATCAATAACAAGAGTTAAAACATATTGGTTATCTGTTGAGTTTGTGGCAGGGGTTGATTTGTGTTGTTCCAAACAAATTACTCGTATGTTGCAACAGATAAGTTGTCTAATGCAACAGATAATCATTCTGATGCAACAGAAAACTAGTCTGTTTCAACATATAACTAGTCTGTTGCATGACTTTGACGTTTTAATTCATACTCCCTCCGTCTCAAATTGTCCGTTCCAAATTGAGATGACACATTGATTAAGAAAAATAATTAATGGCATGCCTAGTTTACCATAATACCCCTATTAATTGATGTTTACATTTTAATTTCAATAAAAATTAATTAATGCAAAGGGTAAAACATGAAATTTGTTTGGTCTCTTCTTGATTAATGAAAAAAGAAAAGTAAAATGAGAAATCAAATTAGAAAATTTGAGACGGAGGGAGTATTTAATTTTCATTCTGTCTATTATCTTCTAAACAAATATGCCGACGATTGGACGTAAGGAATAATTTTGAATCCAGTAGCAATAGCAAGAGTTGAAACATATTGGTTATCTGTTGGGTTTATGACAAGGGCTAATTTATGTTGTTTCAAACAGAGTAGTCATCTGTTGCAACAGATTACTCATGTGTTGCAATAGATTACCCATGTGTTGCAACAGATAAGCAGTCTGATGCAACAGATAAGCAGTCTGATGCAACAGATTACCCATCTGTTCGATTCATGTTGCGGGCACTATAGAAGCATAAACATGAATCCAACATATGAGTCTTCCGTTGTAACATATTACTCATCTGATGTACCAGATGAGTGATCTGTTTAAATTATAGACACTTATGTTGGATTCATGATAGGGTTCTATCCATTGTTGAAAAAAAAACAACAGTAACTGTGTACCCAGATGACAAATTCAAATAAAAATCATAATTTTACTTACCAAAGTCACCTATAGACACTTATATTGGATTCATGATCGGGTTCTATCCATTGTTAGAAAAAACAGCAGTAACTGTGTACCCAAATGACAAATTCGAATAAAAATCATAATTTTACTTACCAAAGTCACCTATGAAGTAATGGCAAAGTGAAAGTGATGTAGGAAACAAAATTTGACCTAACTACAACAGTAGCAGTAACAACAACAACAACAATGTTCGAGAAGAAGAAAATGAAGATGATAATGAAGTAGAAGATAATGATAATGAAGCAAAAGATGATGAATAAAGCAGCAGCAACAATGAACAACAATAATCGTGAAGAGAGAAAAAAAAAACAACGTGAGAAGAGAGAGAAACAAACCTTTTCCCTCCGTTTCCTGTTATATTAACTAATATTTAGATCAAAGTGTAAATTAAAAAACTTGTGGGTTATTTTTCAAACTTGTCAACTTTCTTAATCTATAATAAAATTATCACATACACTCAATTATTAAGACTTGTGTCACCTATACCTCATTTTAAAACTCTTTTGTCACCTATAACCCAAAACCCCAACATACTTGAATACTCCATCAACTAAGCCTTCTTTTGTACATTTTTCTTTTGCCACTTGATGGCTCATGAATTTTTTCCCAAATTAAATTTAGGAAATCTACATGAGATTAATCTTGAATGTAATTCCCAAATTTCTTGTGCTGTGCTTTACTATGTGTTTGTGTGGTATCTCGTGTCTTGAGCCGGGGGTCTATCGGAAACAACCTTTCTACTTCTTCAGAGGTAGAGGTATGGACTGCATACATCTTACCCCCTCAGACCCCACTAGGTGGGAATACACTGAGTTTATTATTATTGTATTTCAGCAGTAATAAAAAAAATGATTTTTCTCACACTGTAAAATTTGTGGAAAGAGTTAACTCGTCTAAATTAAACTAGTGTTTTTTCTTTGAGCACTGAGCAGTGTAAGAAAAAGATGTAAAACAGTAAAAGGAGAGCAAAGACAAAAAGAGCAATGACCACACATCTACACACAGACACAGTGCTGCCAACAAAAAGCCTGTCAACTTTTTGTTGTTTTTCAATCTTAAACCCCAAGCGCAGGTCGGTGCAAAAACCTTAAACCCTTTTATTTAGTTTTTCTTACCCGTGAACCCAAATTGCTATAGTATTTTTTTTTTCTGGGAATTTGCTTAAATGGGTAATGACTTTGTTTATCAGAAGAACATGAAAATGTAAAGAGGTTGTATATTTTGTTAATGCTTATATTCAATCTTGATTTTGAAAAAAAATAGGAATATCTTTTCTGCAAAAATATATTCTTGATTTGCTTTTTCCTTTTTGTCGAAATGTGTAGAAGCATTGATTCTTTGAAATGTTGCATCGCAACGGTTTACCAGGTCATTTATTCATATGTATTCTTTGCTCATAAGTCATAAAGTTAATTGCTTTTTGGCCCCTCTTTGATGAGAAGGGAATCTTGGAGTAACTGGTAAAGTTTTTGTCACGTAACAGGAGGTCACAGTCAAGCTGTGGAATTGCCTCTTGCAGAAATGTAAGGTAAGGCTGCGTAGATCCGTGGAGACAGCCTCTTGTAGATATGTAAAGTGAGGCTGCATACGATATATCCTTTTGGTTAGGCCCTTTTCCGGACCGTATAACAGGAGCTTTATTGCTGCTTGCTGCCCTTTCTGACATCCTTTCAGTGGTACTACCTTTCTCTTTGTGATAAGTATGTAGGTAAACATAGACAAAGTGTAACTGGTGTAAGCCAAGTCTCATCTATGAAGATTCATGGTTGTATTCCATTTTCCCCCTTTTTGTAGGGTTATAAGTAGAGGTGCTTAATGTTGATTATTGGCATTGCAGGAGCACTTTTCAATAGGTGCAAGTGTGATACTAAATTTTACTTTCTTGGGGGTATAGCAATGAGCTTCAATGACTCTACAGCAGGTTCTGGTGGGTTACTTTTTTCATTTTCGTGATGCGCAAAAGACTAAGAATCTCTCTAAAATCTGATTTACTATTTTAAGTACTAACTGTTTTGAACAAAAGGTTGACGTTGCGATGTTTAGGTAGCGGAACAACTCGTACACCATTGCAATTTGGGAGAACTCATGTTGTTAGGCCCAGAGGAAAGCACGAGGCCACTATTATTTGGCTACATGGTTTAGGTGATAATGGCTCAAGGTACTTCTTCTATTCTTAAGCATTAGTTGTGCTTTTGCCACGATAAAGACTGTCACAGAAATTGTTGATTGATATATGATTTTACTGATTAAATTATGAAATATTTTGTTTCAGCTGTTACATAATGTTCTTAAATGCCTGCACTATCAGGCTCTAGTATAACCTGTATTACGCTTTTCAAGGTGAGGTAGAGTGAGGTACTGTTTGTAGTCCATATGTTGCTCAAGTCTGATTTGTTCAGTCTCTATTCTGTCCCACAATGGCGGAGTCAGGATTTTCATTGAGGGGTTCAAAATATGAAGTAAACGCATGAAGAAGATAAAGTGGTTAAGCCTCTACTATATACACATAAGAAATAATTTTATCATGTATAAATAATGTAATTGTCTGCCGACTTGGCCCTACCTTGCTCCCTGCTGTCCAATATAATAAAGCCTGTGTTAGCTATGAATGAGTCGTCCTTTTGATCATTTACTTGATTCTTGGGGATCAGGCTTCCAGATGTTGAACCAGGGACCACTTGTTCACCTCCTGATTTTCCTGTAAACCAATTAAACAAAACAAGATAAAGTAAATCATTCACAATGTCTGCGACTAATTTGGTGTTACTAAAACTAAGATTAGGCCCATAAACTTTCATATTTAAAATGTAGTCTAATTTGTCCATTTCAACAGCCTTTTCATATTTTGGTGCTCCAGATTATTTTGTGGTCCCTAAGCTAAATGTCACTAATTTCCAAGTTGTTTCTTTAACTGTACAGTATTTTCACATATCATGCATAATGCTGTCAGCTCTTTTCTTGCAACTTTATGTTTCATATTTAAGTCCAACTTGTATTATCTTTCTTAATTAGCTACTGCAAGCTGTTGCTAACTTGTATTTTTTATCTACTTTGCAGCTGGTCCCAGCTTCTTGAGAGCCTTCCACTTCCTAATGTAAAGATGTATTCAGTCTATGCAGGGTTATTTTAGATGGGTGATTTCTCTAAATTTAGAGAAATTTATTTGTTGTGACTTGTTGGTATCTTTCCTTCTTAAATGGTGTGCAGGTGAAATGGATTTGCCCAACTGCTCCTACTCGTCCAATTGCTGCCTTTGGTGGATTTCCCTGCACTGCTTGTAAGCGTTATTTTCAGAACCAATGTGGTTTTCCGTTTGTTCATAAGCATATATTCTATATTGTTGTATGCTTGAATCTTGATTAGCAATGTTTTACTCTCACTGTTCAGTATCTTTTGCTTATCTACCAATAAAGATAAACCATAGAGGATCTATTAACTTGAATTATTATAGGGTTTGATGTAGGGGATATTTCAGAAAATGCTCCTGATGATTTGGAGGGCTTAGATTTTTCTGCCGCACATGTTGCAAATCTCTTATCAACAGAGCCAGCTGATGGTATGTTTCTTTTTTCAACTTTTTAGAATCAATATGTGCCATAAAATCTTATGCAGGATGAAACTGGTGCTTCAAACATCATATATGTAGAAAATAATTTCATCAGCATATATTGTATACTGTTTGAATTCACTGTAAGTTGATATCTGGCGTGGCAGTTAATCATAGAATATCTGTCTGTAACTCTTTTTCATCTTCAGTGAAACTATGTGTTGGAGGATTCAGCATGGGAGCTGCAACTGCTCTTTATTCAGCCACATGCCATGCATTCAGGCAGTATGGTAATGGAAGCCCTTATCGAGTGAACCTGAGTGCAGTTGTTGGCCTTAGTGGCTGGCTTCCTTGTGCAAGGTAAAACTTTATTGCTTAGAGATACCTGCTGCTTTTGTTCCGATGGAATATGTTCCCCTTATAGTTTGTTTTTCCAGGACATTAAGGCACCGAATGGAAGGAGTGGATGATGCTGGAAGGCGTGCAGCATCTTTGCCAATTTTGCTCTGTCATGGAACTGGTACTTCCATTGCATGCTTTCCAACTTTTGGAGTCTTAAAGACCGTCTAACCTTCAGTTTTTTAGTATATATTAGCTTTTCACAATGCAAATATATGAAGGACCTGCTCGGTTGTTACTCATGTGAATTCCCGCCATTTGTTGGTTGTCTACCTGAGATTCCGATACCTTTTGATGTCCTAATGGGTCTAGTTCTTGGCCTCCTAAGTCTTTTTTTTTTTTTTTGAGAAAAATAAAAGCCACATAATGTTGGGTATCAGCATATTTTCCATTATTCTTACATTGAGCTCTCTGTGCCTAGATATTTAGGGTTAGAATCACCTTTCTGGGGTGACCCTTGATAGGAAGGTGTTGAGGATGCGTATTAGGGTAGAGGGTTAAGGGGTGGGAGTGCGTTTGTAACAGTAGGGAAGAGTACTTTGGTTTGCATCTGGAGTTCCTTGTTCGTGGCCTTTTGGTGATATCTATGAGTTCGAATAGATAGTTTATAGTATTATCTTGTGGTTGTATTGTTTCTTGTATTAGCTAGCAGTGTTAGTTTATTTTGCATACTGAATTAGTTTATATGCTTTTATGTTGTGTTTGCTATACAGTTATTTGTCCTAAGTCAGGGGTCTATTGGAAACAACCTCTCTACTTCTCCGGAGGTAGTGGCATGGATTGCGTACACTTTACCCTCCCCAGGCCCCACTATGTGGGAATAAACTGGGTATGTTGTTGTTGTAGATAATATGGGTTAGTGGAGTGTCTTGCTCTGAGCTTTGTATGAGAAAATGCTATTACAGGACCTCCTCTGGATACTTATACTCTGATTAACATCTTGATAAATATAATAGTTTTTCCTCTTTTGATAAATCTCAACCGGTGGAAAGGTTGGTTGAGAGGACATAGAAGTGACCTAAATTTGTTTTTATATCACAATGTTTTGCCCCTGTTTCACTAGCTAGTAGCTTGTAAGTTTAAGGACACACTGGCTATTTGTAGAGGTTCACAGTTTGGAAGAAATTTTTGTAATTCTTAAGACATGAATTAATTGAAGCAACTGTGAAGTGGTTTGAACTACAAGTATATCTCGAGATAGGTTGTAGTACAATCATAACTTGTTTTCTATGTTTTTTTTTTTCCCTTACCCATGAATATTTTCAACAAATAGCTTTTAGATTAATCATATTGCTAGGATGTCATGTCTGTCCAGATTTTTTCCTGCAAAGATTGAGGAAGCCCTTAGTTCCTAGCTTCTGAGCTAGTTAACATGTCTGACTTGTCAAAAAACAAAAAAAAAAAAAGCACTGTCTAAAAGGCTTGGAGATCATTAATTTACATTCTAAATAATTTCCAAATCTCTCTAGATATAGCATCAGTCATTTGGGAAGTTCTATGCAACATCTCCTGTAGTTTCCATGTCTCTAAATGTGGAGCCTTCTGTTGTTACCATACAAAGAGGAGGTCTCAAAGATGAGTGTCATTTTGTCAAACTCTACAAAAAACAAAGAAAAATCCCCTACTATTCTTGTGTGTTGGACTGTTAGTTGCCATGGATTTGGAATTTTAGGAAAAAGGAGATATCAAGTCCCTGATATTCCACATGACTGATTTTGGTTGGTCATAGTTGTCGACTGGAAGACTTGCACTCTTGCTGTTGTACTCCTCTTTATGCCACAGAGTTATGCCATTGAATATGAAGTTGGATCTGAACCTTAACAGAATACATAATGGTTCTTGTTTTAGGTGATGACGTCATTGCATATCAACATGGCGAAAAATCTGCAAGAATTTTAAGCTCATCTGGTTTTTGGAATCTAACCTTGAGGACTTATGAGGGGTATCTATACATTTCTGCCTTTTTTGTTTAGTTTATATGGTAACCTTCAGATGTTTCTCAAGATTCATGGCAAGTCTTCTTTTTGTTCCTTCAATAGGCTTGGTCACTACACAATTCCTGAAGAGACTGATGAAATTTGTCGCTGGCTGTCTGCAAATTTGTGTCTTGGGGGGACATGAAAAGAATTACTGAAACTCTGGTATATGTGATATACACAAAGAAGAAAAAGAATAAAAGCCATAGTGTATGAACAGCTAGCCTAGGGATGGTGGTTCATGGTATAATTGCATTATGCATCCTATAATATAATTGTCTATTAGTATGTGTTGTATCAGTAAAAAAAAATCAGGTGTGGCGCTGCAATTTTTTACAAAATTGATTTTCCTCTTGAGAGGCAAAGAAATCAGTTTACCCTTGTTTAGTCACTTGAATGTAATTTTGCGAAACCCTACTTGTTTGGATTATTGGCCACTTGGTTGAATGTATGAGGAATCAGATCTTTGCAGGAAGTCAAGCTGTTCATCAATTGCTTTACAGAAAAATACAATGGCGGTATTAAACTGTTTCACGTTCGGAAAAGGAAATCTTTTGTATCTCTGCTAGTTTAGCGCACCAACACGATTCAAGAGGGGTGAACTTGGTTCTACATACGTATATAGATAAAAATACATTGTAAAACGTGGAAGTTAAGAATGCGGAATTTAGTGTGGAATACCATCTTATTCAGAAGGTGTAAAAATCATGATATACACCAATAGGATTTCATTAAATAAAACAAGCTAAAACTTTGATTATAGCTTTTGTTCTATAAGTTCCCTGAAAGACCTTTTCTTATTATCTTGTGCTTTCATTCGAGATTGAGCAACTGCCAAATGGTGCTTAAGTAGCCGAATATTACTTTGTCTAGCCTTCTCAACCAGTGAAGTATAGGTAATATAAGGTATATGAGTAGGTGGTTTCTGACCATATAGGATCTCAAACAGAGTGAACTGAGTAGCAGAGTGATAAGTGATGTTATACCACCACTCAGCCGAAGGTAGCTAGTGGACCCAATCTTTAGATCTGTGAATACGCATGCACATCAAGCAACTTTCAGTACACTTATTAACCACTTCAAACTTGTCCATCAGACTGAGGATGGTAGACAGTGGGGGTGATGCAACTGAACCCACTGCATTTAAAAAGTGACTGCCGGAACTTGTTGAGGAAGACCACATCTCTATAACTAACAATTGTTTGAGGCAACTCATGTAATTTATAGACACTATCCAATTATAATTGAGCCACTGCAGCAACACTGTAAGGGATCGTTTGGTAGAATGTATTAAAAAGAATAATGCATGCATTAGTCTTGTGTATTACTAGTACCTTATTTGGTATATTTTTTAGCCTATGTATCACTAATGTAAGACGTTAGTAATACACTTTATTGTGTATTGAGATGTGTATCACTAATACCTCAAAATTCATGACACTAGTAATGTAATGGATCTAATGCATGCATTAGCATGATTAAAGAAACAATTATCCCTCAAAAATTTCCCGGCATCCTTTCTAAAATATATAGAGGGTATTTTTGTAAAAAAATTACTTTTTTAGAGACTATGTAATTCATATTATTTTTAATACATCAAACCAAATATTGCATAAGAAAAATATAAGCATAACTAATGCAAGCATAATTAACTTAAACATTACTAATACAAGCATTACTAACACACCATATTTTACATTATTCTTGTTGGTTTTTAGCTTTGAAGTTAAAAAAATAACAGAGAAAGATGGACAAAAATGCTACAATTGTATTGTCAAAGAAAATTGCTTTATTAATATCTCAAAAACATATATTTATAGCTAAATTTTTAATTAAAAAATATAAAAATAAGCAACTAAATTTAAATTCAAATAACAAAGAGATAATTAATTCCTAAGCTTAAGCCACACAGAACTCTAATAATTTAAAACTGTTAATTGTTATCTACCTTACTTTTGAGACATATTTTCAATACTCCTTCTTGGATCAGAAATTGAGCTTGTAGTCTTGGGTGATCAATTTGTCCTCTTGAATAAATCTGTCAATTCATCATTAGTCTTGGAAGGATTGTATGCATCTACTATTGGATTAGATAAGAAACTTTTACCTCTCATTTTGAAACACCTCGAATTTTGGTCCTTGAAAAATTTCTAAGTTTTTTAAACTCACTTCCTAGACTGCGACACTCTTTACGAGTCGTAACGTGTCATTGCCAGTCTTAAGGACACAATTGTAGACAGACCAGTGTGCTAGCCTTATGTTACTGCCTTGACTACGACTGGTGGTTACGAGTCGTAAAGACTCAAAACGAGTTGTATGGTCCTATTCGTAGCCAAACCAGTGTGTGCTCCAAGTGTTTCTGTCTTGACTACAACTTGGACCTTATGAGTCATAGGGTCACTTGACTGGTTATATAGAGGGTTTATGGATATTAGTGTGGATGGGTTTCAATTATTGATATTTATAGACTTTTGAGTCACTATTTACTCTATTTTATTATATGTTTAGAATTCAACAGTTGCTATTACATTCTGATTGTCTAGGCAAAAGAGGTGGTCTCCGATTCACGGTGGACTTGAGATACACGTCACAGCCAGACTCGGGTTTGGATTATAACAAAGTTGGTATCAAAGCCTAGGTTTGGTGTCATTGGGTGTCCATAAAGCCGAGTCACGTAGAGTCTCTTTTATGGATGTGTAGAGCGCGATACTTATAACAGAGAGACTATGAGACATTTTGGAATATTTCCCTTTCGTGTTGTTCTATTTCGGGCTATAGAGTCTAAGGTCTTGAATCTCCTCTAATCCCCATTTGTTCGCATTTTAGATCATGCCTCCAAGATGATCTGATGCTCGTGGAAACTCTTCAGTCTCCCTTGGGGATAATGTGGACATAAATCGTCTTGTTTATGAAGTTCATACCCAGTTTGGGGGTCCAACTCATGATTGCTCTCGTGGAGTTCCATTGATTCCACCTAGCCCTCCTCGAACACCTCAGGATGATGTGTCGAATGTTGAGTTTTGCTAGTCGATCCATTTGTTTACCCAATTAGTGTCCTCTTATACTGAGCGTGCTGTTTCTATAGCTCCATCTTCTGAGGTCACTAGAGTTGGCCAATTTATGAGGTTGAGTTCTCTGATTTTCACTGGTTCGAAGGTCAAAGAGGATTAATCAAAATTTCATTGATGAGATAGAAAATTTTTTTATATGATGCATGCTTCTGACTCTAACAGTATTAATTTTACCGCGTACCAGTTGAAGGATGTGTCATATCAGTTGTATAAGGAGTGGGATCAATCTAGGGGTGATGACGTAGAGTTGGCACTATGGGATGAGTTTTTGGGGGCCTTTCTAGATTATTTCTTTTTTCAAGAGTTCAGGGAGGCTAAAGCTGGGGAGTTTGTGAATCTAAAATAGGGTAGGATGATTGTGAAAGAGTATGCCTTGAAATTTCACTAGTTATCCCTTTATGCTTCTGAGCTAGTGTCTAGCATGAGGGCTAGAATGAGGAAATTTGCTTTAAGGTTGTCCTACGATCTAATTTTGGAGAGCAAGGCTACTTTGTTGAAAAAAAAATATGGATATATCTCAACTTGTGGTGTATATGCAATAGGTTAAGGAGGAAAAGAAGAAGCAATCAGAGATAGGGGAAAGGCAGAGTAAGAAATTTCTATATTCAAATCAAGATGGAGGTTATCAGAATAGTGGTAGAGATGGTGGAAAATATTCTAAGAAAAAGTAGGGCAATTATGGTTCTTATTCTACATTTAGTGCTTCATATCCTAAGCCGTTTAGTGATCATCTCTTCCAGAACATTGATAGTCCTAGCGAACTAGGTGCTTAGTCTCAGGCTAGTGGAGCTCAGTCAACCCCATCTTATCTCTCTTGCTGATTTTGTGAGAAGGTGCATCATGGATTTTGAGAGGAAGGGAGAAATAAGTGCTTTAAGTATAGCCACCTACAACATGATTATACCTTAGTCAAGGTTGCTACTGGGGCTAATAAGGCTCTAGTTGCCACATCCTCGGCTCCTATACCAAAGGGTGCTACTTCTGGCTTTGGCATTTGTCGAAATTGTCTTTATGCTCTTACCACTCGCTAGGAATCCGAGGCATCTCTAGATGTTGTCACTGGTATGTTATAACTCTTTTCCCATGATGTGTATTGTCTTCTTAATTTGGGGTCTTTATTTTTTTATGTGACCCTGTACGTGGCTGTTCATTTTGATTTTAAACCTGAGAGTATTTCGGATCCCTTTTTTGTGTCCACCCAGTGGGTGATTCTGTGCTTTCTAGAAGGGTTTATATGGATTACGTGATATCTATCTATGATCGAGAGACCTTAGTAGAATTGATAGAATTAGATATGATCGATTTAAACGTTATCTTGGGGATGGATTAGCTCCATTTGTGTTATGTCTCTCTAGATTGTCGGACTCAAAGGGTCATTTCCAATTCTCGAATGAACCGATGATTGAGTGGGAAGGCAGTTTCTTAAGGCCTAATAGAAAGTTCATATCTTATCTCAGAGCCTAAAAGTTGATTTTCAAGGGATGTCTCTATCACTTGGTCTGAGTTAAAGATTCTAATTCGGAGGGTCCTTCATTACAATCTGTCCCCATGGTCTGTGAGTTTCCTAAAGTGTTCCTCGATGATCTTCTTGGTGTTTCTCCTGATAGGGAGAATGATTTTGAGATTGATCTTCTTCCGAACACTCATCCTATATCTATCCCTCCTAATAGAATGTCTCCAACTGAGTTGAAAGAACTTAAGGAGTAGTTGAAAGATATTTTAGATAAGAGATTTATTCATCCTAGTATATCCCCGTGGGGTAACCCTATGTTTTTCGTGCGTAAGAAGGATTGGTTCCTTTAAATATGTATAGATTACCACCAGTTGAATAAGGTAACAGTGAAGAATAAGTATCCTCTTCCTAGAATTTATGACCTATTTGATCAGCTTCAGGGTTTTAAGTACTTCTCTAAGATTGACCTTCGTTCGAGTTATCATTAGTTGAAGATTAGGGAGGTGGATATATCTAAAACTACTTTTCAAACTAGATAAGGTCATTTTGAGTTTTGATGATATCCTTCGGTTTGACTAATGCTCCGACAACATTTATGGATCTTATGAATCATGTAGTCTATCATTTCTTAGATTTTTTTGTGATAGTGCTTATAGATTATATTCTAGAGTACGTGAAGTGTGAGTCGGATTATGTAGATCACCTTCGTATAGTGTGCAGACCCTTAAGGATCAACGGTTGTATTCTAAGTTCTCAAAGTATGAGTTCTGGTTGAATGTTGTTACTTTTTTAGGTCATGTTGTTTCTAATGAAGGGATCATGGTGGATCCACAGGAATTTATGGTGGTTAAGAAGTGGCCTAGACCTACGACTCTAATCAATGTTTGAAGCTTCTTGGGTTTAGTCAGTTATTATAGGAGGTTTGTGGAGAGCTTTTCTTCGATTACTGCTCCATTGACTAAGTTGACCCCAAAAAAGGTAAAGTTCTTGTAGTCGGATGCTTGTGAGGGTATTCTTGAGAATTTGAAGGATAAGCTGACTTTGGCTCCTATTTTGACCCTGCCCAAGGGTACTGATATCTTCGTGATTTATTGTGATGCATCTCGTGTAGGATTGGGTTGTGTTCTGATGTCGCATGGTAAGGTGGTGGCGTATTCTTCTAGACAGTTAAAGGTCCATGATAAAAATTATTCGACCTATGATTTGGAGTTGTCGATTGTGGTGTTTGCTTTAAAGATCTGTTGCCACTACTTGTATGGAGTTCATGTTGACATTTATTCTGATCATATGATCTTGCAGTATGTGTTCACCCAGAAGTAGTTGAATCTCAGAAAGAGGAGATGGTTTGAGTTGCTTAAGAATTATGACATGAGTCTGCACTATCACCCAATTAAATCTAACGTGGTTACTAATGCTCTTAGAAGATTGTCCATCAGTATCTTATATCATGTTGATGAGGATAAATCAGGTTTTGTGAAGGATATTCACTATTTGACAAATCTTGGGGTTCTACTTTTAGACTCTGCGGATAGAGATGTGATTATGCAAGAGGTGGTAAAGTCATCTCTTGGTACTAAGGTGAAAGAGAAACAAGTTTTGGATCCTATCTTGATGTGGATCAAGGATGATGTGGGTCAGTAGAAAGTGATGGCTTTTGAGATTGGTGGTAATGGTATCCTGATATACTAAAGTAGGTTATGTGTTCCTAATGTTGATGGCCTAAGAAAGAAGATCTTAGATGAGGCTCATGAGTCGAGGTATACGGTTCATCTCTGTTCGATAAAGATGTACTATAAATTGAAAAAATCTACTGGTGGAATAACATAAAATGAGATATGGCCGATTATGTGGCTAAGTGCATGGTGTGTCAGCAAGTGAATGTGGAGCACTTGAGGACTGGTGGATTGTTTCAAGAAATTAAGTTGCCTGTATGGAAATGGGAGATGATTAATATAGATTTAATTACCGTTCTTCCGCAGTCTCGCAGTCAGTTCAATTCGATTTGGGTCACTGTGGATAGGATAACTTAGTCTTCTCATTTCTTTCCATGAGGACTTATTACTTTGTTGAGGATTATGCAAATTATTCATTCAAGAAATCGTTAAGTTGCATGGTGCGCCTGTTTCTATTATATCTGATCACGGTACTTAGTTCTCCTCACACTTCTGGTATTTTTTTCAAAGAGGTTTGGGAACTAAGGTGAGCCTTAGCACCGCCTTCCAACCTAAAGCAGGTGGACCAACAAAGAGGACCATTCAGACATTGGAGGATATGTTTCAGGCTTGTGTGATTGATTTTGGTGGTAGTTGGGTTGATCATTTTCCTCTCATTGATTTTGCTTATAAGAATAGTTATTACTTTAGCATTGGGATGGCTCCATTTAAGGCTTTGTACGAAAGGAGATGTTGTTCTCCTATTAGGTGGTTTGAGGTTGGCGAGGCTGTGTTGTTTGGTCCTGATTTGGTTCATCAGGCTATAAAGAAGGTGAAGGTGATTAGGATAGACTTAATATAGTCTAAATTTTTCAAAAGTCCGTTACAGATGTGAGGCAAAGAGAGTTGGAATTCAAAGTTAGCGATTGGGTGTTCTTGAAGGTATCTCCTGTGCAGTGAGTGATGCAATTTGGAAGTAAGGGGAAGCTTAGTCCTCGTTATGTAGGTCCATATGTGATTTTGAAGAGAGTGGGTAATATTACTAATGAGTTAGAGTTTTCTCCCTGTTTGGGTTTTGTTCACCCAGTTTTTCATGTTCGATATTAGGAAGTGCATGGGTGATCCTTTCTTGGTGTTTCTACTGGAATGTGTTGGTGTTTCTAAATCCTTGTCATATAAGGAGGTCCTGATTGAGATCTTGGATTGGCAAGTCCTTTGGATGCGGACAAAGGAGGTGGCTTCAGTGAAGGTTCTATGGAGGAACCAAATGTTTGAAAAAGCTACTTGGGAAGCTGAAGAGAACATGAAGTCCAAATACCCATTCTTGTTCCCTATTCCATATAATTGTGCTTAAGGTATGTGTTAATCTTAGAATCTTTGTTTTCTGACTTTGTCAAAGGAAATTAGGATTTTCGTGACATCTTTGTTTTCTGTTATTGTTAAAGGTAAGTGTGGTTGTATTTTGTGTTAAATCGTTCTAAGGGATGCCTTGTCTCATTATTTGAGGATGAATAATCCTAAGGGGGAGAATGAAGCACCCCAAATTTTGGTCCTTGAAAAATTTATGAGTTTTTAAAACTCATGGCCCAGACTATGACTCTCCTTACAAGTCATAATGTGTCATTGCGGGTCTTAAGAACCTAACCGTAGATAGACCAGTATGCTATCCTGATGTTACTGCCTTGACTACGACTGGTGGTTACGAGTCGTAAAGACTCAAAACGAGTCATATGGTCCTATCCATAGCCAAACCAATGTATGCTCCAAGTGTTTCTATCTTGACTATGACTTGGACCCTACGAGTTGTAGGGTTACCTGATGAGTCGTATGGTGTAAATCATAGGGTCACTAGAGAAGGGCTCTTCAACAACTGTCTTGACTACAACATGTGGTGACAAGCCATAACGTGTTCTTACGAGTCATATAGTGACTCGTAGTCACTGATGAAAATTTTTCAGCTTTTAATTCAGGAAATTCTGAACATTTTCCTTGACACGACCCGAACCGAGGCCTTGTCATAATGGGCATCTTAAGTCCAACAAGGACCGGAGACCACCCCCGATACCCAATCTAACCAACCAACATATGTCCTTATTCGAATAAATTCTGAACATATAACAAGATAGATCAAATCAAAATGTAATAACTTTGGGATAGGTCTATAACCGAGACCGACTAAAATAAGTCAAATCAACCTCGATCATGCCTAACCCAACAATATACAAAACCATATCGATTCCATAACCAAGTGCACAATTGTCCATAAAAAGTCTCTCAAAAAGAATTCAAGAAATATTTGGCTAGGACATGCCCCCGACCATAGCAAAAACCAATATCCAAATCTGAACCAATAATGACATAAGAAAAAGCAAGAAATAGAGCCTTCCAGAATATAAAAGCTCCCCACTTCAAGTCAACACAAGCTGATCCTGAGTCCAGTCACTAAGTAGAAGGTGTATTATGACCAACACCTGCATCACAAGGGGATACAACGTTGAAGATAGTTAGTGGTTGGAGTGCTAACATGTAACTTAAGGATAAGGATAAAATAGTGCCAACAGTTCAAAATAAATCAACCAAAGCATATATCATTGCAACACATACATATACATATATACCATGCCGGGGTATGGAATAAGATTAGCATGAACCTTTAAAACATTTAACCTAGGCTGTGAAGCGTTACCATCATAATTCACCCATGGGATATATGGGTGCAGTGTTACCCCTGAACGGGCCCCAGTGTGTGTAGCCACATGAACTAGAGATACCATAGGTGGCCGGGGTATGGAATAAGATTAGCATGAACCTTTAAAACATTTAACCTAGGCTGTGAAGCGTTACCATCATAATTCACCCATGGTATATATGGGTGCAGTGTTACCCCTGAACGGGCCCCAGTGTGTGTAGCCACATGAACTAGAGATACCATCAGTGGCCGGTGATTATCTTGTACCCTTCGCCCTCTATGATACATATGTACGTGTATATACTTAGGGGATTCCTTGTACCCCATAAGTACGTGGTCATCAAGATCAATCCTCATGTCGGCAAACATGAGTTTCCAATGTCAACCTTTCGGACTCACACCTTTACGATTATCGATCACAACCCACCAACATTGCCCAATCAAAACATTTAACACACAACCAAACCACCGATTCCAAGAGTCAATTACTAAGGCATTAATTAGTGGTATCTTCATACCGACTATAGCTTGTAAGTAACGTATTTAGCCAATACTTAGGGGATTCCTTCGTACCCCGCAGACTCTATTATTAAATCACTTAGGGAATTTTTGTGTACCCCACAAGGTTTTCATTAAAAGTTCACTTGGGGGATTCCTGTGTACCCCACAAGGTTTAAAATCAAATCCATGGCCACCAAGGCCTTACCATTTAGCCATTTAACCAATTTGGGTTCCATTGCCGTATTATACCATTCAAAGTTTTCAATGAAAGTCCAACTATATAATAAAAGCATTCTCATAGGCATTTTAACAAACATGTTTAGGGCATATAGTTACCAAAACCAAGTACCAATTGACCATTCCTATGCAACCATAAGTTCAAACCATCATTATAATACGAAAACCATAAGTAAATATATGGGAAAACATAAATCAATCATTAATAACCCAAAACCCCCAACATATAATTCAAAACCCAAAACCATATCACAATTATTCCATGAAGTCCATTCATAAACATGCCTTTAGTTGAACTAACTATGAGGAAGAGTCACATGCCTTATTCACAAAGATTCATGGAAAGAACCTGACTCTTGAGCCTATGGATGAACACTATGTAGAAAACCTAGCCCAATCTTCAAGAGAAAGTTTAAAGCAGGTTTTGAGAGTGTTTTGATCTTTCTAAGTGAGTAATAAAAGGTCAAAAGGTGTTATAAAATATGAGAACTTAAGGGTTTTAGTATGGGAAATATCCGGACTACCCTCAGCTTAAAACCTATAAACATATGCACAAGGAGGGTAGACCACCCCCTCCCACACAGTACCCTAAGATACGAGTGGTACCCAACCCTCATAACCTAGGCATTAAGTTGGAATCCAATACTGACCAACATACTACCACACAAGGACCAACTCGTATCTTAATATAGGAAAAGTTCCTTTTAAACCATACCTTGGTCAGAACCATCTAGGCTAGACAAAGTTATCTTTCGATTTGGCATGATACTCCTCATACCTTAACATACTACTAGTATGATTCGTACTCGTATCTTGGACAAAAACAAACCAAAACACACTGATTCACATATAAGTGGAAAGTCATAAATTGTACCTGAGCATACGACTTGTACCCTTAAGCCATATGATAATCAAAATGTCCAAAACTCAGGAAATTTTGTAAGGGCTAAAGTTTGGGGTGTTTTATTTTCCCTCCATAGGGTCATTCATCCTCGAATGATGGGAAGAGGTTATACAAGCACGATTAAACCCCCGAACATCTCTACTCTCACCTTTAACTAAGTTAAAACACAAAGATGCAAGAAACTCACAATCCACTTTTATCAAGGTTATAAACTAAGGGTGTCAAAACAACATATACCTCAAGCGCGATTTTTTCGGAACTAGAAATAGGAATGGGTACTTGGACTTCATGTCCTCCTTGGGATTCCAAATGGCTTCCTTAAACTTTTTGTTCCACCATAGAACTTTTACCGAAACCATGTATTTTGTTTGCAACCGGCGAACTTGCCGACCAAAGATCCTCACCAGAACCTCCTTGCAGAACAAAGAGTTCGAGATGCCAATATCCTCCAAGGGAAACAAACAATGAAGGATCACCTACGCCTTTGCGCAACATGGACACAAGGAATGCCAAATGAACAGAACTCATGCTACAGGGCAAATACAATTTAACTAACAATTTCCCATAGACACATCACTATGAGAGCCTAAGTCTAGCTATATACTATTTCCATGTTCAAGACTATTCAAAGCTAATGAAGTTAACTTCAGCCACGGGGCTCTATTCCTTACATCCACCCAGAAATACTACCCTGCTCCCATCACTGTAGTCAAGCATCATTCCTTATCAATATCTTTAATTACCCAACCCAATGATTGGTATATCCATCAATAATCATATTCGAGCCTACCTCTACTATACCTACGACATGGTCTATCTTTCTAAAGATTTGGTAACCTTTATTATTTTCACCAAGATTTTTCACCACCTATTTCTCTCCTAACCATCCGTCGTGATAATAATTTTAACTCACCCTTTTCTTTTTCTCCATAACCTTAGTTCTGCTAGCCACCCCAGAATCTCTCCCACAAGGGACTTCTACTCTACCTTATCTCAAATCATCACTTCACTTCCATGTCACTACCACTATAACATAAGAGGTTTACTCAAGGGAATAGATCACAAACATTAAGAATAAGGAGGGGGTTACTTCCCAATTACAACTCCTGTTTACTGTACTACCTAAGCAAGAGCTGAAAAATATGGTACGACACAATATACATGAGGTACTTCATAGTACCCACTGAGGTCGTAAATGAAAAATCACCCTGACATAACATACCATAGTAGGAGTCCTTAGGATTGGACACCAAAAAAAGCACGATTTTATATTTTATGGGTAATATAACACAAAGTCAATATTCATATTGAGGGAAATTATTGCCTTTGATCTAGGGCTGCAGTATGGACATACGCGGTATGCAGAATACTAACCTCAACCATGAGCACTATTAGAATGTGTACCACACTAGTAGAGTACCCACTTAACCAGAATAAGAGAGAATCGCTAATATAAGAGTAAATTCATCCAACTTTCCCCTTGAAGTTCTCTACTAGAAGAAAATTTTAAGGCTAACTCTCGATTTTCATATTATTACACTTATAAGAACAATAGTCTGCTCTAATGGGTATCACCAAGGGCGTACACTAGTGACGCTTGGTTCTCCATTACCTAAAACCTCATCCATCCAAATGCTACCTACAGTCTCACATAATCTTGCAAACTACGTGCCCAAACCCATCCAATAAATTGCCCCCCAACCTATCCGTTAAACCTGAACCTCCGGGCTATATGTCATAACTTTCCTACTCCTGTATCCCCCAAGTCATTAACCTTACCCCTTCCGCACATCTCATCCAACCTACCAATCTACCCAACAACTCTCGCTCTGGTATCCCAAACTAACATACTCTTTTCACCACAATCAACATCTAAAGTTCACACTTAGTGTCTCTCACCCATCCCGCACTACTAACAAAATACTCCTTAGTATATATATATATATATATATATATATATATATTTGGTCCACCAATAAGGAGGACACCATAAAGTCCTTATTCACCTATCGACAACCTATACATTTCTAGAGGGAACCATCCCCCCTATGCATAACAGAATGCAAGCACCCCATGGAGAAACACCAGGATGGATAAACCCTTATCTAAGAGATCCTTTAACTGCTCCTTAAGCCCTTTAAATCAACTGAAGCCGTTCTATCTAGGGGAATAGAAATTGGATGAGTGTTTTAAACAAGATCATTCCCAACTAATATCCCTACCAGGAGGAAAACCAAAAAGGCCATCCGGAAAGACCTTAGGAAATTAATTCACCACCCGAACTGAATACAAAGAAGGACCCTTTGAGTTAGAATCTTTAACCTAGACCAAATAGTAGAGACACCCCTTTGCGAACCAATCGTTGAGATCTAAGATAAGATATAAACCTCCCCTTAGGAGATAGGGAACCACCTTCTCATTCAATTATCAACTCACCAGGGAACTTAAAGACAACCTTATGGGTCCGACAATCTAAGAATGCATAGCATGAGTGCAACCAATCCATCCTTAGAATAAGATCAAAATCCATTATATTTAATTCAAACAAATCCACCAAAGTCTCTTTACTACCAATAGATACCACACCCCTTTATAGACTCTTTTGATAATCACAGAGTTACATACTGAGGTAGAAATAAAAAAATATTTGAAATAACCTCGGGACCAGACCAAAATATATAGCCTCTAATGTGGTCATATAAGAGAGAGTGGACCCCAAATCAAGTAAATAATACATATCTCAGGAGAAAAAGTTTCAATATACCAAGAACAATATCAGGAGATACCTCAAACTCCTGAAGGATGGTGAGAGTATTTAGTCAGTCCCAACCAGTACTTGAGCCAGAAGCAGCACCCTTTGGTGCAGGAGCTAGAGAAGTGGAAACCGATATCCTATTTGCTCTAGTGGCAATACTTGTGGGACACTTTCGTTGTATGTGACACAACTGTGCATAATTAAAACATCGATTCCTCTCTTAATGGAATTAAGCATGGTGCAACATACCACAAAACCTAAAGAAAGGATAGGATGGGGTTGATCGAGCTCCACCAGCCATATAATAACATTAGCCAGAAGTCTGAGAATAAGGGACACTGGAAACTGGATAGGGACTTCTTAAATTTCCTTTTCTAGACTACTGTCCACCACATCTACCACTATTTCTCTAACTTCTCCATAGTCTGAATATCAAGACTTCTTGCTCTACCTATTTCCCAACTTTGCCTTATTTTTTCCCATACTTATAGGACCAGACTGGTGTGATAGAGATGGCATTATGTGGGTCAATAGATGAATAAAATATCAAGACTCAGCATTGGTAACATGCCCATGAGGTAACCAAGAATGAGTATGACCTTGCATAGTAGGGTTAGTGGAGACCGGTGGAACTCTATAGGGGAAATTAGAAACTGCGATCCCTGATTGAGTTTGTGCCTATGAGTTGGACGAGATCTGTCCATATTGTCCCCGAGTGGAATTGATGATTTTCCATGGGCTTTAGATCGTCAAGAGGGAAAGATCTAAAAGGTGAACAAAAGAATATTTAGGGGAGAGTTCAAGATATTAGACTCTATATCCTAAAAAATAGAACAATAAGAAAGTGAAATATTCCTAAATGCCTTGTAGCCTCCTAATTATAAGTGTGGTGCACAACATACCCATAGGCAAGACTGAACTTAACACGGATTTGTAGACACCCCATGACACTGAAAATTAGGCTATAATACCAAATTGACATGACCTAAATCGGGGTCTTTTCGTAATAGGATTCTTAAGTCTAGCAAGGATAGAGACCACCCCTGATACCCAATCCAACCAACCAACTTATGTCCTTAGTCAGATAAATTCCGAACATATAACAATATAGAGCATATAAAAATGTAACAACTTTGGGAAAGGTCTATCATCGAGATCAACCCAAACAATTCAAATCAACCCCTAGCAAGTCAAATCCAACAATCTACAAAACCATATAGATTCTATACCCAAGTCCACAGTCGTCCATATAATGCTTTTAAAATAGAATCCAAGAAATATCTAGTTGGAACATGCCCCCAACTATAGCCAAAACTAATATCCAACTATGAACCAATAATGACATACGAAAACTCAAAGAAAGAAATGGAGCCTCCTATAGTATGAAAGCTCACCACTTCAAGTCAACACAAGCTGATCTCAAGTCCAGTCACTAAGTAAGAGGTGGATTATGACTAACACCTGCATCGTGTAGGGATATAACATCAAGGATGATTAGCGGTTGGATCACTAGTATGTAACTCAAGGATAAGGATAAAATAGTGCCAATAGTTCAAAAGAAATCAACCAATGCATATACCAATGCAAACATACATATATATATGTATACCATGCTGGGGTAAGGAACAAGATTAGCATGAACCCGTAAAACATCTAGCCTTGGTTGTGAAGCATACCATCATAATCAACCCATGGGCTATATGGGTCCAGTGTTACCTCCTGAATGAGCCCCAGCATATAGCTGCATGAACTGGAGATACCATAGGTGGCCAAGGATTTCCTTATAACCTTCGCCCTCTATGATACATATGTATGTGTATATTCTTTAGGGATTTTTTTTGTGCCACACAAGTACATGGTAATCAAGACCATTCACACCTTCACGGCTAGTTATCATAACCAGCCATTATTTCCCAATTAAAACATTTAACACACTATTAAATTACCAATTCTAAGAGTCAGTTATTAAGACATTAATTAGTAGTATCGTCATACTGACTATAGCTTGAAGGCAATGTCATTAGCCAATACTTAGGGGATTCCTTCGTACCCCTTAAAATTTTATTATTAAAATCAGTCGGGAAATCCTGTATACCTCAAAAGGTTTTCATTATAAGTTTACTTGGGCGATTCCTGTGTACCCCACAAGGTTTTAAACAAAAAAAATGGCCACCAAGGCATTACCATTTAGCCATTAAAAATATTTAACCAATTTGGGTTCCATTACCATATTATACCATGTAAAGTTTTCAATGAAAGTCCAACTATGTAATAAAAGCATGCTCAAAGGTATTTTAACAAACATGTTGAGGGTATATAGTTTCCAAAACCAAAACCCAGTACCAATTGACCATTCCCATTCCCATATAACCACAAGTTCAAACTATTATTATAATATGAAAACCATAAGTAAAAACATAGGAAAACATAAATCAATCACTAATAACCAAAACCCCCAACATATAATTCAAAACCCAAAACCATATCATAATTATGCCATGAAAACCATTCATAAAATATGTCTTTAGCTGAACTAAGAATGAAGGAAGAGTCACATGCCATTTTCATGAAGATTCACGGAAAGAACTTGACTCTTGAGCCTCTAGATGAATACCTTGTAGAAACCTTAGCCCAATCTTCAAGAGAGAGTTTAGAGAGGATTTTGAGAGTGTTTTGATATTTCCAAGTAATTTATGAGAATCCAAAAAGTGTTATATAATGTGGGGACTTAAGGGTTTTGGTGTGGGAAATGTCCGAACTACCCTCGGCTTAAAAGCTGAAAATATGTGCGTAAGAGGGTACGACCACCCGCTTCCAAATTGTACACTTAGATACGATTGGTACTCACTACTCATACCCTAGGTATCAAGTTGGACTCCAATGCAGACCAACATACGACCACAAAAGGTTAACCTTGTATCTTAACATAGGATAAGTACTTTTTGAATCGTAGTTTGGTCAGAATCATCTTGACTAGACATAGGTATTATACGGTTTGGCAAGATACCCCTCGTACCCTAATATACTACTAGTATGATGCCTACTTGTATCTTGGACATAAACCAACCAAGAAACACTAATTCACATATAAGTGGAAATCCCTAAACCATACTTGATTATAAACTTGTTCCCTTAAATCGTATGATGATCATAATATCCTGAATACAGGAAGTTTTGCAAGGGCTAAAGTTTGGGATGTGTCATCCCTCTATCCCTAAAACATAACCCACATCTTAAAAACCCTTTAAGGTGTCATTATCACTCTAAAATAAATCAAAATAACTCCTAAAACACTCTTAATTCTCTAAGGTCAAGATACTTAGGATTTTCAAGAAGTTGATCAATTAGAGCTTCCAAGGGCAAATTCTCTCTATTACTCTTGCTATTTCAGGCATGTGACTCTACTCCTAAATTTGTTCTACTTTAAGCATGCAATGATATAGTTTTGTTTATGTGTATTTGAACATAGGTTTTGATAGGGGTTGAGGGTTTTGGATGAATGTTTCCTAAATTATTTTTTCATGATTTATTATGCATTGTTCATGCTTTATATACTATTTTATACTAGTGGGGTTCATAGACATAGTGAATAAACTAGAGGATTGTGATTTTCCCTAATTTTATGAATATGGAAAATTGAATTGGTGGTAACCCCAACCCAATTTTGTAAAACGGTTTTGAGTATGAGTAAAAATTGCATTTAACTACTCTCAGAATAATTGTATGATGTAAAACGATCATTGAAACATGACATTTTGATTTAATGAACAAAAAAAGTCGGTGTTTCTCCCACCTTATATTAATAAACAAAGGGAGTTGTTTTCCCGAGTTAATGGAATTGAAATGTCATGATGATGTTACTTTGCAAGTGTAGTTGGTATGGCGATATCAATAATGTAGTTGGTATGATGATCTCAATAATGTATGCCTAAATGTGTATTATAGTTCAATGAATGGGAATGTGATAAATTTTTTAAAGGGGCTTAAAATAGGGTTGTATAACTAAGTTGTGACAGTGGAAGTTCCGAGAGACCAATACTGGAAACTGCATTTGCCATCGTAGGATTCTAAATAGCATGGGGTTCGAGTCCTCTCACTGATGACCGAGTGGTTTGAGTCCCCCTTACTATATGATTGGGAGGTTTGAGTACCCCATATTACATTACATGATTGGGTGCTTAAGTCACCTTAGTATATGATTGGGAGGTTCAAGGCCCTCGTGCATAAATATAAGATTGTTCTCTAGTTTGTGGGGCTACACATACTAGGGCCCGACCAGAAAGTGAGAGCTGGGGCCCATTAGCCCGTGGGTACTGTTATATGATAGTTAAGATACACAATCTAGGCTAAAGTTTTAAAGTGCATGTTAAGCTTTGTTCCCCATCCTAGTATTTAATATAAGTATATATGTATGCACATATGTATGTGAACATGCACATTAAGTTGAACTGGATTTTTAAATTGTCATTACTTATCCTTATCTCTGAGTTACATACTAGTTCTCAACCCACTAACTATCTCCGGACACTGTATCCCCATGGGATATAGGGTCCTAAGGCAATCCAATTATTCATGCAAAGTGTTAGGTGGATCGACTCAATTCATCAATTATTTTTAGTGAAGTGGTGAGCTTTCATTCTTCGAAAGACTTGATTATTCCATCGGTTTCCCTTCCCTAAATTAGAAGTGAAAACTTCACATTAACATTATCATTGTAATTGTCAGAGTCGGGGGCATGTCCCGACGTAGGTTGCTTTTATGGTATAGAGGCTTTGTGGATATTACTATGGATGAGTTTTATTTGTTGACATTTATAGACATTGGAGTCACTATTTACTCTATCTTGTAATGTGTTATGAATTCATCCGTTGCTAGGTGTGTTACATTCTGATTGGCTAGGAAAAGAGGTTGGTCTCTGATCCATTGAGGACTTGAGATACCCATCACAGCTAGGCCTTGGTTTAAGTCGTGACACATTTGAACTTGTAAAATCTCATGATTAGTGAAATCAAATATTCAATAATGTTTGTCTTCAAATAATAATTTAAATCCTTCTTCCATTAGTTGGCCAACACTTAACAAACTTTTATCAATATCGGGTACGTAAAGGACATTTGAAATTATTCTAGTACCTGAAATTGCTTTGCTTTAAATATTCCTTTTCCTTTTGTAGAAATATAGTTACCATTTTAAATTCTGACTTTCTTATTTTTCAAAGGCGGAAATTCTTTAAAAAGAGTTTTTTCATATGTCATGTGGGTTGTATAACCACTGTCAATCATCCAAAAATCTAATTTCTTTGTTGAAAAACATGTTTCCAAAAATAAGTGATCTTTTTATTCTTCTTTCGTAACTTAGGCATCTGCATCATATTTTTTAGATTTATTTTTGAAAATCACAGCTTTATGACCTAGCTGATTGCAGATCTTGAATTGTGCATCTGGTCTCTTCCACCATTTAAATATCGGATGACCTATTTTGCCACTGTGCTGGAAGAGTGGTAGTTTTTTCTTGAATTATTATCCTTACTTTGAGCCTTATAGTTGGTCACCAAATCTCCTTCAACCATACCATCTTGCCTCATAAGTCTTCTTTGCTCTTTTGCCTCCAATGCATTTAACAATTCTGCCAAGGTAATCTTAGAAAGGTATTTTATATTTTACACAGTAGTTATTGATACTTTGTATATTTTAGGCACTGTAATAATAATTTTTTCAATAATTCTTAAATCTTTAAATTTTGTGCCAAGCAATCTTACCTTGTTAACAATGCCAAGACGTCGATCTGAATACTCTTTGACGGTCTTTGATTTCTTCATCTTTTCCAATTCAAATTTCCTTATTAGATTCAACATCTTCATGCGTCGTATTCTTTCATTTCCTATATTTTCTTTCTTTAGATAATCCCAAACTTCTTTTTCTAGATTTAAGGGCAATAATTCTCGTGAAAATTATTGGAGACATACTAGCAAACAATGTTGCTTTTGTCTTTGATTTAATGATTTTCTTTTTCTTTTGAATTTTGATCTGCACCACCGTGGGATTATTGGGCAGTGGAAGAACATTATAACCCTCCTCCATGGTCTCTTAAATATTTATAGCCTTAAGATAAGTCTCCATTCTTACTATCCAAAGATAGTAATTCTTACCGTCAAAGATATGAGGAGTTATTTGGGAAAGTTGTTTTCATAATTCATCTCACTCATAGATCCCTCAAGAAAATAGCTCTAGATACCAATTGTTGGTTTTTAGATTTGAAATTAAAGAAATAATAGAGAATGACTTGGAGAGAGAAAATACTGCAATTGTATTGTCATAGAAAATTGTTATATTAATAACTCAAAGACATATATTTATAGCTAAATTTATAACTAGAAAATATAAAAATAAGAAACTAAATCTAAATTCAAATTTAAATTCAAATAACAAAGAGATAACTAATTCCTAAGTTTAGGCATACATAACTCTAATAATTTAAAATTACTAATAGTTATCTACTTTATTTCAGAGACATATTTTCAACAATTATTATACACTCAACCAAACCATCCCTAAAGGTACTTCAGGATAATCAAATGAGCATACTTACTTAGTCTATATTAGTCTTCTGAAAAAAGAGGGGAAGGCCCTCAATAAAGTCCACATTGATGTCTTCCAGACCTTGTCAGGTATAGGTGGGAGATGTAGTAACCACAGTCTACTCATATTCTCACCCTTGCACTTTTGATAGACCTTACATTGCTTGATATGATTGCATATATCAACCTCAGCTTCTTCCAGTAATACAAGTGAATTAACCTCTGGTAATTTTCAGCTATTCCAGAGTGACCTCCAACAACACTGTCATGTACAAATTCAAGTATGTGTTTCCTTCCTTGTCTACCCAACCATGATCTTGTCTTTACTCTGAAGCACTCCATTCTTCAGCATGTACAGGGGAGTAGACAAAGAGTTATTCTATAACCGAGAGAGCTATTATGGGATATGAGGATTAGTGGAGTATGGAGCTTTGCCCCTATCCAAAATCTTAGATCTTACATAAGATATCATCTGCAAGTAACACGATTAAAGAAATCTACAGAGAGCATCAACAACTATATTTTCTTGCTCCTTTCTATGAGTTATAGAGTAGTCATATTCCAATAACTCAATCAACTATTTTTCCTAACGAACTGCAGAAATTCTCTGCTCTATCAGGTATTTATGCTTCGATGATCTGTTATAATAGTGAAATTTTGGCCAATTTAGTGTGGTCTCCACTTCTGAACAACAACCATTATGGCCATCATTTTCATCTCATACACAACTAACAAATGGTGGTCAAAACTCAATGGTTTGCTCATGAAATCCAAGGGATGGACCTCTTGCATCAACACAACTTCAAATCCCTACTCCACATAAATCAATCTCAATCACAAATTCTATTGTAAAGGTATAAAAAGTTAAAATAGGTATTACAGTCGACAATCTTCGGGTTCTCAAAAGTAACTATTTTTTTTCAAAATAACTTTTCCTTTATAAGGAGAACATGCTAGACCTGTTAAGGGCCTGGGTCATGCTTAGCTGTCCCTAAATTTTTTGGAACCAACCTGTTCGGACTAGAGTTGGTTGCTGGGTTTTACAATTCAGGGTCAGTCCTAAAATGGTTCAAACATACTCTTTCAGTTTGGACCTAATCGGGTGGGTAAGTCGGGTTTGAATTTTTATCGTATAAACAACATAAAATCTACCACTTTTGGAGTTAATTACTCCCTATCGTAACTCTTTTTAATATTACTAAAAATTTCAAAAAATCTAAAATCTTGGATACATTACTGGAATCTCGAATGCATTTTGTCTGTTTCAATACATTGTGCTGCCTAAAAATCTAAAATTTTCGACATATTACTAAATCTCGAATACATTGCATTGGTCTCGACATATAAAGTTTTACGCATGATACATACTGTCTCGGATGCATTACTTAATTTTGTTTAGATACATACTGTCTTTAGATACATTACTATCTCGCACACATTACTTAAAATACCAAATAAACATAATTAAATAAAAGATATGGGTATTATGTTGATACGGTAAGGTAATTAGTGTTGTGATTTAATTATTTCTCTTTTTTAATCTACTAATAAAATACAAACATAGACTTCATACTTTTTATTATTCAATTCTCAATCTTATATAAATAAAAAATTAATTGACATGGATGGACTTAGGGCCTGTTTATATTGACCTATTTGAAGTTCTTTTAAGTTAAAATATTGTTAAATCACTTTTGTAGTATTTAAATAAAATAAAGAAATGCTTTTAGACATTTATTTTCAGGCTAAAAAGGTAAAAATAAATTAAAAACCATAAGTTAGAATTCCTAACTTATGACTTTTGACTTATAAGTCAAAAACTATAAGCCCATTCAAACACCCACTTAACAGTGAAAAATTGAGATGAAAAAGACAAACATTGTGTTGAAGGACCTATTATTCATGTAAAAGTGAAAGAGGAAGATAATTGTAAACAGAGCAACAAATGTGATATCAAGTAGATGTATGTCTCTATGTAGAAGTTATGTCCAGTTCATAATAGTTATTAATACTAAGATATTTTGAATTCTTCCGGATGCAATGATTATTAGGCAACAACAACAAAAATTTGTCTGATTGCATAATTAGTACTGCATGTTTCATAACGTCATTTTTAATTAGCAAACGATAAGAAATTTTAATTATCACTTATTTGTTCTTTTCATTTGGAATTAAGCTCAATCTACCCTGCCTCATTTGCTTTGTTTATTTTTTCAATTATGCAAGAGACTGCATGGCAGTCCGGTAGCATATAAAAATTAGTTCGAAAATCAAAATTTTAGAAAAATTAAATCAAAACAAAAACAATCAAATAATTAAAACCAAAAAACCAAATTAATTTGAATCGATCTATTTTTTGATGTTTTTATCTACCCCTAATTGATGAAGTGTTTCAATGTCTCAAAAGTGTTTTTTTATCCTACATTTATCCAATGTATATTTTATAATTTGGCCTATAAGTTTATGTAGTTATTTCTTAATTTGATATTGCTATGCGAAAATCTTTTTGATGTTATTTTGATTGAGAACCAGATAATTGCTTTATGTCAGTTTATTATCATTAGCAACCTCTAAATAGTTTATTATGTCTCTGCTGCCACATGTTAGAGATGGCTGATCTAGCATTTTCAGATCACATCAGAAACTTCACACCAGTAAAAATATGGTACTACACAGATCATTTACAAAATTGTATCAGGAAGGCAGGTGACTGAAAAGTATATGTTGGAAGATATAATGGAGAACCTATATGATAAAAAGGAGCCTAATTAGCCTACAGGGAAATGAGCCAATTAATGAAACTAGACTTCTAGCACGCCTCAAATAGCTCAACTTCATTAACATCAATGGTATTTGCTTAAGACCCGACTAAGACTTTTACTTGGTAATTTCCAAATACAGTCTTTTTCTACCCAAGTTAGAGGTAAAAATAGTTTTTCAAATATTTTACTTTTTTTTTGGAGAACGGACCTTACCTGGGTCTCTCACCTCCCATGGCAGTCAGGGGTTGAGCTGCACACCCCCAAGCCTTATCATAAATAAAAAACATAAAAAATACAAGGAGGGGGCATAAATCTTACCTCCGATCCTATGGCGGTTCAAAATCAACTAGCCTACTAAGATCGGTCGACTCATTCCCGATACTAAAAAGGAAACCTAGATCTAAGCACCTAGAAGAGAGGACTCCTCTCAATACAATATAATCTAGGAGAACATAAATAAGGGAAACTCTCCCCTTACAAAGTAGAGGAAAGAGAAATCATACAAAAGGTTTGTAAAATAACCTATCATAATGAAGCCTAGATAAAGAATGAAGGATCGATAGTGAAACCAGTAAAGAAGCACTATAAAGGTGTAACCACGTGCTCTATAAAAATTCACCAAATTTCACGGCGGCTCTTTGATTCTCTTTATCTTTCTTCTTCTAAAATTGATCATACCAAGTTTGTCAAGTACAAAATGTCCTCTAGCTTCTTCTGATACCTGCTGGAAATTTAAGTAATGTTAAAAAATATCATAGTTGTGACTGATTTTAGATAGAGAATCGGCTACAAAATTTGCCTCTCGGTAAGTATGCCTGCAAGTAACCTCCTCCAGCTGTGTCATGATTCCTTTGATGTTATCAAGATAAGTTTGAAGTTTCCAAGGAGTTGTAGCATGTTGCTTGATCTACTTAAGAATGAGTTCCAAATCGACCTCTAAAATAACCTTCGTATAACCATTTTGTAAATACCAATTTAGACCAATGCTAGCAGCTTTAATTTCGGCTTGATTGTTAGTTCCGAACCCAAGAGGGCTGGCTTATGAAAAAATAAGATCTCCTTTATAATCTGTCACTATACCCCCGACTCCAATCCTGCCAGATTTGTCTAGCACACTACCATCTGTATTCAACTTCACGACATAATTAGTAGGTTTGACTCAACCAACCTCTTTCACCCTAGTCATCTGGTAGCACCCTTACCAAATTATCACCATGTCTTTCTAGTTTTGAGGCCAAAAGATGTAGGCAAAATTAATGATTAAAGCATGGAAATATTTTTGAATATCAGAAGTTTTACTCTAGCGAAGTTTGACGTCTTGCCTCCATATTTCGCCGCATATCTATTCTTCCATAAGTTCCAGCAAATGAAAATAGGGATAGCATGAAGAACTTGCTTATGAGATTCATTTTTATGTCCAAGGATCCACCATCTTATTATTAGATTTCTAAGAGGCATTGTGGTGTTATTAATCTCCAAGAAGTTAGAGAAAAATTGCCAGATATTTCTTGCAAAATGACCACTAACCATTATATGCTCAATTGTATCAGGCCCTGGATTTTAAAAACAAAGATAATTTTATGGCTCATGTCCGAAAGAAGTTAACTTCTCACCAGTAGGTTATTTTCCTCTTAGTGCTCTCCATAGAAGAAAAGAACACTTAAAAAAGGAACATACTTATGCTAAGTATACCTATTTGTCATCGTCTTATTTCTATGAGGTCTAAGAAGGTCCTAGGACAAAGAAATGGTGAACTTACCATTAGTAGTAGGCGTCTAAATAGGTTGGTCAGAAACCCCTTCTTAAAAATGAAATTGAGTTTCCATGATCTGATGAACTATAATCGGAGGTAGCAGCTAGTTGAGCCTTTCAATATCCCATTCACCTTGCACCCATAGCTGATTGACTTTGATGTTATTAGATCTAATAGGATCTATTCTATATTAATGAAGTGGACTAACACCTAGCCAATCATCCCACCAATAGGAACAAGTACCAGATTTCAATCACCAATGAATGTGATTTTCAACAATTTGTTTGTTGTACATCATGTGTTTCCAAACTAGAGAGTTACCAGCATACCATTTCTTGATAATTGGATGAGCTCTTTGACAATACTTAGCTCTGAGAAAGTCACCCCATAAGGTATCTTTAGATCTAAAAATTCACCACTGCTTAAATTGAAGAGCAACACAAACATCTTTAAGATGTCTAGTACCAATAATCCCTTCTTCTGTAGGATAACTAAGATTTCTTCATGAAGACCAATGGTATTTCTTATTGTTATCATTCCACCCCCCAAGAAAGTCAGCAAATAAGCTCAAAATTTGGGTAAGAGTAGTCGTAGTAGGAACAACTGTCGATAGAATGTTAATAGGAAAGGACTGAAGCACATACTTAATAAGAGTTGCTCTACCTCTGTAACTGAGGAATTTAGTCTACCAACCACTAATTCTTGCCGATACTTTAGAAACCAAACCAGAGTAAAAGATGATTCTTTTCCTGCCTGTGTAAATGGGGCAACCAAAGTAAGTAATAGGACTCATCTTCTTCTTGAAACTAGTTTCTTGCTTGATTCTGTTGATGGTACAAGGAAAGGAACATGAGTGAAGCATGAAGTGACTTTTATCTCTATTAATAAGCTGATCGGATACCTTCTCATAATTATTAAGAATCTGTATAATAAGTCTCAGAGTAGATCTTTTCCCAGATGTGAAGATTATCACATTATCAGCAAAACTCAGATGATTAACTTAAGGACCCTTCTACTCTATAGTAAAGCTATGATACAAATGATGGTCATGCAAATTTTTCAGCTTTCTTGAAAGAACCTCAACACCTAAGATGAAATAATTTGGAAAAAGGGGATCCCCTTGCTTTAAGCCTCTAGTAGAATGGAAAAAACCATGTCTAGACCCATTAATAATCACGAAATACCAATTATTGGACATAATTCTCCATATCATATCAATAATACCTTCTCTGAATCCCATTCTCCTGAGAACTAGGCAAGTAAAGGTCCATGAAACCCTATCGTAAGCCTTTGGAATGTCTAATTTAATCACAACATTCCCACCTTCATTAGGCTTCTTGATATTGTGGATGATTTCTTGAGCAAGTATAATATTTTTTGAAATATTTCTGCCTTTCACGAATCCTGACTGGTTGGGAGAAATCAAAGTAGGAAGAATTGGTGATAGTCTGAGACTAATTAGCTCAGAGATAATTTTATTAGTGAAATTACTCAAGCTTATGGGGCTATATTCTGAAAGTTTATTAGGATGATCCACTTTTGGGAGTAAGACCAAACAAGCATGGGAAAAATATTTTGGCATAATATAACCACAAAAGAAAGCTTGAACCACTTTTAGGAGGTTATGTTTAATAATATGCCAACTGGTTTGAAAAAATTTGCCATTCATGCCATCTGGACCAGCTGCAGAATGAGTACTCATTGAGCAAACTACTGTTTTAAGCTCACCAAGAGTAGGATCTTCTTGTAGAATGTTGTTCTGTCCAGCAGTGACCGTTCTGGGAATGCAATTGAGGTAATCTTCAGGAATCAGTTCCTCTTTACCGATGAAAATCTCTTGAAAATATTCATAGGCAGCTGCAGGAATTTCACCTTCACCTTGTACCCACTTGCCTTCTTCATTTTTGATTCTATGGATAAATAACTTCCTTCTTCTACCTCTGATTAAAGCATGAAAATATCTAGAATTAGTATCTCCATCCTTGAACCAATGTAATTAAGTTTTTTTCTTGAGAATTGACTCTTCTAGTTTCAAAAATCTGATATATTCAACATTCAAATGGTGCAAATTAATCCTATTCTCATCAGTGCTATTATGAATTAGCTCTTCTTCCGCAGTTCTAACCTTATATTCGTACTCTTTTACTTTATTATAAATATCACCAAATTTCTTCTTGGACCAGTGACTAAGAGTGTTGGTTAGTCTTTTCATTTTTTGATGAAAAACCCACATAGGATCACCCTTAGCAGTTCTGCTCCAGCATTTGTCAATAGTTTTCAGAAAAGATTTCTTATCAACCTAGCAGTTTAAGTACTAAAAGTATTTTATGTGATTGTCATGTCTTTCTTGCATTTGTTAAAAAATAGGTCAATGATCAGAACCCACATAAGAAAGATGAGTATTGGTAGTATGAGGCATTTGCTTTAGCTAAGAATCAATGACCAAAGCTCTCTCTAACCTCTTCCAGATTCTAAAATTGATACCTCTTAAGTTGGACCAGGTGAACCTCTGACCACTAAAATCGATATCAATCAGATCACAAGCTGCAATAACCCCAGTAAAATCAAAACTCTTTCTCATATTGTAAGGAACACCCCTAACTTTTCATCAATAGAAGTAATCATATTAAAGTCACCTACAACATACCAAGGCATGTTAAGAGAGGAAAAATGTAACATCCTATACCAAAGGTATCTTCTCAAACTGTCCTGGCATTTGTCATACACAAAGGTCATAATATATGATTGGCTCAACCCTACATGATTGATAATACAAGTGATTTATTGCTCATCAGATTCTACAATATCACAGTTGATGTCATGAGTCCAAAACATCCATATCTTGATGTTAGCATTGCAGGCTGCCTTGTTCATGTTTAATTGAATTATGAAATTATAGAGCTGAGAATTATTAGAAAAGGGTTTGAGAATAGTAATAAGAGTGAGATGATGGATATTAGTAAGAGGTTTGAGTCTTTACATTTCCCCTTGGGTATTAATACCCCTGCAATTCCAAATGAGCTTCCTAATTATAATAAACCTTTGGCTTGAGACCTAGTGAGAACCCCCCTCCCACTATTAGCAGACTTCCTTGTAAAAGTAGTTCTAGAGAATCTAGCTTTGTGTTTACGTCCTCTTGGGGATAATCCTTGCTTGTCAGTGACTTGCTGAATTTCCTCATGAATACCTATAGCCATATCAGGATCAAAAGCTTTGATAGTGTTCACTGTTTTTTTCTTTTCCCTCATCTCCATTAAAAGATACATTATCATAATCAACCTTATCTTCTAAATTAATAACCCTATACTTATCTTACATATCAGTAGGCAAATCAGGAACAACATTCAAAGTACATATCATTTTGGAATTTGCTGTAGATTGAAAACTTTGTGAAGGTTTTTCTGAACTTTAAGGCTCTGATAGTTTCCCCTCTGTGTATCTTTTATTATCTCTTGCTACCAATTTTTTCTTAATAGTAGCTCTTCTCTTTTTGCTTAAGTTGGAAGAAGATTTATTATTAGGAGGTTTGTGTACCCCTCCAATAGCATCAGTTATAGGACTTTCTGCACCCTTCTGAGGTGCTTCACTGCCATAATTTGTAGTTTCATCATTCACATGAACCATACCACCCCTCTAATTTCTTGTTAATAAAAAAACCTTGGTCATCCATTTGACTATCGTGAATATTATCAGCAGGGTCCACATGAACCTCATATAAGTCTTGTTCAGGAATATTACCAATAGTACTATTTCTAAAAATTTGATCAGGAGCATCAAGCATTTTAGCGTCAAAATCATCAGCAAAAGTGGTAGCAGAAGTTTTGGAGTTTACATCCCTTTCCTTGGATTCCCCTTCTTGCATGTTAGTAATCTTTTCCTGACTATTATCCTCACCCCATCAACTATAGCAGCAGTCCCAGCAAAAGCATTAAAATTATTGGGGTGGGTATTTGGAGCATTGAGTCAATACGTAATGTCTTATTAAGGACATTTCCAGTGCTTGCAATATGTCGGTGTTGAGTTTGTTCCACCTCAACCTGATAAGATACTTGGCATCCATTTTTTGAGATATCTTCAACATTTAAAATTGTTTGAGCAGCTATACTAGTATTATTCTCAATTGCTTATTTCTCAGTAACTTTGGTGTTGTTGTTGGGCTGTTGAACTCTTGCCTTTTTGTTGGAATTTTGGATAGTAGGATTACCAAAGTTAACCATAGAAATATAGGGTTGGGGGTGTTGATTCTGGACTCTAGAATTAACATTACAATTTTGGGGTTATGGATTAGCAAAGTTATTATTTTTACTTATCAGTTGTCGTGCCTTAAGTTATTGGTTTGTACCCTTGGGAGACTCTGGAGATATGGGTCTATACACTTGCTGCGTCTTACCATGATTTTTCTATCGTAAATTGCCTTTATTTTGTTACTGTATTTGCTGATGCTGTTGTTGTTGTACCAGGTGTTGTTCCTGTTGCTGCATCTTCTGTTGGTGTTATTGCTGGATCAACTATTATTGATGGTTTTGTCCTTGCTATTGTAGCTGTTGTTGTAGATTATTTTTCCTATTCCTTCTTCTCTGAGTTTGCCATTGATCGTGTTCTAGAGTAATTTCAACATCTTTGTTGTAATAAGAATTTGTCTGCTTGTTATGAACTTTTTGATCTTGCATCTATTTTTCTTTCTTACTTTCAGTAGTATCCTGCATTTCACCTTGTTTTTCAACATCTTCCAGCTCCCTTTTTCTTTTTGTTTCATCATTTTTTCTCTTCACAGTGCATGATACTTGTGTGTGGCCTTGGTGTTTACAATATGAACAATAATCAGGAACAATAATCCTAACAAATCCTAATTTGTTTAACCAATTCTAAAGTGGAGCAATATTCTAAAAGTATTGACCAGTGTAGTATTAGGTTTGCAGTATTTGCAAAATCAAGAAGAATCATTGATCCACAGAGATATCAAGCCCGCCAACATCCTCTTTGATGGGGTAAATTTCATTAAAAATATTGCAACTTTCTGTTAAATCTGTTTTCATCAAATTTATTATTAAAAGAATTATATGCAGAATATAAATGATATCTTCTATGACTTTGGGGTGGTGGAAGCAGAAACACAGGGGGTTATGCGGTACGTACCTGTATTAATCAACCTTGAAAGTAATGCACATCAATGTATTTAAGAACATATAAATGTTATATTTTTATGTACTAACAACACTTTTATTTTCTATAACAGACGAGTTAACTATGATTTCACACAAAATATATATCTTTGGAGTAGTGATTCTCCAGGTTATCACTCAAAGTGATTCCCAACTTGAGATCCATAGGGTTGAATTTTGCAAATGAATTGAATGGAGTACAAATGAAAGAGACGTGTTGTAAGAAAAATGTTGACAGGGAAAGTGGATTACAAAAGATAGCTGACCCAACCAGACCCGAGGCCTTGTCGTAATGGGTGTCCCAAGTCCGACTGGGGCCATAGACCACCCCTGCTACCCAACCCAACCTCCAACCGCCTGCCCTGAGTTGGCTGAATTTTGAGCATATAACAAAATAATGCAACGTCTCACATGAAGACTTTGGGATAGTATCACAACCGTGACAGACCCAACCGAGTTCAACCATCCCGTACCTACCGTCCGACCATACCATATCAAACCAAAATAATAAAACCGACTGTAACCAAAGAAGTTCCATAAAAGATTAAATATATAATCCCAAAATAAAAGAGGATGGAACAACCAACAATATCGTCAACCGGTATCACTCCTAATACCAACACCAATACCAATGATAAGGCTAACACCAATACCAATCCCGCCCATTCTAACCCATAATAGTTTCACAAAATCCTCTAACCAAAAGAATAAAAAAATTCGGTTGGGACATGCCCCCAACCATAGCCAAAACCAATACTCATAAATAATCCAAAGTATGAAATAACATCCATGAAATGGAGCCTTCTGAAAAAATAAATGATCTCCACTTCAATCTAAAGCTAACCCCCCGAATGTACGAAAGCTAAGCAGGAGGAGAAGAACGGCTGGTTCCTGCATCGAATGGGGATACAACTACCCGAAGATGAGTTGGTAGGTGAATGCTAGCATGGACTCAAGATAAGGATAAAATAATTCCATTTAAGAAAACCAAGTAAGACCATCCATATGCACACAACCTATACATATATACCTATATATATATATATATATATATATTAACCATGCTGAGAAAAGGGAATCGGATTTAGTATGTAGTTAAAACCTTTAACCTCGTTACATAAAGCTTAACCGTCCTAGAACCACCCACGGGCTATATGGGTCTAGTGTAACCCTCTGAACGAGCCCCGATGCATGTAGCCGCATGAACCAGAGAGACGATAAAAGTTGGGAATTCCCATGCATACTTCACTCTCCATGGTACATATGTATAGTGTACCTAGAGGATTCCCGTATACCTCATAAGTATCATATAAGGTCGCCATGACCTGCCCCTCATATTGGCAAACATAAGTTTTCGTTGTTCATCCATTCGACTTCCACCTTCACAGTTAGCTTTCACACCCCCCATTGTTGCCCAACTAAACCAATTTCCAGCAAAACCATTATTCCATTGTTATTAACCATGTCTATTAGTAGTGTTATCGTCATACCAACAATAACTTTCTAGTATTGTCCTAAGCCAGACCTTTTAGGGGTCAAGGGACTCCCATGTACCCATAGACCCTTTTATCTAATTAACTTGGGAAATTCCTATGTACCCCACAAATATCCATTTCTACATCAGCTTAGGGGATTCCCTTGCACCCTACAGGAGTTGTACCCATCCTGTATGAGTGGTACCCATCTTTAGTACCCTAGGCCTTCCTCCCTAGGCCCAATACTGTCCAGGGTACGACGCACCCAAGCCCAAGTCGTATCCAAGTGTATGACTAGTACCCATAAACTGTATCCCTTGATGAATAGAATTTTAGGAGGTTTAAACGTTGACCACATATGAGTGTATGGTATGACTCTTACCCTGGCTTACGGCTCATGGTGAGCCACTTGTACTTAGACCCAACTTAAGTTACTAAGTCTAAGGTTAAATAAAGTAACCAAACAACCCGTATACACTGATACAACTCGTACCACCCAAATCAAACCCATTCCAGTAACTAAATCCATCCCACCAACCAACACTAGTCAACATACGACTAGACCATACCACTCGTACCCAAGCGTATGAATCGTTCCTCTAAGTCATATCTTGCCCAGAAACTAGAAATCAAGGAAATTTTCTAAGATCCAAAAAACTAAGGTGTTTCAGTCTCTCCCACTAGGAACATTCATCCTCGAATAACGGACAAGAAAGGGGAAACCACATGCACAAGTTATTTGTATTATCAAATATATTTAAAATATTTAACAAAGTTTGAAAATAAAGATGCAAATATATTAATCTTTCCTTTAACAAACACAAAAAATAAAGATATGTTGAAGAACATATACCTTTCGCACGAATCCTAGGAGTAGAAAACAGCTGTAGATACTTGGACTTCATGTCCTCTTTCTCTTTCCATGTAGCTTTTTCCACCATATGGTTACACCAAAGAACCTTAACAGAAGCCATATCCTTGGTCTGCAATCGACAAACCTGTTTATCCAAGATCTCAACTGGGACCTCTTTATAAGATAGTGAGTCTGAGATACCCAACCCCTCCAAAGGAGCAATCGAAGAAGGATCACCAATGCACTTTCTTAACATAGAAACATGAAATACCGGATGAATAGTTCATAAGCCACATTACCAACCCTTTACAGAACCACATAAGGACTAACATACCGATAAATGATCTTTTCCTTTTTACCAAACCACATTACTTCCTTCGTGGGAGATACCTTTACGAACACCCTATCCCCAACCTCAAATTCCAAGTCTCTACGCCTTATATCTACATAGAACTTTTGGCGACTTTGGGCAGCCTTACGCCTATCCTGAATCACTTTCACCTTTTCCATTGCTTGATAGACCAAATTTGGATCAAACATATTTGCCTCACCAAGCTCGAACCAGCCAATAGGAGATCTACACCTCCTACCATATAATGCCTCAAAAAGTGTAATATTAATACTAGAATGATAGCTGTTTTTGTAAGAAAACTCTACCAAAGGTAGATGCTCAATCGTACTGCCACCATATCAATCACACATGGCCGAAGCATATCGTTTAATGTCTAAATAGTACTTTCTACTTACCCATCCGTCTGAGGATGAAAATCTATACTTAGACTCATTTTAGTACCCAATCCCTTCTAAAAAGACCGCCAAAAATGAGATGAAAACTGCGTACCATTATTAGAGATAATAGAAATAGGTACCCCATATAGCTTTACAATCTCTCTAAGATATAACTTCACATAGTCCTCAGCCAAAAAGTTAGTCCTCACTAGAAAGAAGTGACCAGACTTTGTCATCTTATCCACGATGACCCAAATTGAATCCAATTGGTTTTGAGATCGAGGAAGACTGATAACAAAATCCATATTGATTACCTCACATTTTTACTCGGGGAAATCAATCTCTTGAAACAACCCACTAGGTCTCATGTGATCAACATTAACTCATTGACACACCATGCATTTGGCTACAAAATAAACCATGTCTCTTTTTATACCATTCCACTAATACATCTCCTTGAGATTATGATACATCTTCGTTGAGCTGGGATGTACAACGTAGCGTGATTCATAAGCCTCAGACAAGATTTTTCGCAAAACGTTGACATCAAGAATGCAAAACCTCCCTTTGTACCTTAAAGTACCATCACCATAGATATCAATCACCATTACCTTTTGTATACCCACATTAATCCTGATTTTTAGGAAGATAGGATATAGAACTCGCTTTTCTTTAATCTCTTCACCAAAAGAAGATCGAACCATTTCCTATATCATCATACCACAATCCTTGAACTCTAAAAGATGAACTCCAAAATTAGCTAAGTGGTGAATGTCTTTCACCAATTTCTACTTTCGTTTCTCCACACAGGCCAAACTCTCCATGGACAACCTGCTAAGAGCATTAAATACCACCTTAGCTTTACCTGGGTAATAATGAAGACTCATATCATAGTCCTTGAGAAGATCCAACCACCTCCTCTACCTGAGATTTATCCCTTTCTGAGTGAACACATACTGTAGACTCTTATGATTAGAAAAAATGTCTACGTGTACTCCATAAAGATAATGCATCCAAATTTTCAAAGCAAAAACCACCATCAACAACTCCAAATCATGAGTAGGATAATTCCTCTCATACACCTTCAACTGCCTAGAAGCATAGGCAATCATCTTCCAATGCTGCATCAAGACACAACCAAGTCCCACCCAAGATACATCACAATAAACCACAAACCCCTTAGTGCCCTCAGGTAATGTCAAAATTTGAGACAAAGTTTGCTTATCTTTGAACTCCTCAAAACTCTCCTCATAACCATCCGACCAAGAAACCTTTACTTTTTTCTGAATCAACTTAGTAAAAAGAGCAACTATCATCAAAAAGCTTTCTACAAACCACCGATAGTACCCAGCCAAATCCACGAAGCTCTAAATATCAGTTGGACTCATGGGTCTAGGCCACCTTCTAACTATCGCCACCTATTAAGGGTCCACCATGATCCCTTCGCTAGAAATAATATGACCAAAAAAAGTCACAACTTTAACCAAAACTCACACTTAGAGTACTTGGCATACAACTTTTATTCCTTCAAGGTCTGTAATACCACATGGAGGTAATTAGCATGATCCACCTCACTCTTGTAATAAACCAAAATATCATCAAAACACAATGACAAAGAGATCCAAGAACTTCCTGAAAACCCTATTCATCAAGTCCACAAATACTGCCGGGGTATTAATCAAACCAAATGACATCACCAAGAATTCAAAGTGCCCATATCGAGTACGAAAATCCATCTTAGGGATATCGTCCTCCCTAATCTTAAGATGATGAGACCCAGAGCTAAGGTCTAACTTAGAGAACTTGACACCTTGAAATTGATCAAATAAGATATCTATCCTTGGAAAAGGATACTTATTCTTGACAGTTACCTTATTCAACAGCTGATAGTCAATGCACATCCGAAGGAAACCATTCTTCTTGCGCACGAACGACACCGGTGCACCCCATGGGGATAAACTAGGATGAATAAACCCCTTATCCAAAAGATTCTTAAGTTGCGCCTTAAGTTCCCTCAACTCAGTCGGAGCCATCCTATAAGGAGGAATAGATATTGTACGAGTGTTTGGAATCAAATCAATACGAAAATCTATTTTCCTATTTAGAGGAACACTAGGAAGATCATTCAGAAAGACTATAAAAACTCATTTACCACCGGAACTAAATGTAGAAAAGAACCTTTTGAGTTAGAATCTTTAACCCAGATCAAGTGGTAAAGACAACCTTTAGAGATTAACCTCTGAAATCTAAGATAAGAAATAAACCTCACCTTAGGATCTAGGGAACCACCCTCCTACTCTATATCTGGTTCACTAAGGAACCTAAAGAGAACCTTATGGCGTCAACAATTAAAGGACACATAACAAGAATATAACCAATCCATCCCCAAAATAACGTCAAAATCCACCATATTTAGATTAAGCAGATCTACCAAGGTTAGCTAGCAACCAACAGCTACCACACACCCCCTATAGACTCTCTTCATAATAATCGAGTCACCTACCAATGTAGAAATAAAAAACGATCCAAAACAACATTAGGATCAAAACCAAAATACACCGCCACATATGGGGTCACATAGGAAAGAGTGGATCCTAGGTCAAGCAGATAATACACATCATGAAAAAAAGAGTTATAACGTACCAGTAATGACATCAGGTGATGCCTTAGATTCCTATCGAAATGCAAAAGCATACAACCTATTCTGTCCTATGCCTATACTAAAAGTAAAAGCAGACACCGAAGTCACACCACTAGGTGAAAGAGCAGAAGACAAAGCAATCGGAGCTTTAACCACTCTCGATGCACCTTTTTTGATCGGATAATTTTTAAGCATGGACTATATGGCCACATATAAAACACTTGTCCCTACCTTCATACCTTCATCACAATAGCCTCAATGAAGACGACCACAGAACTGCCTATTACCTAACTACATCGGGTGAGAAGTACTAGTAGTAAAAAAGGAACCAGAATTCTTCCACTTATTCTTCGGCTATTTACCTCCATCCTGAACATCCCGATGCTGAGTACCACTCTACTCAGAGAACCAGCTCCTCTTTCCTTGCCTTTTTCTAAACTCTGCCTATTTTTAAATTTCATCCTCCACTTATTGCATGTGGACAACCAACCTCAAAATATCCATATCCTTTATTAGTAAAGTAATTTGGCTTTCATGAATTAGATCTCGAGATATCCCAGAAGTGAACTTTCTCATCCTCGCCCTAATTTCATCCACCAAATCAGGAGCTTACCTTGACAGCTGATGAAACTTTAAGGAATATTCCTTGACAGATATTTTTCCTTTCTTGAGATTCACAAACTCCTCCATATTCATTTTCCTCATCCCTTGAGGAAAGAAATGATCTAGAAAAGCATTAGAAAAAGCATCCCATAAGGACAACTACTCAACATCACCTCTATCCTTATCCTACTCCTCGTATCATTGGTACACAATATCCTTGAGATGATAAGCTGTAAAATTTACACCTTCCATATTTGTGGCATGCATCACCCTAAATATTTTCTCCATTTCATCCAAGAAACCCTGAGGATCCTACTCCACTTTCACACCAGTAAAAGTAGGAGGATTAAGTTTTGTAAATTGGCCAACCCTTATAGCCTCAGTAGAAAACCCACCAGATGCATCTCGCTTAGTCTGAGCAGAAACCAACTGAGTAATAGTATAAATAGACTACCAAAATTCCACATTAGTTACCTCACTCTGAGGAGGACTAGTAGCAATCGAGGGAACTCTAGAATAATCAGGGACAAAGCCTTGAGATTAAATTCAAACTCTAGGTTTAGGGTATACCCCATCAACATCATTCCTTGATGAGACAGAATACCAAGAAAGTGAAAATTCCTAAATACCAGATAGCCTCTCTTATATGAGTGTGATGTGCTACATACCCCTAAAAGAGACTCTAATAGACACGACTTTGTGTAATCCTAATTGATCATAAACATAAAGCTCTAATACCAACTTAACACGACTCGACCCGGGGCCTTGTCGTGATGGACATTCAATGTCCAATCGAAACCGGAGACTACCCTCACTACCCAACCCAACCTCCAGCTACCTGCCTTGAGTTGGCTAAATTTTGAGCATATAAAAAGATATTGTAACAGCTCATATAAAGGATTTTGGATAGGATCACATTCATGACTGACCCAATCGAGTTCAACCATCCCAAACAAACCATCCAACCATACCAAACCAAACCAAAACCAAAAAACTGACCATAACCAAATAAGTTCCATAAATAATTAAATAGATAATCCTAAAATAAAAAAGGATAGAACAAACAATAATATCGTCAAACGTTATCAGTCCCAATACTAATACTAATGCTAAGGCTGACACCAATACTGATCCTGCCCATTTCAAGCCATATTAGTTCCATAAAAGCCTCTAACCAAAAGAATACAAAAATCTATTTTGGACATGCCCCCAACTATAGCGAAAACCAATATCCATAAATAATCTAAATTATGAAATAACAACCATAAGATGAAGCCTTTCAGAAAAATAAAAGCTTACCACTTCAATCCAAAAACAACCTTTGAATATCCGAATGCTAAGCAGGAGGAAAAGAATGGTCAATTTCTATATCGCATGGGGATACAGCTACCCAAAGACGGGTTAACGAGTGAGCGCTAGTATAAACTCAGGATAAGGAAAAAGTAATGCCATTTAAGAAAACCAAGTAAAACCATTCATATGCACACAACGCATACAAACACATGCACATATATATATAACTATGCCCGGAAAAGAGAACTGGGTTTAGCATGCAGTTAAAACCTTTAACCCGGGCATGTGAAGCCTAACCATCCTAGAACCACCCATGGGCTATATGGGTCAAGTGTAACCTTTTGAACAGGCCCAATTACATATAGTCGCATGAACCGAAGAGACCGTAAGAGTCGGGGATTCCTATGCTCCCTTCGCTCTCCATGATACATATGTACATTTTACCTAGAGGATTCTTGTGTACATCATAAGCATCATATAAGGTTTCCATGACATACCGCTCATGTCAGTAAACATGAGTTTTTGGTGTTCATCCATTGGAATCCTACCTTCATGGTTAGCTTTCACACCCCGCCATTATTACCCAATTAAAACCAATTTCCAACCAAATAATTATTCTACTATTATTAACCAAGGCTATTAGTAGTGGTATCATCATACTGACTATAACTTGCAAGT
>NC_061118.1:51380852-51395980 GCF_002878395.1 Capsicum annuum
CAAGGCTATTAGTAGTGGTATCATCATACTGACTATAACTTGCAAGTATTGTACTTAGCAAAACTTTTTAGTGATCAAGGGATTCCCATGTACTCATAGACCTTATTATCCAATTAACGTGGGGGATTCCCATGTAGCTCCCAAGTATCTATTACCATATTAGCTTGGCGGATTTACTTGTACCCCAGAAGTATGTTTATTAAGCCAACTCATTCCAAAACTATTTAAACCATTCATATCATTTAGGGTTCCATTACAAAGTTTAAAACCATGCATAAGTTCCATTGAAAACCCAATAATATGGTGAAAACATTGTTATAGACATTTTATCAAACATATTGGGTACATAGTACTTCCAAAGCCAAAGCCAAATTAGCAAACAACCATTCTCATGAAACCAATTATCAAAAACCACCATTAATGTATATAAAAGCATAATTAAAATATGGTAAAACCATAACCAAGCATTTATAATCAAAACCCCCAAATCATATTTGAAAACCCAAAATCATACAACATTTAAATTATGAAAAACATTGTATAAAATCCATGCCTTTAGTTAGAACTAACAATGAGGGAAGAGAACATGTCTTAAACCAAGATGATGATGGAGAGAAATCACCAAGACAAGCCCCAATTTACTCCTTTGGATGAAACCCTAGCTTCCTTTACCCAAGAACTCTAAAGGAGATTTAAGAGTGTTTTCTAAGTGTTTAAGAATAGAATAGTAGAGCAAATAACCTCCCAAGTGCAATATAAGTTGTGGGACCTCATTAGGATAAGTGAAAAAATGTCCAGATTGCCCTTACTTAAACTGTACTTAATTCCTGTCATAGGGTATGACTGACCCTTATGAGTCATACCTATCCTGTTCGAATGGTACTCACCTCTTGTACCCTAAGCATTCCCCTTTAGATCCAACACTGTCCAATGTACGGCACACTCAAATCCAAGTCGTAAATAAGTATATGACTAGTACCCCTAAACTGTACCCTGGAAGAATAGAATTTCAAGAGGTTTGAACATTAACCATAATACGAGTCCATGGAATGAATTGTACCATGGCATATGACTCATGGTAAGCAACTTGTACTTAGATCCTACTTAAGTTACCAAATCTAGGGTTAAGTGAAGTAACTAAATAACCCATATACACCGATATGACTCATACCACCCAAATCATACCCATTCCAGTACCTAAATCCATCTCACGACCCAACACTGTTCAACATACGACTGGACCATACCACCCGTACCCAAGCATATGACTCATTCCCCTAAGTTGTATCTTGCACAGAAACTAAAAATCACAAAAATTTTCTAAGGTCCAGAAACTAGGATATTGGAATTACATGCCACAATCATTACAAAATTAGGATTGAGATGCATGACTAATATAATATAAAAGATGTCAAACATAGATGAAATCATTGAAGAGTTATATACTATGAATATGGCATAGACATTATTTTAGGTTTGAGATTTTAGGCTAAAAAAACTTACACTATTAGGATTTTGTTAACTTTTGCATTCTTGGCCTAAAGATTTTATTTCTTATTAATCGGTTTACAAAGTCTGTATACACCTAACAAAAAGCTACTTCTTTGAACAGTAATGAAATAAATAAAAAATAGGTCTAGCCCTCTTTCCTGGGATCCTCTTACTTTTGAACTACAAAGATGGAAATTGTTGAAATAGCTCTTTTATTGAAAGAGAATGATTCATATGATACATCACTCCAGTCGAGTCCAATAAAATTTAAAAACAAAGATATTTTTATTTTGTTTCAAATGTGTTGCAGAATGATATAGAAAGAAATTGATATTGATACCGCTAGCTTTCTTAACTTAATTAGTAGGACCAACTCAATTAATTTTTAGACAAATAAAGAACTGAATTGGTATTGACTCATCTCAATCTTTTTGATGTTTCTATCTTGATTTTCATAGATTAAGTTTCATTTTGATTTCCATAGATGAATTTAGTCGATTTCTATCTTGATGAAACTTTCAATCTTGATTGACACAGAGATGGCATTGGGGATTTATGATAGTTAGATTTAATAGATTTGACAGAAAGAAGATGTTAATATTAATGTTGTCATTATTATGAATGGGCAAGGGATATGTAATAGAGACATGTAAGATCTTTCTAAATCGGCACGTTCGACACCTGAATTAGTTATTGGGTTTTAATATTATAGGCCAAATCAGATCGGACCTACAGGGTTCAAATGAACTTATTCAATTTGGAGCCTAACCAAATTAGGTCAGGTTGGGTTTGAATAATATATATATATCTATATATATATATATATATATATATATTTATTTATTTTTTAAGCTGCTAATAAAATACAAACATAGACTACGTACTATTTATTATTCAAATCTCTATCTTATATAAACGAACATTTCTAGTAATGTACTTGTTAAATATAATTTTAGTTATTTTAAATACAAAAAAGTAACTTGTGAGTTATAAGTATATTTTAATGTTTTAATACAAAACTTAAAGACTTAAAATACATATACGAAAATTTTTAAATATAGTTTTAGTTATCTTAAGAAATAAAGTTCTAAAAAAATTGATAAAAATTGGGCTAATTCATTTGGGTCGGTCCAAGTCGATTATTTGGTACTGTTTTATGATGTGAATATACAAGGCTGAATAGATTTGGGATATGATTTGAAATTTTAAATCGGCCGATTTTGGTTACTCTTGTTGACACAACAAAAACCAACCCCTTTCTTAGGGGTCGTGTCAGATTGATTTTATATCGAGTTGGACTGGTTAAGTTCTAGGTCAACCCAACTTGATAGATAGGTCTAGATCATGCAGTAGCCTAAACATAATTCCATACTCCTCCACAAATCTCCTATAGTATCTAGTTACTCCTAGAAAACCCCTAACTGCTTTAACTATTGTTGGAACTTGCCTGTTCACCATACTTGATTTTACTAAGATCACTTGTCACTCCCCTTCTGTACAATAATGTGTCCCAAGTATTCAATCTCATTTTGACTAAATTTACATTTGCTCAGTTTGGAAAATAGGCAATACAGTTTCGGCAATTTAAGAGATTGTGTTAAGTATGACAAGTGATCATCCCAATATTGGTTGTACACATCATCAAAAAATTCCAAGATAAACTTTTTACAGTAAGGTTGAAACACCTTATTCATCACACTATCAAATGTGGAAGGTGCATTGGTTAGGCCAAATGACATAACCATAAATTCATAATAACCATTACGGGATCTAAATGTAGTTTTCTTAATATCCCTCTCATACATCCTCAAATCCAACTTAGAAAAATATTAGGAACCACCAAGTTCATCTAGTAATTCTTCTATTATATGAATGTGGAAATTATCTTTAATATTATAGGTATTTAATTATCTATAGTCAATGCAAATTCTCTAAGTCCCATCTTTCTTCTTAACTAAGACTATAGGTGAAGAGTAAGGGCTTACACTTGGTCTAATGACTCCAGATGATAGTAGTTCTTGGATCATCTTTTCAATCTTATACTTTAGGATCACTGAATATTTGTAGGGTCTTACATTGATTGCTGGGGTACCTTCTTGAAGTATAATATTGTGGCCATCATCCCCTTTTGGAGATAATTCACTACGCATTTCAAATAGTGTGGAATATTATCATAATAAACTTTGCAAATCATCAGACATTGCTAATTATTGTGAATTCAATTATTTTTCCTATTGCTCCCTTGGTTGAATGTGGGCCACCATCATCATACTTAAGTGATAAGACTTTTGAGTAATAAGTACACCATCTATTGATTACCAATCAATTTTGATCCCCTGGGTTGACTAACTCTTAATAACACCCCTTTTCCCAATTTAGAAGTCCATCTTTATTTGTTTGAATTCCACTTAATGTCCCCTAGTATTACCAACTACCAGATGCTTGACTGTTATGACCCGAGCTTAGGTCTTAAACATAAACAGGTACTCAAAACCATTAATGGCCTAAGAGAATCACTTATCTTGCATCATGAGTATTCAATTAAAAAGTTTGGAAGAAACACTTAAGTCCATCAAAATATAACAAGAGAAGTTCAACTTTTAAAATTGGAACTTCAAAGATATAAGTATGAAAATCCAACAACATAAGAAATTAAATTGAAATATCTTTATCTAACATCTATGTTTTTTTATGAAGCCTATAAAAATGAATCAATCTTTACTAGAACATGATGAGTGGTGAATTTACGCTCATTTTCACTTATCACTCATGAACACTACTATGATTTAAAGACATAAATTAGACAACATTATGATTAAATTCACTAATTTCAACATTTGCAGGCATATAGGTAATGATATAGAAGGATGTGGAATTGAGCTAAAAAGGAATAAAGAGGAGAAAAAAAGTGCATAACTGAAGGACCATGTATAGAACGATGCACAGTTACTGCAATCGCGGTTTGAGGGCCGTAATTGTGGACAGTCAAGAAGGTCAGCAGCTGCAATCATGTGGATCTACCCACAGTCGCGGTAGCCACAATCATAGCAAATCTGGTGCAATCGCAGCAACGTGGGATTAGGCCCAGGGGTAGTTTTGTAATTTTTAGCAGTCGACCCCAAATCCCTTAAAAGCCTCAAACCCTTTCCCATTTTGGGCATTTTTGATACTAAAAATATTTTGAATTTGAAGTTGAAACCCTAAATTGGGCAAGAATTGTTGTTTGATTTGCAGACTATGAATTTACTAATTTCTTAAAGAATGGATGCTTTGAACTACCCTTATGGTATATTTTTCTCTCCTTTCATAATGAGTAGCTAAATTTCATTGTCTTAGGATTATGTTGAACTAAGGTGTAATTAATTGTGAGTTGTGATGTATTTAAGCATATACTAATTGGTTGATGATGGGTTCTACTATTGCTTAATTAAATTGGTTTGAATTTGTAGGTGAAAGCCCTAAATACCCAAAATGGGTTTGCGGGTGAAAACCCCAAACTCTTGAAAACTCAAACCATCCTTGAAAAAGGGGTTTGGGTAAATTTTTGGCACACATCATCCTTGAAAGAGGTATGTGGGAACCAAGGCAATAGTAGGAAATTATTGGGTTTAGTTTGCTAATTTTCACTATCTTAGACATAAGGGTAGTTATGAGGTTTAATATACCGTAGGTATCATCCTAGAAATAGGGATACCCGATTGAGGTGTTGGGTGGATTTAATTGACACACTCGTTAGGTACTCGAAAGGGTCAATGAGTGATATCTTTAGGTCTTTGTTGACAAACTAGTCTCAAGGACCCTATACCTAGCCTACCCTAATATTTACAACTAGCATGCACATCAAATCTTCATAAACCCATACCTAATTTGCCCTTAGATAGACATAATCCCAAGATTCTCTCTATACCAAAAATAATTTACAGTTGTTGTATAGTTGTAAAATTGAGTTACTATTGACAAAAACCCTCCCAAAAACAAAACCCTCCATGTTAAATCATGCTTTTTACCTTATTTTCACTTCGGGTGTTTTCTTAGTAAGTGTTGAGACCCATAAAATATAGTTCTCATTTCACTTCCTGTGGATTTGACCTCAACAAAAGTTAGGATATTGACAACAACCGTCCTCTACTAAATTACATGGTATAGGTGGGCATTATCAGAACACGGTCCCTAACATAACTTAAAACTGAATGAACTAAACATAATAAACTAAGCCTCCAAGAGCAGTGGGGGATTACAATAACTGATCTGGATAAATTTAATGACGATGATGTACTGAACTGCGAGTGTTCAAGTCTGAATTTAGATCATTATAAGATATAATGATAGAGATAGTCAATATATGGAATGTATTAATATGTAAAACTGGGAAGGAGGAATATAATATAGTGTGCAAATACGAAACTAAAATAAGAGACTCAACAGACCTAGATACCAATAAGGAATATTAATTCATTATTGAACTGGACGGTATAATTGACATCAATACATAATATACTATATGCTATGTGGGTCAGGTCAACGCCCGATTAGCTGAGATCCAATCCATATGTGTCGCATAAATTAATATCTCTGCATATAACATCATCCATGCATACCAATCATCCTTATAGAGGGGCTATTAATTTTTTTTAGATTTATGGAATAAACCATACCTACATTGATAAATACAATTTTTAGTAGTGAATCCCTTTTTAAGTCACACCTTTTTGATGAACCATCTAATCCCCTTAAGTCCATGTTTTAGTCATCTACCCAACAACAATGAAATAACTTGTAAAGGTTCTTATAAGATTTATATAATTGGATCATACTTGAAAACTCACAAGATTAAAACATCAAAGAACCTTACTTGAATTCTGGAGATATTCATATCATTAAGTAAAGTCATGATACTCAGAAAACTTTGTGCAAGGTTGTTTAACATACTGTAACACCCATACCTTCCAACATATAAACGACTAAGTGAACTCAACAAAAATATTTGAACTTGAGATGGTAAGAGATGGTATTTGATGTTAAAGTGTAATAACTTATATTCTACTTATACTAGTTCAATCAATATGGAAACTTGAGATAATCTCGTTATATAGGTAAGTGACCAAGTCTCTTAAGTGATTGATGGTTTAAAACAGATTTGAAGGTACTATGATATCCCATACATTTCAACATGTGTTTTGCTAAGTTAATCTCGATGAAAGTGATTAAGCTTGAGATAGTATGTCATGACACAAAATACACGCATGATGGTTGTTGCAATAACCCTAGACAAGTCAATTTAGGCTAGCCCAAAAGAATGATAATTAAATAAATAGAAATGGAAGCAAAACAATAACATAATCCCAAATATATAAATGAGAAACAAACCTCAAAAATACACCCCAGATCGGTTGTTGATGTCACCCAAATTACACCTCTTAAAAAGTATAATGTGGTCGCTTATCAAATATAAAACCCAACAAGGTTGGGGTTGATCCTACAAGGAATAGGATAAAAATTAGTTGGATGATTCTTGATGTAGCTGAAAAGTGCAGAAAGAAAATGGGGGTCTTTTAAGAATAGTAGTAATAGTAACAATGGTGGCAAATAGGGTTGTTATCAGTATGAGACGATCACTATGATTATGTTCCCCCTGACTCCTTAACTCGTAGACTTTTCCCTTTTGAATCACAAAACATGCAAGAAAATCACAAAACATGCAAGAACACAAATTAAGAATGAATTTTTCCTTTTCTACTTCATTGATCCATCAGGGTTCCTACAACCCCAATTATGGGATTTAGCTGCTCATGATCATATGAACAAACACATAATTCATAACTAAAAGTATATGAATGATCTCACAAATAATTAAGAATGAAAACTGAAATCCCAACTTTACATCAAACCCAAAAAACCAAGAACAAGAATTCTAAGATCAAAAGTGTATCTCAGAACTCAAAACAATGTAATAAGTGTATAAAGTGCTTAACTCTAAATACAGATACATAAAAAAACCTTGAAAACATATCCAAAATATAGTTGGTACTAACCTACGTCCCCACTTACGGGCCATAGGTAGTACCTACAAGCCGTAGGTGGGTTTGTAGGAATCAGGATGTTCTTTAAGTCTTCATAACCCTATCTATGAAGGGTACCTACATGGCCATAGGTACCACCTACTCCTCATAGGTTGGCCTTCATAAGAATAAGAATACTTTTCAACTTTGAAAACTTCAGGAGTCCTACCTACTGACCTAATCTACAGGCCCGAAAGTACTACCTATGGCTTATATGTAGGGCTTGTAGGTAGCCTTCTTGCTACAATTCATAACCTTTTGCTCCATCTATGCTCCATAACCCATTTTTCTACAATAACAACATAAAAACACATCACATCTAACAAAAATGACCTAGGTAGTTTCTTATTTTCTATATTTTAAGCATCAAAAGTTCCATGAAATCATGGCATATCAACACCCTCAACTTAGAACATTTGCATGTTCTCGAGAAACTAACAGATAACATAAAAACATGATGCTTAACTAAAAGAAGCATAAGGCATCTACGACAGTCAACTTAATTTTGCTCTAATTACTTACCCCCTCTTATTCACATCTTTTGAAACCACTATGTGGACTCATGTAGAACAAAAGTATGATATAAAGGAATCAAGTGATGCCATTACATTAGCAACAAACAACCAAGAATATATGCAATATACACTACCCGAACAGATAAGCAGTTAACACAACAACACAAGTACCCTCACAACCAAAATGTTCCAACTCTCATAGTATAATAATGTATGTTAATGAAGGGACGATATCAAGCAACTCACACTCTTAAAAGATGTTCCAACAATCTGTATAAAATACCATAAGCTTGCCGTTATTTTCTATACCTTAGTTTTTTTAGGGAGTTGAACTAGGATCACTATAGGACTTTTCTGGGCTTGTAATATTGGATTGGGGGTAGGTATGGTACATTTGTGATATAGTGACTCACCTTCCTTGACAAAACATTTACATTATTAGCTCCACTTCTCAACCATACTTCTTTTATTTCTCCCCTTTTATCCTTTATTGCTAATTTTGATTGGGTGTGGTTTTCTTCTTACTTTGCATTTAATCACTTTTTTTTTTATTATTTTCATTTTTTCCTCTTTTTTTATTTTCCTTTTCACACTTTTCTACCACACCCAACCTTACTTTGTTTTTCTTATTTATTCAACACCTTTCTTCTACCCATTCTCAACTACACACCCCTATGATAGCCACCATCAACTTAGGCAATTTTCCTGAGTTGAGTGTACAGTGTCCAAAAAGTGACTAGGGCCAAAGTAAGTTCATTGTAATTAAGAAGGAGTGTGAATAGGGTTAAACAAGAAATTAGGTCAACTTAGACATAAATCAAGGATCAAGGGATACTTATTTCTATTTCAACAGTCTTTTAGTCTAAGAGTGGACTAATATAAGAATGACCTATAATTATGTCCCAACCAATTATCTTACAACCTAGTCAAGAATAACTGGGAAAGTCCTAGATTAAATGCACAAAGTGAACTAGGTAAATCCTCACACACATATGGTAAATGCTTATATTATCAACTACTACCTATCTAGTTCACGCAACTCTAAGATTTGATTATTTGTCCCTAATACTAATGCAATAACAAGATTCACACAATGGTTACACATATATTTACACACATAGTTCAAATTTTTTTAAGAGGTATCATATTTTTGAAACACAAAATAGAACATGTCACTACACTTGGGTTCCTTATTTTTCTTCTAATTAAATATAAACAATACATTACTTATATTATGACACAAGAAATACCTGAACATGTTGGTTCAAACTAAGATAAAGAAACCAACAGAAAAAGAAACACGATAACAAAAACCCTCGACTGTGGTACACCCCACCCCTAGCTAAAAGATGATGCACGATCCCCAATGCATACTAGAAACTAGATAAAAAATGTTTTAGTGTATACCTATGATGATCTAGGCATCAGAATCTGGCTCGTCCCTATCTGAGGCATGACATAACTCATCACCAGGAGGAGGTGGTGATGCGTGACTAGAAAAGGAATCCAATCGACACGACCCAAACCAGGTGCTAGTTGTGTCAGGTGCCTCAAGCCCAGCCAGGATCGAAGACCATCCCCGTTACCCAATCATAACTGCCTTACACATTTTAATAGATAAAATTCTAAATATGTACAACATAACCATATGGAACAATCACAAATCAAATACAGTCAAATGGTGTCAGCCCCAATACCAATACCAATAGGATAAAGGCTCAATGGGGCTAGCTAGGATTATGTACTAAGGTAGATAAAAGAGGGTATGAAATAAGGCTATCAATAAAATTCCTATATCATCACCTAAACCAATACTGACGCCGCCCATACAAACCCAAAGTAGTCCCATAAAGCCTCTATCCAAAAGTAAAACACTATCAGGTTGGGACATTTCCCCAACCATAGCCCAAACAAAAATCTATGACATGAAAAAAGTATTTAGAGAAATCTATAACATGAAGTGGAGCCATCCAGAGTATAGAAGCTCACCACTTCAATCCAGCACAAGCTGTCCTCGAATTCAATCACTAAGCAAGAGGAGTAGTATGGCTCGTTCCTGCATTGTGTGGGGAAATAACGCCCGAAGATAGGTTAGTAGGTGATCGTTAGCATGCTCTCTGAATAAGGATAAAATAATGCCAATATTTGAAACCAAGTAAATAACCATATGCAAGAACAACCATACATATACTTATATAATCTATGTCAGGAAAGAAAACAGGATTTAACATGCATATTAAACCATTAACCTAGGTATGTGTGGCTTAACAGTCCTAGAACCACATGTACCCCACAAGTATATGGTCTCCATGACCCATCCTTATGCCAAAAAAAATGAGTTTCCAGTGTCCGTCCATTGGACTCACACCTTCATGGTTAGCTAGCACAACCCGCCATTATTGCCCAATTAAAATCATTAGCGCACAACCAAACCACCGATTCTATGTATTATTAGCCAAGCCTATAAGAAGTGGTATCGTCATACCGACTATAGCTCACAATCAATGTCCTTAGACAATCACTTAGGGCATTCCTATGTACGTTGTAGGTTCCATTATTAGATTCACTTAGGGATTATCATGTACCCCACAAGGTTTTAAATCAAAGCCATGGTATAACGCCCTGAAATCTCATCCCGAAGCGTAACACGGTGCTTAAGGCTACAAGTATCCCTAAGCTAACTCTTTGAGCCTATTACTACATACAATAACTTATTTGGAGATAAAATAAACAAAACACTGGTACTGTCTTATCAAATGATTGGAAATACGAAGAAAATACTCGGTACAAACGACCACAATACTGGAAATCTCAACATACTAATAATATGATAACTAGTCTGACAAAGACTCTACTACTCCATGACTAGAGAGCCATTGGGACAGGCCCCCAACTGACTCTAACTAAACTGAAAGTAATAATATATCTACTAAAATACTGAAATATCTAAAGATAGATCCTCAAACCATGAGGACTCACCACTGTGGAAATGTAGACAAAGGTACTCGAAAATCACTGACGAGGCTGGGACTGAGCACCTAAACGTACATTATAAGACAATGTAGCACACAGACGTATATATGGATCAACACTTGGGATGTACTGAGTATATGGGGGTGTATGTATTTAAATAGACATTATCATTAATCTTTATAAAATCATGCATGCATATATGAATGACTCACATGGCTTGAATAAATCCAAAATATAATTCTCATGAATCGTGAATAGTGAAATATGAAATACAAATCTCGTGAGTCATTATACTTAACTTTAAAATCTCTACTATCCTCTTATCCTCAATACTTGACGGCTAAAGGAAATTTAAACAATACTTTTAGACTCCTACTTTTATCTCATAGAGAGTAAAACTTCTTTAAAACTTAAGGAATCAGAACTTTTAGGAACTGTCAACACTTGGGAACTCTAGAACTCATTTAGACTTGGGACACTTAGAACTCGAGATTATATAACTTTGGACACTTAGGAGTTTCTTCTAACCGACATAAACCATGTGAGCTACATGGAGTCCAATGTCTTGTCCTCCTAAGGAAGAAACCTCACATTGGGGAGAGACGTCATACTCTTGCCAATGAGTATAACCTCAACTCAGTGATTACTATCTCAGCCTCGGGCCCATAAATCTCAGTCCTACGATAGCACGTAGTTTTGGAGTATGAGACCTCAGAATCATACCCAACTCGGTGCTAAATACTACTCCCATACTCAACTCAGAACTCTTAGGAAATCCACCTCAAATAACTCAAGAATCTATACTGAAGACCAAATTGTATTACTATTTGTTTTAATAGAACAACATTGTGGATTCCAACTCTATTAGGATCAATAAGGTCAAATATTTCTCAATAATCTCAAAGTACTCAAATCATAGGTGCTTATAGCACATAAGTTCATAAAACTGCAATTCTCAAGTAGGGCTTAGTGGCCCACAGTTCAATCTCAAGTTAAGACTCATCAAAATGCATACTAGAGATCATAAGGATTAATAAATCATATAGAAATCTGGAATTTCAGCATTATGCATTAAAATCTCAAATCTCAATTTCTAAAACATGGAAATTATCATAATCTCTAGAACAACAACAAAGACTACAAACCCATACTTCAATTTTTATAAGAAAATATGTGAAACCATATATTCTTGTAATTTAAAACTACTTCTGGGAACAAGGCCGAAAGGAGTGTCCTTGTTCGAACCCCACATACCTTGAATTAGATTCTTTGGATGCACTCTCGCCTTTGGGACTCTATTCGTACTCTTGAAGCCCTTGACTTGGGAACCTTGAATCTTGACTCAATTTAGAAAATCTATAGTGGATTCTTGAGATTCTTGGAGGAGGTTTTGGATACTTAGGATTTTTGTTGAGGGAAAATTTGAGAAAAACTTCATAAAAGGGTTGTAAATGACTTTAATTTGGTATTTGTAAGTTTAAGAGTCTTGGGAAAATTCCAAAGTGCCCTTTTTAACTTCTGTACGAAGCTGGAAAAATTGAACTAGGAACCCAATTTTATGGGCCACCGCGATGTGCCACTATCGCGGTGGCTCACTGGAAATTGACCAATGGGAATCTGGGAGTCACCGTGAAGTGGAGCCATTGCGTTGTCCCACTGGTTGGGACCTGAAACTTCAGTGTAACGCGTCACAATTGCGCTAGGTCACTGGAAATTGACTATTAGGAAATTGGGGTCCTCCATAATGAGCCACTATCGTGGAGTTCCACTGGAATTTGACAATTGTCAAATAGACCCTCTCCGCGATGCTCCAAGTACTAAAATGATGCTGTTTTATGACTAGGACTTAAATTAGCCATAACTTCTTGCCCGGGCATCGGATTTGGGTGAATCTTATATCGATGGAAAGCTTATCAAATTTCCCATGTGATAAAAATTCAAAATGAGGGAAATTCTATATGGTTAAAACAATAATCACTTAGGAAGTCACTCCTTAACTTTCTCGAGGAGAAATTCAGCTTAGTAAAAATTCAAGGTATAACACATGGCCACCAAAGACTTACCATTTATCCATTAAAACCATTTAACCAATTTAATTTCCATTACCATATCATGCTATGCAAAGTTTTCAATAAAAGTCAAACTAAGTAATAAAAGAATTCTCATAGGCATTTTAACAAACATGTTAATGACTTATAGTTTCCAAAACCAAAAACAAGTGCCAATTGACCATTACCATGCAACCACATGTTCAAATTACCATTATAATATGAAAACAATAAGTATAAACATTGGAAAACATAAATCAACCATTAATAATGAAAACCCCCAACATATAATTGAAAACCCAAAACCATATCACCATTATGCCATGCAAACCATTCATAAAATATGCCTTTAGTTGAACTAGCAATGAGGGAGGAGTAACATGCCTTAGATATCAATAATGATGGAGAGAAACCACCTTTGAAAGCCTTAATTGACCACCTTTAAGGAAACCCTCTCCTGCGCTTTTCCCAAGCCTTGATTAACCCAAGCCTTTTCTTGAACTATATAAATTCCCATAGGAAGGTACGACTCCACCACCCAAACCGTACCCTAACATACAAGTGGTACCCACTATTTGTACCCTAGCTAGCAACTTGGTTTCTAACACTAACTAACATACTACCACAAAGGCCAACTCGTACCCAAGCATACAATAAGTACCCTAGAATTGTACCTTATGCAGGATAGAATCATCTAGGTTAGACATAGGACATCATACTATTTTAACTATACTTCTATTACTCTAACATATGACTAGTATGATGTCTATTCGTACCTTGGAAAGAAACCAACCAAAAATCACTGATCAACATATGAGTTGAGGGCCCTAAACCATACCCTATCATATGATAAATACCCAATATCATATGATGTCCAAAAGCTCAAACTCAAGAAATTTTATAAGGATTAAAACCCTAGTTATTTCAATTCTCCCTCAGTTGGATCATTCATCCTCGAATGATGTAACAAGGTAGCACAATCACGATTTACAACCCACCATTCAAACTCTAACCCTTAACCAAGTTAGAAAACAAAGATGCAAGTACATCAATCTTTCCTTTAACTAAGTTAGAAAATAAAAGAAAGATGAAGAACACATACCTTCCTCATGAATTTTTGAAGAAGAAAATAGGAACAGATACTTGGACTTTATGTCCTCTTTCTCTTCCCAAGTATCCTCTTCAACGTTTTGGTTCCACCATAGATGTAACACCCCAGAAAATAGGTCCCGGAGCATCACACAGTGCTTGAGGCTACAAGTAGTCCTAAGCTAACACTTTGAGCCATTTTCATTCAGCTCAACACAAATCAACGGGGTTTTCATAAATAACCCTCAAATATCAACAGAGTAATCATCATCGAAGAATAAAAGAATTTTAGAAAGATAACAAAATACGACTTATTAGTCAACTCCCAACATCTATACTAGTCTGACAAGCCTCTAAGAAAATCAATAAAACCCGTGAGCCATTGAGACATGCCCCAACTGACTCATACTCAGTTATCAAATGTAAATAATTCTGTGAAACCAACATCAGACATCACATCCTCGGAACATGAGGACTCACTACAATAGAGGATGTAGAATAGCATTCCCGAAGAATCACTGTCGAACCTGGAACTGAGCACCTGAACCTAAATTTTGAGAAAATGCAGCCCACATCCGAAGATGTGGGTTAGTACCATGGAAAGGAACCGAGTATATGGGGGTGTATGCAGTTGTATAAACATCATTATCATAAATATTTATAATAAATAAACAGGATGTATGAAAGACTCACATAGCCCAAAGAAAATCGTCATAATCATGAGAGGATGAAATAAGTGCAATAACACATGTGAGTAATCATATAATTTGTCAATCACTTTCAGTTCATCAAGAATATCAATTCTCATAATGTAAATATTATTTAAATCTTTCGAAAGAATAACTTTCACAATTCCACTCTCAAATCACTTCACCATTCACCATAGACACAAGGAAACACACACATACACTGGGAGATCCTATAACCGACATAAACCGTGTGAGCTACATGGA
>NC_061118.1:51396080-51441885 GCF_002878395.1 Capsicum annuum
CACTCACTTTCAGTTCATCAAGAATATCAATTCTCATAATGTAAATATTATTTAAATCTTTCGAAAGAATAACTTTCACAATTCCACTCTCAAATCACTTCACCATTCACCATAGACACAAGGAAACACACACATACACTGGGAGATCCTATAACCGACATAAACCGTGTGAGCTACATGGAGTCCAACGTACAATCCATATTGGGGAGAGCCGTCCTATCCTTGCCATCGGAGTAGGACTATAGATATCAAAAATCCACATAAACTAGTGATCACTATATAAATCAGCGTCAAGCTCACTCCTACGGGAGCACATAGTTTAAGGGAAGTAAGGTCGCTTTATACCTCCCACTCGGTGCTAAAGATTTCTCCCGGACATAGCTCAGATCATTTCAAAGACAATCGCCAACAAAACAATTTCAGTAATATATAAATATACATCGGGAGCCATCATGCTTCCCATCTATCAAAATCAGCCACATTGTTGATTTCTTTCACACTCGAGTTCAAAACATCTCCATTAAGACCAAAAGGTCAAATCATTCAAAATATCTCAAATATTCAACATCAACGTGCTTATGACACACACTTTCTTAAAAAAATATAATTTCCAATGGGGATTCACGACCTAAATATTAAAATCATGATAAATATCATTTATGATTGATACTTTATATCTCCACACATGTAAATTCATCTTTCAAAATCATAAACATCAAGATTTCATAATAATCATCATAAGCTATGGGTTCATACTTCAAATTCATAAAAATCAAATAAAAATCATGCCTTTATTAAGAAAATTACTTTTGAGCACAAGAAAGAAAGAGAGTTCTTGTTGAAAAATCCCACATACCTTGAATGATGAACTTTAGATCGATACTCATTTTTGAGATATTAATCGTGCCTTTGAATGATGGTTCTTGGAGTTCTTGAACTAGGAACTTAGAATCTTGAATAAATTTGCAGAATTAATGGTGAACTTTGAATCTTTTTGAGGGAATTTGATGAAATATAACATATAATGCTTCTAATAGGCTTTAATATAGGGTTTGGACAGATTTTAGGTTGGGGGAATGACCAAAATGCCCCTAAAAATAAAAAAATTCTCAAATCTGTCCTTTGATGGACTGTTTTGATAGTCTAAAGTAGATTAACCATAATATTTTAGTTCGATATCCAAATTAGATGAAATCAATTTCATTTAGAAAGAGGACTCGCAGAGCTTTCCATTGATATATAGTAGATCACCCAGACCATTATGTACAAGGAGTTATGATCATTTAAAGTTGGAGCAAAAATATGCCAGGCCTCAGTACTTTTTCCTGCATGTTTTACTATTTACTACTATTCATGGTTCGATCGGAATGTTCATAACTCGTCGCTCAAGTGTCCGTTTTTGATGATCCATATATCGTTGGAAAGCTTATTCGATACTATACGCCATAGTGGGTCATAATCTAAGACATTCCACACGGAAAATTTATAATTTATTCAAGAAGATAGAACCAAACAAGTTTATGCACAAAATTTCAACGAAAAATTTCCCGGGGTATTACATCATCCTCCCCTTGGAAAAATTCATCCTCGAATGACGCTTGACATGCCAAGATTAGATAGGGAATAGAGCATACAGCTGAACCCATTCGTTAGACTCATCACCACATCGTTTCTCACTTCGAATGCAACATAGAATGCATAAATTCAAGAAACTAAAGCTGAACACATAATAAATGACAGCTGAACTGCAGCAACTTTTATCAAAAGTGCATGATTTAGGAAAGAACGGTACCTTCGGCTTGATTGGATTTTGCGAAAAATAGGTGTGGGTACTTGGATCTCATATCCACCTCAGCTTCCCAAGTTTCACCCTCAACAGATTGGTTTCGCCACAACACCTTGACCAAGGGAACTTCTTTGTTCCTTAGTCTTCAGACACTGAAATCAAGAATCTCAATAGGAATCTCATCAAAAGAAAGATTTTCTTGAATGTCAACACTCACTGAGGAATTCACTATCAAAACATCACTAATATGCTTTCTAAGCATGGAGACATGGAATATTGAATGAACAGAGGACAACTCAGAAGGCAACTCGACCTCATAAGCTACCTTACCAACATGGCTAAGAATTTTGTAAGGACCAACATAATGGGGACTAAGCTTCCCCTTATTTCCGAATCTCTTCACCCCATTATGGTTGAAATTTTCAGATACACTAGGTCACTAACTTCAAACTCAAGGTCTCTCCTTCGAACATCCGCATACGACTTCCGACGACTCTGCGCAGTTTTCAACCTTTCCCTAATCAACTTAACTTTTTCTATAGCCTCAAATACCAAATCAGGACCACTTACAGCCGCTTTACCCACCTCAAACCAACCTATGGGTGATCTACACTTTCTCCCATATAAGGCTTTAAACGAAGCCATGCCAATACTAAAGTGGAAAGTATTATTGTAAGCAAACTCTATCAACGGTACATGATCATCCCAACTTCCCTTAAAGTCAAGTGCACAAGCTCTCAACATATCCTCTAAGGTCTGGATGGTCTGCTCAGCTTGACCATCGGTCTGGGGATGAAAAGCAGAACTGAAAAGCACTTGGGTACCAGGACCCTTCTGAAAAGCTTTTCAAAATTATGAAGTGAACTGAGTAACCTTATCCGAAATGATAGACAAGGGAACTCCATGCAGTCTGACTAGCTCTCAGATATATAATCAAGCATAATCCTCAGCAGTTTATGAAGTATGGACAGGCAAAAAATAAGAAGACTTAGTCAACCTATCAACCACAACCCAAATGGAATCATGATGGCGTCGGGAAGGAGGTAAACCAATCACAAAGCCCATATTTATCTCTTCCCACTTTCAGGTGGGAATACTAAACTTTTGCATCATACCACCAGGTCTTTGGTGTTAGACCTTAACCTGTTGGCATGTTGCACACTTAGCTACAAATGCTGCTATATCTTTCTTCATGCCACTCCACCAATAGATTTCCCATAAGGATGAATAGAATATTGTGCCCCGTGTGCTTCAGCCATAATCCTCTGTCTTAGATCTTCAACATTCGGGACACACAATCTACCCTGTAATCTCAACACACCATCTCTCCCTTGGGAGAAAACCTCTACTTTTTTTTTCATTGACCGGCTCCTTCAGTCTGACCAAACTAGCATCTAAGTATTGCTTTTCCTTCACTTTCTAAACCAAGGAGGATTCAGAACTATTCTGAACCCCTATACTACCTTCAGCAGAGTCAAACAACCTAACCCCCAATCTAGACAAATAATGTACATCACGAGCCAACTTTTTCTTACCTTCTACCACATGTGAAACACTACCCATGGACATTCTACTTAGGGCATCTGCCACAATATTGGCCTTGCCCGGATGGTACATCATACTCATATCATAGTCCTTTAATGATTCTAACCATCGTCTCTACCTAAGATTCGATTCTCTCTAGGTAAACACATACTGCAGACTCTTATGCTCAGTGAAAACATCAACATGGAAACCATACAAATAGTGTCTCCAGATTTACAAAGCAAACACAACAGCAACCAACTCAAGGTCATGGGTGGGGTAATTTTTCTCATAGGGTTTCAACTGTCTAGAAGCATAAGATATCACCTTACCCTTTTGCATCAATACGCAACCCAACCTACTCTCGAAGCATTATAGTACACCACAAAACCATCAACACCATCAGGCAAAGTCAAAATAGGGGCTGAAGTGAGTCGAGTCTTCAACTCCTAAAAACTCTTCTCACAAGATTTAGACCACAAGAACTTCACTTTTTTTTGGGTCAAACGAGTATATGAGATGCTATAGAGGAGAAATACTCAACAAAATGGCGGTAATAGCCAGCTAAACCCAAGAAACTTTGGATATCAGTCGGAGAAATAGGTCTAGGCCAATTTTTAACAGCTTCTATCTTTTAGGGATCAACTCTAATACCATCGAAAGAAATGATATGACCCAGAAAAGCAATTGACCTTAGCCAAAGCTCACACTTACTGAACTTGGCAAACAACTTGTAATCTCTAAGGGTTTGCAAGATAGTTCTGAGATGATCAGAATGTTCATCCTCACTATGGGAGTACACCAGTATATCATTGAAGAACATTATGACAAACATATCCAGATATGGTCCGAACACTCGATTCATGAGGTCCATGAAAGCTGCTGGGGCATTAGTTAACCCGAAAGACATAACAAGAAACTCAAAATGGTCATAGCGAGTTTGGAAAGTGGTTTTTGGGATGTCACAATCCCTAACTTTGAGTTAATAATAGTAAGAATGAAGGTCTATCTTTGAGAAATAACTTGCACCTTGCAATTGGTCAAACAAATCATCTATTCTTGAAAAAAGGTACTTATTTTCGATGGTGACTTTATTCAGTTGGCAGTAATTGATGTACATACACAAATAGCCATCTTTCTTTCTCACAAAGAACATAGGAGAACCCCAAGGAGAAATACTAGACCTTATGAAACCTTTATTTAGTAGATCTTTGAGTTTCTCTTTCAACTCCTTAAGTTTTGTAGGGGCTAATAGTAAGGAGGGATAGAAATGGGCTGAGTATCAGGAAGAAGATCAATCCCAAACTCTATCTCTCTATCAGGAGGTATCCAGGGATATCATCCAAAAAGACATCAGTAAACTCATTGACGATGTTAACAGATTGGAGAGTTGGAGTCTCAGACTTAGTGTCTTTAACTCTAACCAAATGGTAAATACACCCCTTGGAAATAAGCTTTCTAGTTTTGAGGTAAGAGATAAAATAATTCTTGGGTGACACAGAATTCCCAGACCACTCAAATACGGATGCACCTGGAAATTAAAACTTGACCACTCAGGTCCGACAATCAATAGAGGCATAAGAAGAATATAGCCAGTCCATACTTAGAATCACATCAAAATCTACCATTTCTAACTCAATCAGATCAGCCAACAAGACTCTATGAAGAACGGTAATAGGATACTTTTATACACTTTCTAGGCAATAATCGAATCACCCACTAGTGTAGAAACTACGATAGGCTTAGGAATAATCTCAGGACTCATTTCAAAATTCACAGCAATCAAAGGTATAACATATGAGAAACTGGATCCTGGATCCAACAAAGCATACACATCAAACTAAAATATACGAAGCATACCAGTAATAACATCGAGAGAGTCCTCCTATTCCTAGAGGGACGGTAAAGCATAGAATCTATTCTGGCCCTGCCCGCCAGTATTGCTCGAAGAGGCGCCCTGAGTTGGGGCTGGGCGAGTCGCTGGAACTAGAGCACTAACAGTCTGAGGGCGATAGTCACGACACCCTTGTCCATCCTGTGGACAATCTCTAACTCTATGACCCATGTCACCACACCATAAACAACCCCTTTTCTCACCCCAACACTCACCCAATTAAGCCCTACCACACTTAGGACACAGGGGATGATTTGGCTTACTGCCAACACTGTACTGGGACCTGGATGCATATGACCTGCTACCTTGCTCCTGCCTACCTCTAGGCATGGGTGCACTAGTAGATGATGGTGCTGGCATAGACGAAAAATCCTCATACTGAGGGCAAATCCCTCTATGCGATCTAGTCTGACCCTATCCGTGCTGCCTAAACCTAGCTCTCTTATTCCTTCTCATTCTATCTCTCTCCTTAATCTTGTCTTCCTCAATCTGTTGGGCATGAGTTATCATCCTAGAAAGATTCATTTCACTATTCAGCATAGCAGACCTACACTCTTTAACCACATAACTGGACACTCAAGTCACAAACTTACTCATACTAGCCCGATTATCAGCCACTAAGTAAGGAGCATACTTGGAAAACTAATTGAAATTTAGACATTACTCCCTAACAGTCATGAGCCCTGTCGAAGGTTTATAAACTCTTCCATCATTGCCTCCCTCATCTCCAAAAGGAAAAGCTCATCCAGGAATGCATCTTAGAACTCTTGCTAAGTTGTAGGGACAGCTCCCTCACCTCTACCTTTCCTCCAAGCAACGACCTAGTCATAAGCAAGGTCTTTCAACCTATACGCAGCCAACTCTACACTATGTTCCTCAAATACATGCATCACTTGAGTAATCTTCCACCCCTCCTCTAAAAACAACTGTGGATCCTTAGCAGACTTGGACCCATAGAATTTCGGCGGATTCATCTGCATGAAGTCACGAATCCTGGAAGCAGCTGAATCACCTCCCTACTACTGTGGAGCCAGGGTCGGGTTGGCCTAAATATTTGCAGTAATAGCTTAGGCCAGCGCCTAAAAGGCTCCCAAAATTCAGCATGAGACACGTTTTCATTCAATGGGTCAGCGGGTTGAGGTTGCTGACCATCATTATTTCTTCTCGCTCGACGTGGAGGCATATTTCTGAAAGAAGAGTATGAATCAATAGCAGAGAGAGACACTTTAAGCATGATAGACTTCTGAAAGAAAGAGTCACACTTTTTCCTAAAATGTCTTGTTGCATCTTGCTCATAGATGTGGTGTGCTATATACCGATGATCAAGACTCTACTTAACGCGTCTTGTCAGACTCCCTAGGACACCTTAAAACTTTATGCTATGATACCAAGTTTGTAACGCCCCGAAAAATGGGTCTCGGAGCATCACATGGTGCTTGAGGCTACAAGCAGCCTCAAGCTAACCCTTTAAACCATTTTCATTCAGTTTAACACAAATCAACGGGGTTTCCATATATAAGTAATCATCATCCAAGAATACCAGAATTTTAAAAAGATAACAAAATACGACTTATTAGTCAACTCCTAACATCTATAATAGTCTGACAAGCCTCTAAGAAAATCAATAAAACCAACAAGACATTGAGACATACCCCAACTGACACATACTCAGTTATCAAATGTAAACAATTCCGTGAAACCAACATCAGACATCACGTCCTCAGAACATGAGGACTCACCGCAACAGATGATATAGAATAGCGAGCTCGAAGAATCACTGTCGAACCTGGAACTGAGCACCTGAACCTACATTTCGAGAAAATACAACCCACATTCGAAGATGTGGGTCAGTACCATAGAAAGAAACCGAGTATATGGGGGTGTATACAGTTGTATAAACATCATCATTATAAATATTTATAAGAAATATGCAGGATATATGAAAGACTCATATAGACCGAAGAAAATCATCATAATCATGAGAGGATGAATTAAGTATAATAACATATGTGAATCATCATATAATTTGTCAATTAACATATGTGAATCATCATATAATTTGTCAATTACTTTTAGTTCATCAAGAATATCAATTCTCATAATGTAAATATTATTTAAATCTTTCGAAAGAATAACTTTCACAATTCCACTCTCAAATCACTTCACCATTCACCATAGACACAAGGAAACACACAGACACTGGGAGATCCTATAACTGACATAAACCATGTGAGCTATATGGAGTCTAACGTACAACCCACATTGGGGAGAGCCGTCCTATCCTTGCCATTGGAGTAGGACTATCGATATCAAATCCACATAAACTAGTGATCACTATATAAATCAGCCTCAGATTTACTCCTACGGGGGCATGTAATACTAGGGAAGTAAGGTCGCTTTATACCACCCACTCTATGCTAAAGATTTCTCTCGGACATAGCTCAGATCATTTCAAAAATAATCCACAACAAAACAATTTCAGTGATATACAAATATACATCAGGAGCCATCATGCTTCCCATCTATCAAAATCAACCACGTTCTGTATTTCTTTCACACTCGAGTTCAAAACAACTCCATTAAGACCAAAATATCAAATCATTTAAAATATCTCAAATATTCAACATCAACGTGCTTATAACACACACTTTCTAAAAAAAACACAATTTCTAATGGGGATTCACGATCCAAATATCAAAATCATTATAAATATCGTTCAAGATTTATGCTTTATATCTCCACACATGTAAATTCATATTTCAAAATCATAAACATCAAGATTTCATAATAATCATCATAAGATATGGGTTAATGCTTCAAATTCATAAAAATTAAATAAAAATCATGCCTTTGTAAAGAAAATTACTTTTGGGCACAATAAAGAAAGAGAGTTCTTGTTAAAAAATCCCACATACCTTGAATGATGAACTTTTGATCGATACTCATTTTTGAGATGTTAATCGTTCCTTTGAATGATGGTTCTTGGAGTTCTTGAACTAGGAACTTGGAATCTTGAATAAATTTGCAGAATTAATGGTGAACTTTGGAGGTTTTTGAAGTTGGATATAGGAGCTTAGGGTTTTCCTTTTGAGGAAATTTGATGAAATATAACATATAATGCTTCTAATAGGCTTTACTATAAGGTTTGGATGGATTGTAGTTGAGGGGAAATGACCAAAACAACCCTAAAAATCAAAAAATTCTCGAATCTGTCGTTTGGTGGATTGTTTTGATAGTCTGAAGTAGATTAACCATAACGTTTTACTCTGATATCGAAATTGGATGAAACTAATTTCGTTAGAAAGAGGACTCGCAGAGCTTTCTACTGATATATAGTAGATCACCCATACCATTATGTAAAAGGAGTTATGATCATTTAAAGTTGCAGCAAAAATACGCTAGGCCTCAGTACTTTTTCCTGCATGTTTTACTGTTCACTACTATTCATGGTTCGATCGGAATGTTCATAACTCGTCGCTCAAGTGTTCGTTTTGGATGATCCACATATCTTTGGAAAGCTTATTCGGTACTATACGCCATGGTGGGTCATAATCTAAGACGTTCCACACGAAAAATTTATAATTCCTTCTAGAAGATAGAACCAAACAAGTTTACGCACAAAATTTCAACGAAAAATTTCCCGGGGTATTACATCATCCCTCCTTGGAAAAATTCATCCTCGAATGACGCTAGACATGCCAAGATTAGATAGGGAATAGAGCATACAGCTGAAACCATTCGTTAGACTCATCACCACATTGTTTCTCACTCCGAATGCAACATAGAATGCATAAATTCAAGAAACTACAGCTGAACACATAATAAATGACAGTTGAAATGCTGCAACGTTTATAAAAAGTGCATGATTTAGGAAAGAACGGTACCTTCGACTTGATTGGATTTTGCGGAAAATAGGTGCGGGTACTTGGATCGCGTATCTGCCTCAGTTTCCCAAGTTTCACCCTCAAAAGATTGGTTTCGCCACAACACTTTGACCAAGGGAACTTCTTTGTTCCTTAGTCTTCGGACACTGAAATCAAGAATCTCAATAGGAATCTCATGAAAAGATAGATTTTCTTGAATATCAGCACTCACTGAGGAATCCACTACCACAACATCACTAATATGATTTCTAAGCATGGAGACATGGAATATTGAATGAACAGAGGAAACTCGGAAGGCAACTCGACTTCATAAGCTACCTTACCAACACGACTAAGAATTTTGTAAGGACCAACATAATGGGGACTAAGCTTCCCCTTCTTTCCGAATCTCTTCACCCCCATCATGGTTGAAATTTTCAGATACACTAGGTCACTAACTTCAAACTCAAGGTCTCTCCTTCTAACATCCGCATACAACTTCTGAAGACTCTACGCAATTTTCAACCTTTCCCTAATCAACTTAACTTTTTCCATAGCCTCAAATACCGAATCAGGACTACTTACAGCCGCTTTACCCACCTCGAACCAACCTATGGGTGATCTACACTTCCTCTCATATAAGGCTTCAAATGGAGCCATGCCAATTCTAGAGTGAAAACTATTATTGTAAGCAAAATCTATCAACGGTAAGTGATCATCCCAACTTCCCTTAAAGTCAAGTGCACAAGCTCTCAATATATCCTCTAAGGCCTGGATGGTCCGCTCAGCCTGACCATCGGTCTGCAGATGAAAAGTAGAACTGAAAAGCACTTGGGTACCAAGAACCTTCTGAAAAGCTTTCCAAAATTGTGAAGTGAACTGAGTAACCCTATCCGAAATGATAGACAAGGAAACTCCATGCAGTCTGACTAGCTCTCGGATATATAATCTAGCGTAATCCTCAGCAGTATATGAAGTATGGACAGGCAAAAAATGACAAGACTTAGTCAACCTATCAACCACAACCCAAATGGAATCATGATGGTGTCGGGAAGGAGGTAAATCAATCACGAAGCCCATATTTATCTCTTCCCACTTTCAGGTGGGAATACTAAACTTTTGCATCATACCACCAGGTCTTTGGTGTTCAACCTTAGCCTGTTCGCATGTTGCACACTTAGCTACAAATGCTGCTATATCTTTCTTCATACCACTCCACCAATAGATTTCCCACAAGTCTCGGTACATCTTGGTGGCACCAGGATGAATAGAATATCGCGCCCCCTATGCTTTAGCCATAATCCTCTGTCTTAGATCATCAACATTCGGGACACACAATCTACCCTGTAATCTCAACACACTATCTCTCCCTTGGGAGAAAACCTCTACTTTTTTGTCCTTGACTGACTCCTTCAGTCTGACCAAACTTGCATCTAAGTATTGCTTTCCTTCACTTTCAAAACCAAGGAGGATTCGAAACTACTTTGAACCCCTATACTACCTTTAGCAGAGTCAAACAACGTAACCCCCAATCTAGCCAAATGATGTACATCACGAGCCAACTCTTTCTTACCTTCTACCACATGCAAAACACTACCCATGGACACTCTACTTAGGGCATCCGCCACAATGTTGGCCTTGCCAGGATGGTACATCATATTCATATCATAGTCCTTTAATAATTCTAGCCATCGTCTCTGCCTAAGATTCAATTCTCTCTGGGTAAACACATACTGCAGACTCTTATGCTATGTGAAAACATCAACATGGAAACCATACAAATAGTGTCTCCAGATTTTCAAAGTAAACACAACAGCAACCAACTCAAGGTGATGGGTGGGGTAATTTTTCTCATGGGGTTTCAACTCTCTAGAAACATAAGCTATCACCTTACCCTTTTGCATCAATACGCAACCCAACCCAACTCTCGAAGCATCACAGTACACCATAAAACCATCAGGCAAAGTCAAAACAGGGGTTGAAGTAAGTCGAGTCTTCAACTCCTAAAAACTCTTCTCACAAGATTTTGGAGCACAAGAACTTTACTTTTTTTTGGGTCAAACGAGTCATAGGAGATGCTATAGAGGAGAAACCCTCAACAAAATGGCGGTAATAGCCAGCTAAACCCAAGAAACTTCGTATATCAGTCGGAGAAATAGGTCTAGGCTAATTTTTAACAACTTCAGTCTTTTTGGGATCAACTCTAATACCATTGGAAGAAATGATATGACTCAGAAAAGCAACTGACCTTAGCCAAAGCTTACACTTACTGAACTTGGCAAATAACTTGTGATCTCTAAGGGTTTGGAAGACAGTTCTGAGATGATCAGAATGTTCATCCTCATACGAGAGTACACCAGTATATCATCGATGAACACTATGACAAACATATCCAGATATGGTCCGAACACTCGGTTCATGAGGTCCATGAAAGATGCTGGGGCATTAGTTAACCCGAAAAACATAACAAGAAACTCAAAATGGTCATAACGAGTTCAAAAAGTGGTTTTCGGGATGTCACACTCCCTAACTTTGAGTTAATGATAGTAGGAACGAAGGTCTATCTTTGAGAAATAACTTGCACCTTGCAATTGGTCAAACAAATCATCTATTATCGGAAGAGGGTACTTATTTTTTATGGTGACTTTATTCAGTTGGTGGTAATCAATGCACATACACAAAGAGCCATCTTTCTTTCTCACAAACAAAACAGGAGCACCCCAAGAAGAAACACTAGGCCTTTAGTAGATCTTTGAGTTGCTCTTTAAACTCCTTAAGTTCTGTAGGGGCTATATAGTAAGGAGGAATAGAAATAGGCTAAGTATCGGGAAGAAGATCAATCCCAAACTCTATCTCTCTATCAGGAGGTATCCCTAGGAGATCATCCAAAAAGATATCAGCAAACTCATTGACGATGTTAACAGACTGGAGAGTTGGAGTCTCAGACTTAGTGTCTTTGAATCTAACCAAATGGTAAATACACCCCTTGGAGATAAGCTTTCTAGTTTTGAGGTAAGAGATAAAATGACTCTTGGGTGACACATAATTCCCAGACCACTCAAACACGGATGCACCTGGAAACTGAAACTTGACAAATCGGGTTCGACAATCAATAGAGGCATAAGAAAAATATAGCCAGTCCATACTTAGAATCACATCAAAATTTACCATGTCTAACTCAATCAGATCAGCCAACAAGACTCTATGAAGAACGGTAATAGGATACTTTTTATACACTTTCTAGGCAACAATCGAATCACCCACTAGTGTAGAAACTACGATAGGCTCAGGAATAATCTCAGGACTCATTTCAAAATTCACAGCAATCAAAGGTGTAACATATGAGAAACTGGGTCCTGCATCCAACAAAGCATACACATCAAACTGAAATATATGAAGCATACTAGTAATAACATCGGGAGAGTCTTTCTATTCCTGGAGGGATGGTAAAGAATAGAATCTATTCTGGCCTTGCCCGCCAGCATTGCTCGAAGAGGCGCCCTGAGCTGGGGCTAGGCGAGTCGCTGGAACTGGAGCACTAACAGTCTGAGTCTGGGTCTCAGGCCGATAGTCACGACGCCCTTGTCCATCCTGTGGACAATCTCTAACTCTGTGACTCATGTCACCACATCGTAAACAACCCCTTTTCTCACCCCAACACTCACCCAATTGAGCCCACTACACTTAGGACACCGGGGATGATTTGGTTTACTGCCAGCACTGTACTGGGACCTGGATGCATATGACCTACTACCTTGCTCCTGCCTACCTTTAGGCATGGGAGCACTAGTAGATGACGGTGTTGGCTTAGACGAACAATTCTCATACTGAGGGCAACTCTCTCCATGCAATCTAGTCTGACCCTATCCGTGCTGTCCGGACCTAGCTCTGTTATTCCTTCTCATTCTATCTCTCTCCTTAATGTTGTCTGCCTCAATCTGTTAGGCATGAGTTATCAGCCTAGAAAGATTCATCTCACTATTCAGCGTAGCAGACCTACACTCCTTAACCATATAACTAGACACTCCAGTCACAAACTTACTTATACTAGCCCGATTATCAGCTAATAAGTCAGGAGCATACTTGGAAAACTGATTGAACTTTAGACATTACTCCCTAACAGTCATAGAGCCCTGTTGCAGGTTCATAAACTCTTCCACCTTCGCCTCCCTCATCTCCAAAGGGAAAAACTTATCCAGGAATGCATCCTAGAACTCTTGCCAAGTTGTAGGGACAGCTCCCTCACCTCTACCTTTCCTCCAAGCAATAACCCAGTCATAAGTAAGGTCTTTAAACCTATACGCAGCCAACTCTACACTATGTTCCTCAAATACATGCATCACCTGAGTAATCTTCCGCACCTCCTCTTAAAACAACCGTGGATCCTCAGCAGACTTGGACCCATAGAATTTCGGTGGATTTATCTACATGAAGTCACGGATCCTGGAAGCAGCTGAATCACCTCCCTACTACTGTGGATCCAGGGTCGGGTTGGCCTGAACATTTGCAGTAATAACTTAGGCCAGGGCCTAAAAGGCTCTCAAAATTCAGCATGAGACACGTTTTCATTCAATGGGTCAGCGGTTTGAGGTTGTTGACCATCATTATTTCTTCTCGCTCGACGTGGAGGCATATTTCTGAAAGAAGAGCACGAATCAATAGCAGAGAGAGACACTTTTAGTACGATAGACTTCTGAAAGAAAGAATCACACTTTTTCCTAAAACGTCTTGTAGCCACTTGCTCATAGATGTGGTGCGCTACACACCGAAGAACTCTACTTAACGCGTCTTGTCAGACTCCCTAGGACACCTTAAAACCTTAAGCTCTGATACCAAGTTTTTAACACCCCAGAAAATGGGTCTCGGAGCATCACACGGTGCTTGAGGCTATGAGCAGCCCTAAGCTAACCCTTTGAGCCATTTTCATTTAGTCAAACACAAATCAACGGGGTTTCCATATATAAGTAATCATCATCCAAGAATACCAGAATTTCAGAAAGATAACAAAATACAACTTATTGGTCAACTCCTAACATCTATACTAGTCTGACAAGCCTCAAAGAAAATCAATAAAACCAGCAAGCCATTGAGACATGCCCCAACTGACTCATACTCAGTTATCAAATGTAAATAATTCTGTGAAACTAATATGAGACATCACGTCCTCGAAACATGAGGACTCACTACAACAGAGGATGTAGAATAGCATTCCCGAAGAATCACTATCGAACCTGGAACTGAGCACCTGAACCTAAATTTTGAGAAAATACAGCCCACATCCGAAGATGTGGATTAGTACCATGGAAAGGAACCGAGTATATCGGGGTGTATGCAATTGTATAAACATCATTATCATAAATATTTGTAATAAATAAACAGGATGTATGAAAGACTCACATAGCCCAAAGAAAATCATCATAATCATGAGAGGATGAAATAAGTGCAATAACACATGCGAGTAATCATATAATTTGTCAATCACTTTCAGTTCATCAAGAATATCAATTCTCATAATGTAAATATTATTTAAATCTTTCAAAAGAATAACTTTCACAATTCCACTCTCAAATCACTTCACCATTCACCATAGACACAAGGAAACACACATATACACTGGGAGATCCTATAACCGACATAAACCATGTGAGCTATATGGAGTCCAACGTACAACCCACATTGGGGAGAGCCGTCCTATCCTTGCCATCGGAGTAGGACTATAGATATCAAATCCACACAAACTAGTGATCACTATATAAATCAGCCTCAGGCTCACTCCTACGGGGGCACGTATTCTAGGGAAGTAAGGTCGCTTTATACCTCCTACTCTATGCTAAAGATTTCTCCCGGACATAGCTCAGATCATTTCAAAAATAATCCACAACAAAACAATTTCAGTAATATATAAATATACATCAGGAGCCATCATGCTTCCCATCTATCAAAATCAACCACGTTCTGGATTTGTTTCACACTCTAGTTCAAAACAACTCCATTAAGACCAAAATGTCAAATCATTCAAAATATTTCAAATATTCAACATCAACGTGCTTATAACACACACTTTCTCAAAAAAACACAATTTTCAATGGGAATTCATGACCCAAATATCAAAATCATGATAAATATCGTTCAAGATTTATGCTTTATATCTCCACACATGTAAATTCATATTTTAAAATCATAAACATCAAGATTTCATAATAATCATCATAAGATATGGGTTAATGCTTCAAATTCGTAAAAATCAAATAAAAATCATGCCTTTGTAAAGAAAATTACTTTTGGGCATAAGAACGAAAGAGAGTTCTTGTTAAAAAACCCCTCATACCTTGAATGGTGAACTTTAGATCGATACTCATTTTTGAGATGTTAATCGTTCCTTTGAATGATGGTTCTTGGAATTTTTGAACTAGGAACTTGGAATCTTGAATAAATTTGTAGAATTAATGGTAAGCTTTGGAGGTTCTTGAAGTTGGATAAAGGAGCTTAGGGTTTTCTTTTTGAGGGAATTTGATAAAATATAACATGTAATGCTTCTAATAGGCTTTAACATAGGGTTTGGATGGATTTTGGTTGGGGGAATGACCAAAACGCCCCTAAAAATCAAAAAATCTCAAATCTATCCTTTGGTGGACTGTTTTGATAGTCTGAAGTAGATCAACCATAACGTTTTACTCCGATATCCAAATTGGATGAAACCAATTTCATTAGAAAGAGGACTCGAAGAGCTTTCTATTGATATATAGTAGATCAACCATACCATTATGTACAAGGAGTTATGATCATTTAAAGTTAGAGCAAAAATACGCTAGGCCTCAGTAGTTTTTCCTGCACGTTTTACTGTTCACTACTATTCACGGTTCGATCGTAATGTTCATAACTCGTAGCTCGAGTGTCCATTTTGGATGATCCATATATCATTGGAAAGCTTATTCGATACTCTATGCAATGTTGGGTCATATTCTAAGACATTCCGCATGAAAAATTTATAATTCATTCTAGAAGATAGAACCCAACATATTTATGCACAAAATTTCAAAGAAAAAATTTCCTGGGGTATTACAATAGAACCTTGATCAAAGCTATATCCTTGGCCCATAACTGACAAACCTATCGATCCAAGATCTCAATCGGGACCTCCTTATAAGACAAAGAATCGAAAATACCAATATCCTTGGTAGGAACGATTTGAGATGGATCACCCATACACTTTCTCAACTTAGAAAGATGGAATACAAGATGAATGGAGCTCAAACTTGAAGGCAGCTCCAACTCATATGCAACATTATCAAACCTTTTCAAAATTTAGTATGGACCAACATACTGAGGATTGAGCTTCCCCTTTTTACAAAAATGCATCAATCCCTTCATGGGATACACCTTAAAAACACCCTATCCCTAACCTCAAACTCTAAATCTTTTCACCTCACATCTGTATAGGACTTTTCGCGAATTTGAGCGGCCTTAAGCTTATCCCAAATAACCTTCTCCTTTTCTATGGCTTCGTGAACCAAATATGGGTCAAACATATCTGCCTTACCAAGCTTGAACCACCCAATGGTAGAGCTATATCTCCTACTATACAATGCTTCAAATAGAGCCATCCTAATGCTAGAGTAGTAGTTGTTATTGTAAGTAAACTCTATAAGAGGTAGATGCTCAACCCAACTACCACCATAGTCAATCACATATGCACAAAACATATTCTCCAATATCTGAATAGTTCTCTCTGCTTGCCCATCCTTCTACAGGTGGAAAGTAATACTCAGACTAACCTTAGTCACCATCTTTTTTTGAAATAACTACCATAAGTGAGATGAAAACTATATACCATGATCACCGATGACAGAAATAGGTACCCCATGCAATTTCACAATCTCTTAGAGGTACAAACTTGTATAATCCTCAATAAAAAAGTTTGTCCTCACTGGAAAGAAGTGAGAAGACTTTGTCATCCTATCAATAAAGCCCCAAACTAAATCAAATTGGTTCTGACACCAAGGAAGATCGATAATGAAATCCATGTTGATCACTTCCCACTTCCATTTAGGAAGCTTAATTTCCTGATACAATCCTTCGGGCCACATGTGCTCAACTTTTACTTGTTGATATACCATACACTTGGCTACAAAATCTGTTAGATCTTTCTTCATACCATTCCACCAATACATCTCCTTGAAGTCATAATACATTTTCATCGAGCTAGGATAAAGAACAAAGCATAAATCATATGCCTCAGCAAATATCCATTTTTGGAAACCATTGATGTTGGGAAGACATAATCTCTCTTGGTACCACAAGGTACCATCACCATCAATCTCTAAGGCCATCACCTTATGCCCACTTACATCACCCTTGATCCTCAACAAGAAAGGATCTAACATTTGCTCATCATTAAACTCAATACCAAGAGATAACTACACCACCTTCTGAATGAACACACCACCATCCTTAGACAAATTGTGAATGTCCTTCGCCAACTCCCACTTCTTCTTAAACATACGAGCTAGACTCCCTATGGATAACCTTTTAAGAGCATCAACAACCATGTTAGCTTTACCTAGGTGGTAGTGAAGACTCATTTCATAGTCTTTAAGAAGCTCAAGCCACCTCCTCTGCTGGAAGTTAAGTTCATTCTAGTGAACACATTCTACAGACTCTTATGATCCGAGAATATATCCACATGTACCCCATACAAATAGTGACACCAAATTTTTAATGAAAATACCATAGCTAATAATTCCAAATCATGAGTTGAATAATTCCTCTCTTGCACCTTCAACTATCTAGAGGCATAAGCTATCACCCTACGATACTATATCAGAACATAACAAAGCACCATAAGTGATGCATCATAGTAAACCACAAACCCATCCATGCCTCCAGGCAAAGTCAAAACCAGAGCTGAAGTTAGCTTATCCTTCAGCTTCCCAAAACTAACCTCATAAGCATCAGACCATAAGAACTTTATCTTATTCTGAGTTAACTTAGTGAACGGGTCAGCTATAGAAGAAAAACTTTCCACAAACCTCCTATAATAACCTGTTCAACCTAAGAAGCTCTAAATATCAGTTGGAGTCGTGGGTCTAGGATACTTCTTAAATACCACAACCTTCTATGGATCTACCATGATCCCCTCACTAGAAATAATATGACCTAGAAAAGTGACAGTGTTCAACGAAATTTCATATTTTGATAATTTGGCATACAACTACTATTCTTTCAGAGTCTGCAACATAATATAGATGTGATTGGCATAATTCACCTTACTTTTAGAGTACACCAAAATGTCATCTATGAACACAATGACAAATAGATCTAGAAATTGATGGAAGAACCTATTCCTCAAATCCATAAATGCTGCCAGGGCATTGGTCAGCTAAAAAAACATAACTAGAAACTCAAAGTGACCATCCCAGGTATGAAAAGCCATCTTAAGGATATCCACCTCCCTAATCTTTAACTGATGATACCCAAATCGAACAATAATTTTGGATACAAACTTAGCATACTATAATGGATCAAACAAATTATCTATCCTTGGAAGAGGATACTTGTTCTTTACTATCACCTTATTCAACTTCTTATAGTCAATGCATATCCAAAGTGATCCATCCTTCTAACGCATAAAAAACACCATCGCACCCCATGGGGACATACTAATATGGATGAAACCTTTATATGTGAAATCTTTTAATTGCTCCTTAAGCTACTTCAACTCATCTAGAGCCATTCTAGATGGAGGAGTAGTAATCGGATGAGTGTCTGAAATAAGATCAATCCCAAACTCAAATTCCCTATCAGGAGGAACACCAGGAAGGTCATTAGGGAATACCTTAGAAAATATATTCACCACCGAGATAGATTATATAGAAGGACCCTCTAAGTTAGAATCTTTAACCCAAACCAAGTAATAGAGACATCCCTTGGAGATCAATCTTCGAGTATTAAGGTATGATATAAACCTCCCCTTAAGAGCTAGGGAACCAGTATCCTACTTAATAACTGGCTTACCAGGAAATTTAAAGACAACCTTACATGTTCGATAATTTAATAACGTATAGCATAAGTGCAACCAATCAATCCATAGAATAACATTGAAATCCACCATATCTAGTTAAAACAGATGCACTAAAGTCTCTTTACTACCAACAAATACCACATCCCCCCGATAGACTCTTTTAGCAATCATAGAGTCACCTTCCAGGGTAGAAACAAAACAAGGGTTCAAAATACACTCGGGACCAAAACTAAAATGCACAGCCACAAATAGGTTCATAGAAGAGAGAGTGGACCCTGGATCAAATAAATATTACACAACAAAAGAAAAGAGTTACAATATACCAATCATGACATCAGGTGATAACTCAGACTCCTATCGGGTAGTGAGAGCATAAAGAAGATTTTGACTAGTGCCGAAACTAGATGCTGTACCCTTTGGTGCGGAGATAAAGACGAAGCAACCAAAACCTTGTTTTCCTTAGAGGAAACCTTACCAACAGAACAATTTCTATGCATATGGTCTAGCTGACCATAGTTAAAGCACTTGTCCCTTCCCTCTTCATAACAACCCTAATATAAATGACCACAAAACCTACATAGAGGATATGTAAAGCTAATTTAGCCCTACTAGCTTAAGATTAGGAATCCTATGCCCTAAAGTTATCACCACCTTAGAATCACCAATTGACCAATGGCATTGGGTAGGGAGCACAAGCCATCGAGTAAGACCAAGAATTACCCCACTTCTTTATGGCCCACTTACCGCCATCCCCGCCACCCTGATATTAACCACCACCCTGCTTAGAAAAACTAAACTTCTTTTCCCATCTCTCACTTAACTCAGCTCGCTTCTTCTTTTCCTCTTCCACCTATTGCATGCAAACAACCAACCTAGAGATATCCATGTTCTTAATTAGCAAGGTGGCCTTACTTTCAAAGATCAACTCATGAGATAGTCGCTGTAACACTCTGGTTTTTTAAATCGGAATAATACATGGTGCTCATGACCGCGAAGGACCACAAGCTAACCCATGATTGATATTTGTACCTGTATACTGCATAATATACAAAAATACAGAAATATGAACATGAAAGGCCATAAGGTTCAAACTGAATAAATGTCTGATAACAAAATATTTGAAAAAGGTATAACAATACTAAAAAAAGTCATAAATACTAAAAATAATGAGATCTAAATATCTAATTTGACATCTAGTCTGAAAGCCTCTAACTGAACTAAATAAGGAGTTGAAGGAACATGTATCTAACTAACTCTATCTAGCAACTAAATAGCAAAATGTAGCAATAATCATATCATCCTTGAATAAGAAAAACTCACTACAAGCTCTAAACACTGGAATGCTGCTGATGATCTAAAGCTCTTACCTCTGAACCTATAGTGTAACATAACAGAAAGTACCATAGCTCAAATGCGTCAGTACGTTTGAATGCACTGAGTATAAGAGTGAGGTAGGCTAAATGAAAAGGGTCATATACATGAACAATGCTAACTAATATGAATGTGAGAATACAAACATGTATAATAAACTATAACTGAACTCATAATGATGCTGACTACTAAGTCTGAATGCTGATGACATAACTTTAGTATTACTAAGGTACTGAATTAATTATTGACTATTTTTGATAGTTCAAATTATAAAGAACTGGTTTGAATGACTGTGTCTAATAGTCCTGAAACTGAATACTGGTAATGTGAGTTATGACAACTGATATAGATGATATAACTGTAACGATCGAACTAATCAATATAATTGATACTGAGTGACTGTATCTGACCGTCTAAGTTCTAATAGAACTATCTGAGTCCCGTTCTAATTGGAGTAACTAAATCTGAGATCAGTCTAATCTAGTAGGTGATCATGAGTATACTAATAATAAGGATAATTTGACTTAGTCTGAGATCAGTCCTATTTAGTAGGTGATCTTTAAATCTAATAATTCTGATACTGATTAATCATAGTTGAGATCAGTCCTACCTAATGGGTGATCTTGAAGTCTATTTACAATGATAAGCATTGACTGTATCTAATAGTACTAAATCTATACTACTAAGCTGAGTTGACTGTGTCTGAAAACCCTGATTCTGTAACTAAAACTATGGGATGTGTTCATCTAACCAACATGCCCCAAGCTAAGCTGACTGAGGTCCAATCTCTACCCTGACTGAAAAGGTGTCAGTACCATGCCACCAGTAAAGAAATCCGCTATAGAGTCATTCCTAGTCTAGAGGGTGACTCCTGGGATCAGTTCTATACATATAAATGTGCTAACAAGTGACCCCTGAGTATGTCAGTCTTATCTAATGGGTGACATCTCACACCTACACTGGAAATGTAGTTCTGGAACTTAGGGATTGCTTCTACGGATCTTAGTCCTATTTTAGCGGGTAAGCCCCCATTTTTAGGTTCGCTCGGTGCTGAGTCCTACTCCCATCAGAAAGACACTGAACTGAATAACTGGGCTAAACTAAATAACTTAACTGAACTAATTTGCTGAACTGATATTGATTAAATAAACTGATACTAGTGGTATTATTTAGCAGAGTTAAAACTGAGTTTACTGGATTCTGATAATGGATGGAATATAATGAGTTTTGAGAACTGACTAAGAGTACTGAAGTTACTGAGATTTACCATGATTACTGAGGTTACTGAATACTGAGATTATTGAGAATACTAAACTACTGAGATTACTTAGTTTTCCTGAGTCACATGACTGATTGATTTCTATAGATCATGGGTTGACTTAGAGTATTGTGAAAACATGACATGGCTCTAGGCAGACAACTATATTTTTCGGGTACAAGTACCCTCAGGAATCGATGGAAGGAAACTGACACGTATGACTGACTTGATCATAAGAGTAGAGTCCATAGTCCACAATATTATAAATAAGGGATTTCATACTAAGCATGGTTCTCAACAATCTATTTCATGGAAGGGAATTTCATACAACATGTATATACTTGCATAGTTTTCAATATCATGCTCATTACATATTACAACCACAATCCATAATATCATAACTTGGGGAATTTCATAAAGTACATAGGTATTCTACATCTTGTACATGAGTGGGTTTTGCAAGTAAACATAGCATGATTCCATAAGACTAGTTCATGAGTAATCCAACAGTGTTCACAAGACACATTATCGACATGGATGACATTGAATCATAGAGGCCTATCATGAATTCTTCACTTAGTCACAATTTAGCTATAATACATGATATCTAGTCTCTTAGGTATTTTATCAAACACCTTACATGCACTCTTTAAAGCATAGGTGTATTCACAAACTTACACCACTTTAATCCACCCAAATTCATGGGTTCCAACTATATGATCAATCTTCCTGGAAGTTTATCAAATTCCCACTCTATAACTCAAACCACAAACAACAACATGAATACAACCATATCACCACAAAACATTCATGATTTTGTTATCAAAGATTGATTCTTGAAATCCATGAACAAAAGGGATCCGTGGATGAACACTACACATACCTTAATGGTGATGAAATTGTTGAAAGATTGGACCTTCAAGCTTGATTATGCAACCCTAGTAGTTTTTCTCCTTCTTGTGCTCTTGGATAATGAACTTAAGATGTTAATAGGGTTTTAATGTGATTAGAAGATATAAATTTCGTGAGGTTAAGTATTGTGACGTGTAAGGAGTGTTAAAAGATTTAATTATCCTCAAAATAACTCAAAAACTAAGTGTTTTTAGTAGCTGAAATCATAAGTGTACGTCGCACACCTCATTGCACATGATAAGGTGTACCCCGCACATCCTATTGCATAAGCTAAGGTGTGAGTCACACATTATATCACACATTCGAGGGTGAGCGCAGCACAACCTGTCACACACTTGTTCCAGTAGCCATGTGTAATTGTTTATGCGCCGCACTTCAAATTTGCAGGGCCATAACTTCTTGCTCGGGTGTTGGATTTTTATAAAATTAGAATTGTTGGAAAGATAATTCGATTATCTACAATTTGGTGGGTCTAAATATGCCAAAATGTCACAAATAAACCAAGTTATCCTCGTTCAAAGGTCACTCTTGCAGAATCATACACTAAAATTTGATGGATCAAAAGCTATTAGCTTGCCTTACTCTGAAGTGACTCACATGAGCATGCTTAACACATTATAAGCTATATTTTCGCTAGGATAATCATTGTAAATCATGTACTCAAATATGAATCACAAGATATGATGTTTCATACGTAGGAGAACTGATTCATTTCCTAGCTTGGAAACATACGGGATATTATAGTCCCAAAGTAAACTTCTCAACTGGGCCCTTATATGAGACACCATTTTTGGAGTATACCAAGACAACAAATAAAAATTCAAGGCATATTCCTTGACCGACATTTTCCCTTGCTTCAAATTAACAAACTCCTCCACTTTCACTTCCCTCAACTACTGAAGAAATAAGCAATCCAGAAATACATTAGAGGCAAAGATGACTCATCGTCATCACCCTTTAACCGATCCCACTCCTCATACCATTGGTACTCCATATCCTTTATCTAGCAGGCAGGAAACTCCACCGCTTCCATATTCGTGGAATACTTAACCCTAAAAATCTTTTCTATTTCATCTAGAAAACCCTGAGGATTTTTTTCCACCTTAACACCTATAAAGGTAGCAGTTCAACCTCATGAAATAGCTAACTCTTATGGCCTTAAATGATTGAGTAACAGATGCACCACGTTCATCCTACAAAGCTACTAACTGAGCAATCATATGAATCGACTGATGAAACTCAACATTTATCGTGTCAGCCTGAGGAGGAATAGAGAGAATTGGTGGAATTCTAGAACAATCAGGAACTAGACCTCTAGATTGAGTATGAATCCCATGAGTAGCGTGCATCCCATCAACATTATCCCCAGTTAGGACAAAGAAGTTTCTGTGAAATTTAGATTATTGAGCAATGATTTAAAAAGTGAAAAAACATGAATTAGAGAAGATTCTAGGACTTAGACTCCATGATTGAAAATAGAACACAAGAAAAATAAACATTCCAAAATGTCTTATAGCCTATCCCTTATGAGTGTGGCGCTACACATCCTTAAAAGAGACTCTACTCGACACGTCTTTGGGGACTTCCAAGTGACCATGAACCTAGGGCTCTGATACTAATCCAAAAAAACCATAACTAGGGACTAGTCGAGTCGGATTCCTCAAGCCCATCCAGCACCAGATACCGCCCCGTTACCCTGTCATAACTGCCCCACACCTTTCAATTTATAATATTCCAAATATATATAACAAAACCAAATGGAATGATTGCAAATCAAATACAGTCAAATGGTGTTAGCCCTAATACCAATACCAATGCAAAGGATGACACTAATACCAACACCACCCATACCAACCTAAAGTAGTAACATAAAGCCTCTATCCAAAAGTAAAACAATATCTGGTCGGGACATGCCTTCGACTATAGCCAAAATCAAAGTCTATGACATGACAAAGGTATGTAGAGAAATTCATAACATGAAATGGAGCCTTCTATGTATGGAAGCTCACCACTTCAATCCGACACAAGCTTTCCTAAAATCCAATCATTGAGAAGAAGAAGTAATATGGCCGATTCCTACATCACATTGGGATACAATGCCCAATGATGGGTTAGTGGGTGAATGGTAGCATGCTCTTAAGATAAGTATAACATAATACCAAATTTTGAAACCAAGTAAATAACTATGTGCAAGAACAACCATACATATACATATATAATCCATACCAGGAAAATGAATCAGGTTTAGCATGCCTTTAAAAACATTAACTTAGGTATGTGTAGCTTAACCATTCTAGAACTATCCACGGGATATATGGGTCCAGTGTTACCCCCTGAACACGTCCCAGTTCGTGTAGTCGCACAAACTAGAGACATCATAGGGGGTCGGGTATTCCCGTGTACCCTTCACCCTCCATAATACATATATACAAGTATAACTTAGGGGATTCTCATGTACCCCACAAGTATATGGTCACCATGACCCATCCTCATGTTGGCAAATATGAGTTTCCAATGTCCGTCCATTGGAATCACACCTTCACGGTTAGCTAGCCTAACCCACCATTATTTCCTGATTAAAACCATTAGCACACAACCAAACTACCAATTTTATATATTATTAACCAAGGCTACAAGAAATGGTATCATCATACCGACTATAGCTTGCAATAAATGTCCTTATCCAATCACTTAGGGGATTCCCATGTACTTTGTAGGTTCCATTATTAGATTCACTTGGGGTATTCCGATGTACCCCATAAGGTTTTAAATCAAAGATATGCCAACCAAGGCTTTACAATTTAGTAATTAAAATCATTTAACCACTTTAATTTCCATTATACTATTATACCATGCAAATTTTTCAATGAAAGTCAAACTATTTAATAAAAGCATTCTCGTAGCCATTTTAACAAACATGTTGAGGGCATATATATTCCAAAACCAAAACCAAGTTGCAATTGACCATTCCCATGCAACCATATGTTCAAACCACTATTATAATATAAAAACCATAAGTAGAAACATGGGAAAACATAAATCAACAATTAATAACCAAAACCCCAATATATAATTCAAAACCCAAAACCATATCACTATTATGCCATGAAAACCATTCATAAAACATACCTTTAGTTGAACTAACAATGAGGGAGGAGTAACATACCTTAGATACCAATGAAGATAGAGAGAAACCAACCTTGAAAGCCTTGATTGACTACCTTGAAGGAAGCCCTAGAATTTTCTTAACCCAAGAGCTTGAGAGAGATTTGAGAGTGTTTCTAGTGTTTTTGATTTAGAATAATAGGGTAAATGATGTCCCAAAATTTTTTAAGTCATGGGGTCATAAGGTGTTAAGAGGGGAAATGTCCAAAGTACCCCTAACTTAAATCATATAAATTCCCACAGAAGGGTACGATCCACTACCCAAACTGGACCCTTACATACAATTGGTACCCGTCACTCGTACTCTAGGTAGCAACTTGGTCTCTAACACTAACTAACATACGACCAGATAGGCTAACTTATACCTAAACACATGACAAATACCCAAGAACCATACCTTAGGTAGAATAGAATTATCTAGGCAAGACATAGGACATCATATGATTGAAACTATACTTCTAGTACCTTTATATATAACTAGTATAATGTCTATTCTTACCTTAGACAGAAACCAACCAAACCTCATTGATCAACATAAGAGTTAAGGGCCCTAAACCATACCCTATCATACGAAAAACACCCCTTATCATATGATGTCTAGAAGCTCAAACTCAAGAAATTTTCTATGGGTCAAAACCTAGGGTGTTTTACCAATGCCATAGGGGATGCCTATTACAATGACCTTTTTTAAGGTTTGCTGAAACACTACATTAGGGTTTCCAAATTCCTGTTCCTTACGACCTCTCTTGTACTTAATAGGTAGGGCCTTATCATCCTTAGTGAATAAATCAATGATCATAGTGGTGGTCTAGGCAGTGGCTGCATAAAAGAAGAAAACAACAAAGAGGTGACTAAATTGTGGTTCTCAACTAAATAGTGCACCTAATCAGGTACCTAGACATCATGAATCCATGCTCCTATTCAAAACTCTAAATTTTCAATCCACCCATGCATCTTTCTCGTGAATCACTCTATTACGTCCATTATTCTACCCTCAACTTTAGCCTCGAAAGCCTATAATATTTTCCAAAATCATGCTTGATCTATCCATTTAATATGGTGAACTAGGTATCTATCTATGCTTTCTAATTAGACAAATCCTACTACAATTCTACTAGTTGCTATAAATACCCTAGGGAAACTCACAAAACCAAAAAATGATAGTCGAGGGGGAAAAGTAGAAGCAAAAGCTGGTGCCGTTGTGCCAACAGCCCGCACATGCTTGTAGTAGCAGTAGGCTCCACCCAATGACTGATCATATCACTATCCCCAATTGGTGTCATACTCTCAACCAGCTTAATCGATATAAATGTACCCTCAAAGTGGGCCATACCTAAAATAAGTGAATGGATATGCTCTCTATAGTGAAATTGGGTTAGACGCATCCTAAATTAGTCCAATGTATGCCATGTGGGTAACCTCTACCCTCTAATAAATCTCTAGAATACTTGGTACCCCTTTCTTATTACATAACTTCTATATCAAGCATGAGAAGGGGATAGTAGTGAACCCCTGGAAAACCCTTTCATGAATCTCATTATGGATCTACCTCACAAAATCAATATCATAGCCAGCTATGATGCTGGCAATAAGTACAACTCTATCCTAAGTGAGTATGTTGTCCACCAATATCGTACTAAAATGATAACTTACTATTGTCCACCAGAATAATGCTGAAAAGTGCAACAATGCCTTCTTAATCTCCCTTTTCTCTAAACCTAAGGGGAATCAGTACCTAACTCTGCAATCTTCTTAGCTACCCCTCTAGATAAGTGTACTCTCTATGCCTTCTACTCAACATCTTGCATCGTGTACCGACATAATCAAACTCCTTCATTGTAGACAGTCTTATAAATTCTATCCTAAATAAGAAATAATGAATGGGCTCCCCTGAAACATCAACCCTAACCCCTCTGACTAGTTTGTAAGTCAGTGGGGGATGGTCCACTCTTCCCCCTTAGCTAGAGTAACTAAATAAACTAATGTCGTATATGAAGCATAAAACTCCTGGTCTATTTTCAAGAAGTAAGAACCTAAAGGTTAGGTCATCCACCCAAGTTAATATATCTTAAATATAACTTATACGTCTGGAGTATCTTTCAAAGTGGGTAACTCTATAGGGGTCTCCTCCATAATATCGCATTATGGTTTACCCTAGTCAGTAATCATGATGTATCTATCATAAATACTTTTCATCCCCTCTATACATCATCTTAGGATAACCTATGCAAGTAGGATTGTAGAGATATGTGTGGAATCTAAATCCTGAGCTATAAGTACTAAAGCTGTAGCATCCTGAGTACCCTGACATGAATAAAAACCCTTTTGAGAAACCTGAGATACATTATTATCATATTTATACTGGGGTGCCTTTGAACTAGATGCAGATTCATTATCACTTAAATACGATGTAGACTTAGACCCCTCTTCATACTGGTGGATGATTGAATCCTGCATAACACCAGAACCAAAACTTCTTATCCTCTCCCTTATCACACTGAGAGAGTATGGTGGTGATATTATGGATGACTTTATCCAAGGCCCAGTCCAGACAAAATAAATTGGTGAAGTCTGGGGTCGTGACTGTGATGCCTATAGTGGTGCAGGATGAAGGCTTGATTGAATAGTATCTAGTATCAGCTAAGACACCATCAGAATAGCTACCCTTTCTACAACATGCCTCTATGCCTGGCCTCAAGTTTGGCATGGGACCAAGATGTGATGTCCGTACTCGTCGGATAGTCCACAATGAATCCATTCCACTTAAGAGACTCATAACTTAACCTGGACTATAATCCTTTTTCCTGTGTATCCTTGGATTCCATAGTACCTATAAAAGGAGTTTTTGGTAATTGAAACACAATATAAAAACAATAACTAAAAAGAAAATTAACTTTTCGACCTAGAGGCTACCTATGATCCCTACCTATGGGGCCGTAGGTAGCCTTTATAGGTTGTATACAAAGCCTTGAACCTTTAGGGATTCAATTATGACACCTATATTACCATCTACGGTCTCATAGGTACCACTCATATGCTTGTAGGTAAGTTTTACGGGTTCCAATTAAGGGCATGTAAAATTTTTCCTAAATTTGCATCCAACACGTATAAATTTCCAAATTTTGACCAAATTCAATTGCTACAACATGAATTACTTCAATTACATAGGTACTTCCACATTATCTGAGTTAATTACTTTCTAGTTCCATTTTTCTATTAAGATCACAGGCTTCCCATACCTAAAATCATGTAACAATTTAGCCTTCACCATTTTTAGGCTCTCAATATTTCATGAACTATTAGAATTTTACAATTTCACATTTATCCCAAGTACAATATTAAGTTCAATGCTCAAGATTTTTTTTTTTAAACATTGAAGCAAAGAATTCTTACCTTAAAGAAAGATTTTAGAAGAAGATGATGAAAACTTGATTTATCCTTAACTTCTCTAAATAATGGTTCAAGTGGGGTGATGTGGAGTGGGTTTTTTCATTTATATTGATGGATAGAAGTTAAAGAGTTCATATTATAGTGGGAGCTTTTAATTTGAAGAATTGGGGGTTGAGAAGGTCAGATCTAGGGTTAAATTGGCTAAGGCATGCCATATTGGGCCGGGTAACATGGGCCCGACCCTAAATTTAAAAAAAAAATATCCTAAAAAGACTAAGCCTACCTATGGAACCTACATACAGTCCATAGGTAGTACTTATGCCCCAATAGGTAAGGGTCGTTGATTGGTCCTGCAGTATTACATTGGCTCTGATTCCTACGACCCAACCTATAGGCCTATAGGTAGTTACATTGCCTCTTATTCCTATGGCCCTACATATGAGGATATAGGTATTACCTATAAGCCCTTGGTTGGGTCCATAGGTTGAATTTCAAAGACCTACATTTGTTTCTAATTCCTAGTAATTTAACTTACATGTCATGAGTTAGACCTATGACCCCGTAAGTACAGTCGTAGGTCCATTGACCTAGACTTGTCTAAAATTTTGCAATATTTTACCATTATATATGTGTTTCTCAATGATTTTAACCTACAAAAAGAAAAATATGAACAGTAAAACCTTAGGTTTACTCCCAAGTAATTCTAGACTTAGCGTCGCAGCACGAAGTGGCTATGTTGGGTATTGAGATTTCTCTAACAAGCCCATGAGTTTCCCTTCCATGCAACATCTTATTTAATTTCGTAGAATGATGTTCCATGGGTTCATGTCACTTTTTATACTTAAAATAGGAAAATAGGCAAGTACTTAAGTTCGATTTGGTATAGATCATGTGTTTTTGTGTTTATTTTGCATTAAACTAGGTTTTGGAGCTTAAAATGAACAAAAAGAGTTCAAAATGCCGAAAGGACAACTTATGATACAACCTATGTGGTGTAGGTTGCACTTACATGTTGTAAGTGGGGTTCGTAGGTCTCAAATTTTATAACTTCAGAGAACCGGAAAGCTGATGTTTTTTTTGACACTTATGATGGGTTACTTTCATACCATAAGTACTACTTATGGTGCCCTAAGTTCCATCACGAGTTGTAGAGATTGAAGGATAAGTGAAACTGAGTTTGCAGAAGTTTCTAACACTTATGACTGGTTACTTATGGGACATAAGTACCAATTACACCCCGTAAGTAACCTCATAAATTGTGCTCTTGAAGATTTCAACCTTTAAGGATTTTGGTCACTTATGACACCTACTTATGGGGTTTAAGTGCAACAAAGGACCCATAAATGACATCATAAGTGGTCGTCGACCCAAGTTTCCTAGTTCATGTTGGTTTGGATTCTTAGGATTTTTATGTAATATATTAATACTCTTTTGATTCTTTTTAGTTAGTTTATACACTTTTACACACTTTTTTAATTCAAAAACATATATTTAATTCAAGATTGACTTTTGATCTTGGAATCTCTTTGTTCTTGTTTTTCGTTGATTATTAGTTTGAGACTTTGGGTTTTATACTTCAATAGTTGTGAGATTATTTCTATGCTTAATTTTACAAATCCAAGGAGTTTCTTGCAACTATGAAAGGCTAAATCCCTTAGATAGTGTTGTGGGAACCCTGGTTGCATAACAAAGTAGAGGAACTGCAACATTATTCTTGATCAATATTTTTGCATGTATTGTGATTGTCTTTGATTTAATAGTTTTCTTAGTAGTGGCCAATATTGAGAACCTGCCTGTTCACTACTTACTTCAAAAGAAAAGTAGAGATTAGGAAAATAAGATCATGATAGTAATTTGAGGCTATCAACCCTCAGCTAATTAACTTGACACTCAAAAGGTAATAGTTAATCTGGGATCTAGGATAATGGTTAGTTGGGAAGCACTCTAGACTCAAAAGGTAAGGATTAAAATTCACTAAAGGAGTTCACAAAATATTTAGTGATACATAACTTATCAGATTCTGCATATAATATATTAGACGGTTCAACAGTGCGCGACAAATCTACGGAGTTAAGAAACCAGGGAAAACATAGTTCTAGTGTTTATCTTAGAATTATTACAACCTAAAGCAATTAAGAGTTGTTACTCTTAGCTGGTTACTACAAATATACCCTATTTACTTTTATGCACTTTCGGCTACTTCAACAAGTTTGTGAGCCAGATTCAACCTTTTCCATATAGTATCGACCTAAACCTAGTTGGGTAACTATAATTTTATAACAACCATATTGTATATACTTGGAGGATATAGATTGGGCAATATCAAATGTTGGTGCCATTTCCTGAAATACATTTGCCTATATATTCATTGAAGTTATTAAGGTTGTTGGGTTTACTTTTCTATTTTTCTGGGGGCACACATCAGTGTAAGCCTAATACTAGGAGTTAAGGAAATCCCTTAATCCTATTTGATCTAGAACTAGATTGAATCCTATAATAGAATCATAGGATGTCAGACCATGACTATGAAGCTCATCAAGAGGGGTGACAACATGATTAACATAAATTGTCTCCACCCCAGATGATTTTAAGGAGACTACCGAGAAAACTACTGCATGGTTATTCATAGAAGCTAATGTAAGGAGGGATAATGAGGCTATTCAACATGTATCTATAAAGGCTAGATAGAGATAAAATTCTAATTATCGAGTGGAATTCATTATAAAAAGAATTTATAGAGCTCCACTATCCCGGGATTTTTAGTATTTTCTAGCATATGAAGGTCAAAATGAAGACATGGGGTATGTAGAGTATATAAGCCCTTGGGGGTTGCGCCACATAGTCAGGGACTAGGTCCGTCAAAGTCAACCATAGGAAATAGAACAGTAAATGCACAAAAACTACAAAAGAGTGCAAGAAATGTAAAGAACATAGGATTAAATGTGGAAACCCCCTTGCTAAAGGGAGAAAGAACCACGACTTCCCCTCACAAGCTCAAAATAGTCCACTATAACCAACCTCTTGATTATATACTCGACTGTGAACCTAAATCTAGGTTGGTTCCTCCTACTTGCAATACCTCTATTACAAGCCCACCTTGACACCTCTTCCAAGATTCCTTAAAAAACTAGTTAACTCTTACCAGCAACGAGCTTAGACAACTCTACGAAAAAACTTCTCTCAATAAAAGAAAACACTACTCTTACATCACAAATCAATACTCACTCAAGATACTTTCTAAATCAGTACACACATATGGCAAAAGATCTTGAGCAATATCAGTTTTGGAGTTTTTCCCTTTCTCTCTTTTTAGCACTCTATTTGTATTTGCAAAAACTATGTGATGAAGAAACATCTTTTTCCTTTTATAGATGAAGGATGATTAGTGCTGAAATTTCATTGGACCAGGTATACTATTAAATACAAGTAGCACCTGTAAATTTATTACACAAGAGGATAAAAATGTCCAGACATGCGTTCCAGCTATAGTATACCCTGAAAATCCTTGGACCTGGTCCCTTGCAGTTATCTGCTCATCATTAAAACTACATATAAAAATTTCCCCCCTTCTTGATAGATAACTAACAAAATATTTTTGAGCACATCCATCAGATTTAATCAGTGTTATTACTACTACAAAGATGAATGTTCCCCCTATCATCATGCTTCTACCACCATGCAACACAGGGACCTTATCCCTTGTTGTCATTTACAGTAACAAAACTAATCACATGAGTACACTTGCTTTACTAATTCCCCCAATCATGATGCACCATAATACATCTAGTGCATTTGCACCACATTAGCACACAACACACGCACACACACCTGGTCCCTACACATGAAGTCAGTATTCTCTCTTTTGGCATCATTGAAAAGGATTAATAGTAAACCAAGAGTAGAGATAAGTAAAAGATAATTTACTCATGGCCACTAGGGCAACAATAACAAATAGAACAACTTTAAATTTAAGGATACAAATAAGGGACACAACAAAACTCGTTCATTCATAAAATTTAGAACTAGTGTATCAAGCTAAAATAATCAACATAAAACAATTATCTTTAAAGGAAAATATTAGAATCAAGACAAGAAACTAACACAGAGTTGTTGAGAGAGAAGGGATAACAAGGCTTAGGTAGAGAGAGGTTTGGGGAAAAGGACTTAAGTAGCATCTCCATTCTTGCATTTTCAGTAATGTTGAATCTAACAATTGTTTGTTGAGAATCTTCACTTTATTATTCAGTTCTTGAACTTCACCAACAGTTCTATCTCTTTTACCTTGAGTTTAGCATTTTTAGTGGTAAGTTCATTAGAGGCACCTGGTCCCCCTCAAAAGACAACTTCTGATTCTGTAACTTTAGGTGCACTATTTTAGCATCTTTGGCACTCAACTTTATCCTTAAATCCTTCAATTAGATTCTCAACTTCTCTTGAATAGTTGTATATTTCAGACTCATTCTAGTAGAGGTACCACTGTTTGACTTAAAGGACCTGGTTCTCTCATCACCCTCAATTTCTATCCGTCTTTCTTTAGTAGCAGTAACAACTACTGAACTCATGCACTACTCTCTCTCAATCTCAACAACTTTAATATCTTCAATATCCTCTATTGCACTAGCTTTTATAAGCTTTTTCTTTTTATAATGTAAGTCTTACTTTTCTTTATTGCATCTGCTAGTAATTTTATCTCAAACCCTCTAGTGGAGTATGCTCTAGACACTTTTACCTCAAAGTCCACTACTTTCTCATTTCCTGTACTACTACTTAGCTTTTTTACAGACCATCTCAGAGACAATTCATCCTTATTTTTCTTAACCTTATCACTTACTTCCTGTTTTTTTATTGCCAAAGATTTCCTTGGTATCATGTGCAAGCAAAAACAAATTTTCAGCCACCCAGTTCTCATTGTAGGAAAGATCAACTATCTTTACAAGTATTTCTTCACCAAATAATTGAGAAAAGATAAGTTTTGAATATGGGGGTGTAGGAGAGCCTTGTTCTTGTAATTTTTAAGAAGTATCAGCCTTTCTGAGTTCTTTAGACAACTCATGGTTCTAAGGATTTTTAGGCACTTTTTAGCTTTATGAGGAGTGAGAAATCTTAATTTGAGAGTTTTCCTGTCCAATTGGTGTCCCAAAGTTTTGACTGGAATCCTCTACCATGATTGGTTGAAAGCAACTTTCTAGGTTTGAGGAAAGTTCAATAGGAACTAACTCATTTAGTTTTTTCACATCTTGTAAAGATGACTCGGTGGGTAAAGTAAACTTAGTTTGGTTGGAGACTCAATTTGGTGCTTTGTATGACTTTTAACATTGAAGGGTCAGAGTATTCGGCCTGATATAGTACAGTGTTGTCTACCTTATAACCTTTAGCTAGGTTTTAGGAGGTAGAATCATTATCTATTTGATTTTATGGGTGAGAGAGATAAAATAGGACTAATTTAGTTGGAGAGGAAAGTCAATTTTGAATGATAAGTCAAAATTATTTAAGTAATATGTGTAAAGATCTAATATGGTGGTTTAGTGAGGTGTCAATTGTTTAAAAATAGGCCACTTCTTAAATGACATATCTGAACTTACAAAGTGTAACCCTAAATTTTGTAGAATAGAATTGATTACTTTTGCAGAGGAGAAAATATCACAAGGCCTATTTAGACAAATTTTATGATTATTATTTGAGCATCCTGTATAGTTACTAACTTGAGAGATTGGACCAGTTCCCTCTTCTTTTGGTGATTTTTAAATTTATTCTTATCATATTTGTCTAATTCCAAAGCTTTTCCCTTGGAGGCATACCTACAAAGGTATAATATTGAGTTAGACCAACATGTACCTATTTTACCAAGGATACCTTCCTCTTAATCATAGCCAAATTTTTGGAATGACATTAATGCCAAATTTTTAGAATGAAACTAATTCCCATGTTATTCATTCTGCTAAAGCTTCTTTTTTTGAGATAGATTTCCTAGGGTCCAGGTCTATTGAAATCATCTATTTCAAAATAAGACACCTCCATCTTGAAGTGTAATGAGAGAGAGAACACAATCAGAACTTCCATTATCAAGCTTTAAACCCTTTAATTAAACAAGCTATTCTTTACTGCAATCCCCTTCCCATGGCTGGAATCATAACTACAAGTTAGATTTGGGAAGCCACTTAAGTTTGAGTTCCCAGTAGAAGGATAATGGTGTGGTCAAATTCTTCTTAGCCCATCCAGGAAGTGATAGCTTCCTCTTCACCTTTTTTAGAGACTTGAAGACCTTAGGATGTGCATTCTCCTACTGAATATATTCAGTATTCTCCGGTTTATCCTTAATCCAATGCTAACATCTTTCTTTCAAATATCTATCTTTTCCATAGTAAGTGCACACGAGTTTGTGCCCTTTGCTTCTATCATTATGATTAGCCTTTCCTTTAGACTTAACAGGTTGGAATTCTCCTTGATAGCATAGACCTCTACCATCATTAACACCTTGACTAGTCAAGTCATAAAGGATCAGTGAAGAAGTAGTCCACTTAAGAGACTTGTTCAACTCTTTTTTCAAGCAGACCAGGTTCTTCTATAACTCTACATTTCTGTGAAGTGCTGATATAAGTTGTTTTTGTGAAGCTTCTAATTTATCTTCAAGATCAATCTGAAGCCTTGAGTTTTTCATATTACCTTTATCATCTACACCATTTACCTTATTCAATATACAATTCATATTTTTAGACTTAAATTTCGCGACCCTTTCTTTAGTTTAAGACATCCTTAAAGTTAAAGCAATTAACTCATGCTCTTGATACTCTTTTTTTTTCTTCTAAGTCATTTTTCTTAGCATTTAGTTCGCATGCAGAGTCAATCAAGAAAATAGCAAGCCTTTTTACCTTTTTATTTAATTATGTAGATTCTCCTTAATATCAGAAAGAGTTACCTACTTTTCTTTTTTATCCTTTGTATTTCCTATGAGTGCAAAGAAGGAAACATAGATAAATGGATTATCTTCCATTACTAGCATAGAAGTATATCCAATATTTTTATCTTCACCTGAATCACTGGAAGAGTATCTCTATAATTCTAGTGCATGCTTTATAGCGTACTCAGCTGCTGCCTTCCTTCTTAAATTTTCAAGGACCTGGTACCTGTTCCTCCCCTTGTCACCTTTTATCTTGAGATACTCTGATAATCAAATTTATTCATTAGACAGTCTTTCATAAAGTATTCAGGGCTCCTACATTTGTGAAATACCTCAACATTGTTTCCTATTTTATTAGTGATTACTTTTCTTTGGAACTGACCACTCTTTTTCATGGCTCTAACAATCCTATTTTCCAAAGAGAAAACATCAGTGCCCTTTTCTGCTGAATCAAGTTTGGAAGCCTTTAATGCTAGGTATTTTTCCCTTTTTGCATTATTTTTCTCTATACCTTGCTACTTCTTGAGATTATGGGTTTATAAATTTCCAATCAGTTCATCCATGGTGAGGGTTTTCAGGGTTGTGGCTTTAGTTATGGCATCTACTTTAATTTCCCAGGATTTTGGAAGAACTCTAAGAATTTTTATCACTTTCTTATACAATGGAATCACTTCTCCCAAGAAGTAAAGCTCATTAGTGATAGAAGTGAATCTTGTATGCATTTCTTAGATTGTTTCTCCTTCTGTTTTGCAGAAGTTTTCATACTGAGTAGTCAATATGTCTACTTTGGAATCCTTCACATCGATAGTACCTTCATATCTAGTCCTTAAGTAATCCCAGATCTCTTTGGCATTTTCACAAGCATAGATCCTATTATAGTAATTAGTCCCTATACCACAGACTAATAATTTTGTTGCCATGAAGTTTTTATCAACCTTCATTTTTGTAAGACCCCGCAAAATTCTTAGCTTAATTTAGTCCTTTAAGCTTGTTAAGGGGTCCCAAAGTTAGAAAATTCTTGCTAAGTGTTCAGACTTAGTTTATTTTTAGTCCTTCGAAAGTTGGAAATCTCATTTTGCAAACTTAAAGTCCTTTCAATGCCTATATTTTAGTTAATCCATGATCAAGAAGGTCAATAGGTGTTCCTGGACAAGTTTCAGATTTTTTGGACTTTGTTTGAAGCTCTTTTGGAATCCCAAAATAGTGTACCAATGCGATATTGGTGCGCCATATCACCTATCACGTTGGTTAATATTTTCTCTAGCTGCCAGAGTCAAATTCTAGTGAGTCGACGTGATCTTGGAATGACGCATTGGATATTGCATTGGTTCTATTGACGCTCTACATCGACCTGTGCATCGGCAATCTAGTTTTCACTCATTAAAAGACTGTATTCTCTCAGCCCCCAAAACACGAAATTTAATACCCTAGGAAGAAAATAAACTCATTCTTTCTCAATTTCTCTCAAGAACAAGCCTTAGAGTTTTTAAATTTCAAATCAAGAACTTAATATTCCACCATTAATTTCTAGAAATTCTTTAACAAGGTATGTAAAGTGTTCATCCAAGGGTCCCTTCCACCCCTGGAGTTCAAGAAACTTCTTCCGAAAACATGAATTGTGATTTCTATGCAGTGGGTTTGAATGTAATCATGTTGATGTTGTGGAATAGGTTCCAAGTTGAAATCCTTATGTGTTTCTTGATATTATGATAGCATGTAAGTTGAAATTTGATTCTCTTATATTGAAACCCTTGAATTATGAAGTCATGATGCATTAACATTGATGATCATGCCCAAGTATAAAGCTACGCCTACTATGTGTTTGATAAAATATTAAATTGAGACTATGGTTCTTTTGTGATCCTTTGGTGGTCTAGTGATGAACTTACGCTATACCCACATGTTTACAATGTCTTCCATGTTAAAGCTATACCTTGTATGTGTTTGATGAAATGGCTTATAAGATCGTATTGTAAGTTGTTGACTATTGTCAAGTATCCAAGAATTATCATGTCTTATTATTTTTATGCTATCGAGTCCTGAGGGTATTTAATACTCGATAATTTAGCAGTGTGCCTAGAGCCAGTGTAAGTTATAGAATAGTCTCAATTATGTCATAATCAGTAGTACTCTAGTTTAGTTACAAAACTCAGGAAAACTTAGTAAACTTAGTATCAATCCAATCACATTCAGTATTTAGTTTAGTCCTCAGTAAACTCAGTCAGATAATAGAACTCAGTAGTATTCTATCAGTCAATGAAACTCAGTTAACTTAACTCAATTCAGTTAATTGGTATAATCAGTAACAGATTAGTCCAACCTAGTATGAACTAGAAAATCAGTCAGTGTCTATTCAATTTGGAGTAGGATTCAGCACCGAGTAAACCCAAGGATGGGGACTCACCTGCTAGTAGAGGATGTGATCCTTAGAAGCAGTGCTTGTGTTCCAAAAATACATAGCCAGCGTAGGTTGAGACGTCAAAATCTTCTAGTTGAGGGTTGATGAGGTAGATTAACCTGACAGTTGAGGGTCCCACTATTCTCATTTGAGAACCTACCAAATAAGGGTATCTTTTAGTGTCTTTACCCGTGGCATGATACTGATACCCTTCCAAATAGGGTTACAGGTTAGACCCAAAATCTATTTATAAAATGGGCATGTCAGTTAGATGATTATCTCCCACAGTCTCAGTCTTCATAAAGAACTCAGAAAGTTATACAAATTTCAGGACTATCAAATACAGTCACTCAGCTCAGCACGAAACTCAGCTAGTTCCATCAGAAATAGGACTGTCATACATAGTCACTCAACAAACAGTATATCAATTATCAGTTATACCAGTTATCAGTAATCCATATTATTAGTAAACTCAATTTTCTGAATTCTTATGACTTTAGTTACAGTTATGTATTCATGAATATATTCTTATGTAGTCATGTTCATGTTATTCAGTCAGTTATAGTTTATGTATATGAACCCTTGCATTCAACCTTACCTCACTTTGCGTACTAGTACATTCACACGTAATAACAAATACTTTTATTTTGTGCTATTATGTTTTATACCATAGGTTCAGACGTACGGCCCCAAAGCATACTTACCAGTTCAGACATTCAACCAACAGAAGTATACTAGCAGTGAGTCCTCACCATTTGAGGATATTTTCTTATTTCATTATCTTATTAGATTCAGTATTTAAGTAGATGGAGTTAGTAGGGGAATTATCCCATCAACTCCTTATTCAGACAGTTCAGTTTAGAGACTTTTTATACTAGATGTTTAAATAGTATTCAGTATTTTAGATTCTGATGTTTTATCAGACTTTATTATTTTCTTTTCATTAGCATTACAGTTTTGAACCTTATAGTATTTTAGCCTATTATTCCGCATTATACAGTATTATTACTCAGTTATTGAAGCAGGTACTAGTCATGGGTTACCTTGTGGTCCTTCAGAATTATGAGCACCATGTAGCATCTGGGGTACCAGACTCAGGATGTTACAATTTTATCTTCAATATCATATTCTCTCCTGTGTTTTACTATAATTCTAGTTCTTTCTCCTTTTTTGATTTCTTTAACAGGAACATGAGGACCATCAATAATTATTTTCATAAGTTCAGCATCTTCAGTCATAATGAAGTCAAACATCCTGGTTTTTCACTACTGATAATACTTCCCATTGAATCTTAATGGTCTAGTGGTAGATTTCCCTTTTTCCAGATTAGGTAGAGCAGCCGTGATAACCAAATAACTCTAGGTGTTAACCTTTGAGAGTGTTCTGGCGCTAATACAAACTGTAGAAACCCTTGGGAGTTGCGCCATATAGTCAGGGACAGGGTCCCTCAAAGTTAATAGAATAGTAAATATCCAAGAATTACAAAGGAGTGTAGGAAATATAAAGAACATATGATTTAATGTTGAAACCCCTTGCTTAATGGAGGAAAAACCACGACTTGCCCTCACAAGCTCAAAACAGTCTACTATAACCAACCTCTTGATTACTGACTCGATAGTGAATATAACTCTATGTTCCTCCTGTTTGTAATACCTCTATTAAAAGCCCACATTGACACCTCTTCTAAGATTTCCTCAAAAAATGGTTAACTCTAACTAGCAACTAGCTTAGGCAACTCTACCTAAGCACTTCTTTCAACAAAAGAAAACACTACTCTTTTATCATGAGTAGTCTAATTACAAATTATCACCCACTCAAGACACTTTCTATATTAGCGCCACTTATGGCAAAAGAGCTTGAGCAATATATAATATCAAGTTTTTGCATCTCTTTCTCTTTAGCACTCTTTTTGTATTTGAAAAAACCATTTAATGATGAATTATATTTTTTCTTTTATAAATGAGTGATGATTAGGGTTGAAATATCATTGGATCAGGTGTCCTATTTAGTACAAGAAGAACCTGCAAGTTTGTTACACAAGAGGACAAAATTGTGTAGACATACGTGCCAACTGTACTATACCATGAACATCCAGAGAAATAGTCCCTTGAAGTTAGCTGCTCATCATCAAAACTACATATAACATAGATCCTATCAAGACAAAAGCCATCATTCTTCTTAATCTTCACCAGGGGGTAAAGTTTAACATTACTAGTGTTATAATTTAGGAGCTAGTATCAATCTGATGTCGTTGGTAGTGTACACGTAGTTGGGGTTAGAAGGACGCAAACCTATATCTATGTGGTTCTTAATGGATGACTGAACTGTGAATAAATTTATTTGTATTTAGTGTAATGTTTTGGTAAAGGTGTAATCCTTTATATTTCCAGTTCATTTCATGATCCTTAACATTGAGGTGGATTTCGAAGTCCCTATTATCTTGGGAAGGACCTTCCTTGCAACTTGTAGGGTCTTGGTTTACTAGGAGATAGGGTAAATTAAGTTCAGACTAAATGATGAGAATTTTACTTTTAATACGTGTTAGTATATGCGTCAATCAAATGATATGATTAGGGTGTCCATGATTGATACTGTTGATGATACGTAGTGACTGTGCCCATTAAAGAGAAACATAGAGTTGAGACATTAGTAGTGATTATCATAAACTTTGATAAAGATGGCATTGATGAGTATAATAAGATGGCGAGTGCATTGTATGGTAGAGGTTCTTATAATTATTCTATAAAGAATTTAGATCTTGATCTAAAGAATATAACCACTCCTTCAGCTCGACCATCAATTAAGGAGCCACTGATCTTAGAATTAAAGGCCCTCCCATCTCACTTACATTATGCATTTTTGGGGGCGAACAATAACTTTTTGTTTATTATTGCTACTTATTTATTGGAGACATAGGTTGAAGCATTGATATTAGTGTTATAGACATTCAAAAGGGTCATCAAATAGACTATTGCAGTCATTATGGGAGTTTTATCCAATATTTGCACTCATAAGATACATCTTAAATTGGATTTTGTACCCAACATTAAGCACCATCATTGGTTGAATCTTCCTATAAAGGAGGTGGTGAATAAAGTGATCCTTAAGTGGTTAGATGCTTTAGTGGTTTACCCCATCGTGGATAGCAAGTAATTCAGCCAAATTCAATATGTACCTAATAAGGGTGGGATCATTGTTGTCCCAAACAAGAAGAATGAATTAGTTCCTATGAGATCATTTACTGGATGGAGAGTATGCATGGATTATAGAAAGTTTAATACTTGGACTCAAAAGGACCATTTTCCTATGCCGTTCATGGATCATATGCTTGAAGGACTAGTAGGCAGGGGTTGGTACTATTTTCTTGGTGGGTTCTCGGGATACAATCAGATTTATATTACTTCTGAGGACTAGAGAAATATGACTTTCACTTGCACATATGGGACTCTTGCATTGAACAGGATGCCTTTCAAACTATGAAATACTCCTGCCACCTTTAAACGGTGTATGATGTCTATATTTTTTGATATGGTGGAGAAAATATAGAGGTTTTAATTGATGAATTTTTGATCATTGGGGACTTTTTCTATGATTGTTTGACCAATTTGGCCAACACACTTTAGAGATGTGAGAAATGCAATATGGTGTTGAATTAGGAGAAGTAACATTTTATGTTGAAAGAAGGTATTATTCTTGATCACAAAATCCCAAAGTGGGATATTGAGATGGATAGAGCAAAGATTGAGGTGATTGAAAAATTACCTCTTCCAATTTCAAATAAAGGTATCCAATGCTTTTTAGGTCATACTAGCTTTTATAGGAGGTTCATCAAGGTCTTCTAGAAAATTGCTAATCCTCTATGCAAACTTTTAGAGAAGGAGGTGAAATTTGTGTTTGATGATGTATGTCTTAATGATTTTGAGTGCCTTAAAAGAGTAGATAATCTCAGATCCCATTATTGTGTCCCTTGATTTGTATTTACCATTTGAGGTTATGTATGATGCTAGCGAAGTGTCCTCAGATGCTTCCCTAGGCCAAAAATGTGAGAAATTCCTTCACCTAATCTATTATGCCAGATGGGCATTAAACCCCGCATAGAAAAACTATATAGTCACTGAGTAGGAGTTACTTGTGGTGGTTATTTCCTTTGAGAATTTTGGTCCTATTTTATATAGACCAAGGTCATAGTTCACACAAATCATGCAGTTTTGAGGTATCAAAATTCAATGAAAGATGCAAAATTGAGGTTGAAATGTTGGGTCATCTTATTGCAAGAATTTGACTTTGAGGTGAAAGATAAGAAAATCATTGAGAACCAGGTTGCTGATCACTTTTCTCACCTTGAGGAGGAGGCAATGTAGAAGTTGGGGGATGAGCTTAACATAGATGATACTTTTTTAGATAAGAATCATGATGGTGAAATAACCATAAATATCAAGCTTATCCAACTCAAATCTCATAAATCATACATAAAGAAATTTGGGTGTAAACCCACTTGCAAAATCATGTAAATCAATAATAGAATGTAAATCTTTAGGCATAAGAATGAAAGAAGTGTTCTTGTTCAAACCCCACATACCTTGGACTTTGATTTGAATATGTAGAAACTTGTTAGGAACTCTTCTCACACTTTTAGGCCAATATTCTTGATGTCTTTGACTTGAGAAACTTAGTTCTTGATCCACTTGGAGAAAGTCATGGAAGTTTCTTTAATTTTTTGGAGGAGGATTTGGATTTTGGATCTTGTAAAAACCCTAGTTTCTAGGAGATTTTTGGAAGATTGGAAGAGAAAGGAGAAGGAAAATGAGTGGCTTTTCTCCACTTTGATATAATATATAAGACCATATGGGGAGGAAATGACCAAAATGCCCTTTTTGAAAATGCTAAAATTTGCTGATCGGGGCCAGTGACAGTCGACCTGATGGTCCATCAGAGGGACTGACGGTCCACCAACTCATCCGTCACTCAAACACAGAAACTAGAATGTTCTGGATCGACGTGATAGTTGAAGTGATGGTTCGTCAGGAAACTAATGGTCCACCAAGTCGTCCATCACTCGAGGGCCATAAATGAGACATTCTGTCTCGACCTGACGAACCCCTTGACGGTTCATCAACTTCTTGACGGTCCACCAACTTAAACATCGCACGATGCACTAAAAAAGAAGTCACAACCTCAGCTTGACAAGGCACTTGACGGTTCACCAGGGACCTAACGATCCACCAAGGACCTAACGGTCCACCAGGTCGACCGTCAAACCTGGGCGATCCGACACCATTCAGTAAAATGGCTATAACTCCCTCTTTTGATGTCGGATCTCAATGAAATTGGTATCAATGGAAATCTTATTCAATTCTATACATGGAAAAAAGTAGAAATTAGAGAAATACAACTTGGTTTAAACATCAATCACTTTACAAGTCATATATATCTACTCAAAATATGGATTTAGACTTAGGAAATAATTGGAGAATTATAGTTCCCTTACTACACCATAAGTGTCATTATAAGTAACATAGATTGAAGAATCAGATGAACTAATAATATAGAAGTTTTTGATACTTATGATGGGTCACTTATAGGAAAGAAGTACCACTTACCCCCTACAAGTCCCCTCGTAAGTGGTACTCTTAAAGATTCCAGACTTCTAGAATTTTGGTAACTTATGACACCTACTTATGGGGAATAAGTTTCACTTATGTCCCATAGGTGGAATCATAAGTAGACACCGACCCAAGTTTCTCGATTAATTTTGGTTTGGATTTTAGGCTTGTTATGTAATCTATAAATACTCATTTGATTTTTTTAGTTAGTCTATGCACTTTTGCGCACTCATATTATTTAAAAACACATATTGATTTTAAGATTGAGTTTTGATCTTGGAATCTCTTTGTTCTTGGTTTTTGGTTGATTACTAATTTGAGACTTTTGGTTTTATTCTTCAATTATTTTGAGATTATTGCTATGCTTTCTTTTATGAATTCCATGGAGTTTATTGCAACTATGAGAGGCTAAATCCTTTGTCTAGGGTTGTATTAATCCTATTGGAATAACTAAGTAGAGGAAGTGCCATGTTGTTTTTGATTAATATTCTTGCATAAATTCTTTGATTTAATTATTTTCTTTGTAGTGGCGAATGTTGAGAACCGACCTGTATTCACTACTTACTTCATAATAAAAGTAGAGATTTGGAAAAGAAGATCACGACAGTAATTTGAGGCTATTAACCCTTATTTAATTTACTTGACACTCAAAAGGTCATAGTCAGTGTGGGATCTAGGATAAAGGTTAGTAAGGAAACACTTTGAGACTCAAAAGGTAAAAAGTTAAATTTACTGAAGGCATTCACAAGATTGTTAGTGATACATAACTTTTAAGATTCTGCATGCAGGATATTATGGTAGTGTAACATAGTATGACAAATTGACGGAGGTAAGAAACTAGGGGAAAACTAATCCTAGGGTTCATCTCAGATTGATTACAACCGAAAGCAATAAAGACTTGTTACTCTTTACTGGTTGCTACAAATTCCTCTCACTTATAGTTTTGCATTCCCGGATACTACAAATCAAGACTTGTTACTCTTTACTAGTTACTACAAATCACCCCATTTACTTTTCTGAGTCAGATTCAACCTATTCCCAGTGGAATTGACCTCAACCTTGTTGGGTTAATATAATTTGACAGCGACCAGATTATATCTTCTTGGAGGGTATAATTTAGACAATATCATGGCATGACTCAGCTCTGTTGGTTACTTAGACTTCACCAAGGCTAACATTTTCACACTTTAACTCCTTTATGTTTCCCATGTAACGCTTTTCAAGATGCTCGTTCACCTTAAATGAGGCATCACCACCTCATTTTAGCTCAATTGCACCATGTGGAAACACTCTAACCATGGGAATGGTCTAGACCACCTAGAGTTTAGCTTGCTAAGAAATAAGTAAAGTCTCAAATTATACAACAAGACCACATCACTGGGTTGGAATACCTTTTTCTCAATCTTTTTGTTGTGGTACAACTATATCTCCTCCTTATACAAGGCTAAACTTTTATAAGCATGAAGCAGAATTTATCTAACTTATTTATCTTATTGATGTTCCATGGTTTCATGGCACTTTCAGTGATTAAAACAAGAAAATTATGCAAGTAATTAGGTATTTTTGTTAGATGTGATGTGTTTTTATGTCGATTTTATTAAATATGATGTGTGTTTTATGTCGGTTTTGTAGGAAAATAGGTTTCCAAGTGAGTAGAATGGGAAAAGGAAAAAAATGTACCAAAATAGTAGTCTTCTTCTTTGACAACGACTCGTTGGGTGA